>NW_020175532.1:2542511-2655175 GCF_003031525.2 Neophocaena asiaeorientalis asiaeorientalis | reverse complement strand
GCTTAGGTTGTTTCCATGTCCTGGCTATTGTAAATAGAGCTGCAATGAACATTTTGGTACATGACTCTTTTTGAATTTTGGTTTTCTCAGGGTATATGCCAAGTAGTGGGATTGCTGGGTCATATGGTAATTCTATTTGTAGTTTTTTAAGGAACCTCCATACTGTTCTCCATAGTGGCTGAACCAATTCACATTCCCACCGGCAGTGCAAGAGTGTCCCCTTTTCTCCACACCCTCTCCAGCATTTATTGTTTCTAGATTTTTTGATGATGGCCATTCTGACTGGTGTGAGATGATATCTCATTGTAGTTTTGATTTGCATTTCTCTAATGATTAATGATGTTGAGCATTCTTTCATGTGTTTGTTGGCATTCTGTATATCTTCTTTGGAGAAATGTCTGTTTAGGTCTTCTGCCCATTTTTGGATGGGGTTGTTTGTTTTTTTGTTATTGAGCTGCATGTAAATTTTGGAGATTAATCCTTTGTCAGTTGCTTCATTTGCAAATGTTTTCTCCCATTCTGAGGGTTGTCTTTTGGTCTTGGTTATGGTTTCCTTTGCTGTGCAAAAGCTTTGAAGTTTCATTAGGTCCCATTTGTTTATTTTTGTTTTTATTTCCATTACTCTAGGAGGTGGGTCAGAAAGGATCTTGCTGTGATTTATGTCATAGAGTGTTCTTCCTATGTTTTCTTCTAAGAGTTTGATAGTTTCTGGCCTTACATTTAGGTCTTTAATCCATTTTGAGCTTATTTTTGTGTATGGTGTTAGGGAGTGATCTAATCTCATACTTTTACATGTACCTGTCCAGTTTTCAGTCATCAGTTTTATACACATCAGTGTATACATGTCAATCCCAATCGCCCAATTCAGCACACCACCATCCCCACCCCACCACGGTTTTCCCCCCTTGGTGTCCATACTTTTGTTCTCCACGTCTGTGTATCAACTTCTGACCTGCATACCAGTTCATCTGTACCATTTTTCTAGGTTCCACATACATGCGTTAATATATGATATTTGTTTTTCTCTTTCTGACTTACTTTACTCTGTATGACAGTCTCTAGATCCATCCACGTATCAACAGATGACTCAATTTCATTCCTTATTGATAGAGTTCACCTGTGAAGCCATCTGGTCCTGGACTTTTGTTTGTTGGAAGATATTTAATCACAGTTAAAATTTCATTACTTGTGATTTGTCTGTTCATATTTTCTGTTTCTTCCTGGTTCAGTCTTGGAAGGTTATACCTTTCTAAGAATTTGTCCATTTCTTCCAGGTTGTCCATTTTATTGGCATAGAGTTGCTTGTAGTAGTCCCTTAGGATGCTTTGTATTTCTGCAGTGTGTGTTTTAACTTCTTTTTCATTTCTAATTTTATTGACTTGATTCCTCTCCCTCTTTTTCTTGATGAATCTGGGTAATGTTTTATCAATTTTGTTTATCTTCTCGAAGAACCAGCTTTTAGCTGTATTGTTGTTCTTTGCTATTGTTTTCTTTGTTTCTATTTCATTTATTTCTGCTCTGATCTTTATGATTTCTTTCCTTCTGCTAACTTTGGGTTTTGTCTGTTCTTCTTTCTCTAGTTCCTTTATGTGTAAGGTTAGATTGTTTACTTGAGATTTTTCTTGCTTCTTGAGGTAGGCTTGTATAGCTATAAACTTCCCTCTTAGAACTGCTTTTGCTGCATCCCATAGGTTTTGGATCATCGTGTTTTCATTGTCATTTGTCTCTAGGTATTTTTTGATTTCCTCTTTGATTTCTTCAGTGTTATCTTGGTTATTTAGTAACGTGTTGTTTAGCCTCCCTGTATTTGTGTTTTTTACGTTTTTTTCCCTGTAATTCATATCTAATCTCGTAGCATTGTGGTCAGAAAAGATGCTTGATATGATTTCAATTTTCTTAAATTTACTGAGGCTTGATTTGTGACCCAAGATGTGATCTATCCTGGAGAATGTTCCATGCGCCCTTGAGAAGAAAGTGTAATCTGCTGTTTTGGGATGCAATGTCCTATAAATATCAATTAAATCTGTCTGGTCAATTGTGTCATTTAAGCTTTCGTTTCCTTATTTATTTTCATTTTGGATGATCTGTCCATTGGTGTAAGTGAGGTGTTAAAGTCCCCCACTATTATTGTGTTACTGTTGATTTCCTCTTTTATAGCTGTTAGCAGTTGCCTTATGTATTGAGGTGCTCCTATGTTGGGTGCATATATATTTATAATTGTTATATCTTCTTCTTGGATTGATCCCTTGATCATTATGTAGTGTCCTTCCTTGTCTCTTGTAACATTGTTTATTTTAATGTCTATTTTATCTAATATGAGTATAGCTACTCCAGCTTTCTTTTGATTTCCATTTGCATGGAGTATGTTTTTCCATCCCCTCACTTTCAGTCTGTATGTGTCCCTAGGTCTGAAGTGGGTCTGTTGTACACAGCATATATAGGGGGTCTTGTTTTTGTATCCATTCAGCAAGCCTGTGTCTTTTGGTTGGAGCATTTAATCCATTCACGTTTAAGGTAATTATCTATATGTATGTTCCTATTACCATTTTCTTAATTGTTTTGGGTTTGTTTGTGTAGGTCCTTTTCTTCTCTTGTGTTTTCCACTTAGAGAAGTTCCTTTAGCATTTGTTGTGGAGCTGATTTGGTGGTGCTGGATTTTCTTAGCTTTTGCTTGTTTGTAAAGCTTTGGATTTCTCCATCAAATCTGAATGAGATCCTTGCTGGGTAGAGTAATCTTGGTTGTAGGGTCTTCCCTTTCATCACTTTAAGTATATCATGCTACTCCCTTCTGGCTTGTAGAGTTTCTGGTGAGAAATCCGCTGTTAACCTTATGGGAGTTCCCTTGTATGTTAATTTTTGTTTTTCCGTTGCTTCTTTCAATAATTTTTCTTTGTCTTTAATTTTCGCCAGTTTGATTACTATGTGTCTCAGCATGTTTCTCCTTGGGTTTATCCCATACGGGACTCGCTGCGCTTCCTGGAATTGGGTGGCTATTTCCTTTCCCAAATCTTCCCGAAAACTTAGGGAAGTTTTCGGCTATAATTTCTTCAAGTATTTTCTTGGGTCCTTGCTCTCTCTCTTATCCTTCTGAGACCCCTATAATGCAAATGTTGTTGCGTTTAATGTTGTCCCAGAGGTCTCTTAGGTTGTCTTCCTTTCTTTCCATCCTGTTTTCTTTATTCTGTTCCGCAGCAGTGAATTCCACCATTCTGTTTTCCAGGTCACTTATCCGTTCTTCTGCCTCAGTTATTCTGCTATTGATGCCTTCTAGTATAGTTTTCATTTCAGTTATTGTATTGTTCATCTCTGTTTGTTCTTTAATTCTTCTAGGTCTTTGTTAAACATCTCTTGCATTTTCTCGATCTTTGCCTCTGTTGTTTTTCCAAGGTCCTGGATCATGTTCACTATCATTATTCTAGATTCTTTTTCTGGAAGGTTGCCTATGTCCACTTCATTTAGTTGTTTTTCTGGGGTTTTATCTTGTTCCTTCATTTGATACATAGCCCTCTGCCTTTTCATCTTGTCTGTCTTTCTGTGAATGTGGTTTTTGTTCCACAGGCTGCAGGATTGTAGTTCTTGCTTCTGCTGTCTGCCCTCTGGTAGATGAGGCTATCTAAGAGGCTTGATGGGAGGGACTGGTGGTAGGTAGAGCTGACTGTTGCTCTGGTGGGAAGAGCTCAGTAATGCTAACTTTAATCCACTTGACTGTTGATGGGTGGGGCTGGGTTCCTTCCCTGTTGGTTGTTTGGCCTGAGGCAACCCAACACTGGAGCCTACCTGGGCTCTTTGGTGGGGCTAATGACAGACTCCGGGAGGGCTCATGCCAAGGATTAATTCCCAGAACTTTTGCTGCCAGTATCCTTGTCCCCATGGTGAGCCACAGCCTGCCCCCCCCCACCTCTGCAGGAGACCCTCCAACACTAGCAGGTAGGTCTGGTTCAGTCTCCCCTGGGGTTACTGCTCCTTCCACTGGGTTCCGATGTGCACACCACTTTGTGTGTGCTCTCCAAGAGTGGAGTCTCTGTTTCCCCCAGTCCTGTTGAAGTCCTGCAGTCAATTCCCACTAGGCTTCAATGTCTGATTCTCTAGGAATTCCTCCTCCTGTTGCCAGACCCAGGTTGGGAAGCCTGACGTGGGGCTCAGAACCTTCACTCCAGTGGGTGGACTTTGTGGCATAAGTGTTCTCCAGTCTGTGAGTCACCCACACACCTGTTTTGGAATTTGATTTTACTGTGATTGCACCCCTCCTACCATCTCATTGTGGCTTCTCCTTTGTCTTTGGATGTGGGGTATCTTTTTTTGGTGAGTTCCAGTGTCTTCCTGTTGATGATCGTCCAGCAGGTAGTTGTGATTCTGGTGTTCTCGCAAGAGGGAGTGAGAGCACGTCCTTCTACTCCGCCATCTTGGTTCCTCTGCCCAGGGAGATCTATTATATGCAAACTGTTAGTAGTCCAGGAACATTAGTAATTCTCATATTGTATACCCAAAGTGTTCAGTAATAATTTATTCCTTGAGTAGATTAAATAGTTCCTATTCTATTCTTGTCTACTGTATTAATTTTTTTTACCAACGTTATTTTCATGGGTAGGCATAAGGTTCACTTAAGTCTGGTCCAGTATTAGTGACATTCACATTAATTTAGGTATAAATCTATAGGATGCACTCAAGATGTGTTTTCTTTTTTTTCTACTTCCAGTCTTCATTGCCCAGCTTCTCTACCATTAGAGGCCATATGAGCAAAAGACAAGAAAAGTCATGTGGAAACTTGGTTCCTCGATGGCAGGGTCCCTTTTCAGTCCTAAAGGCTCTCTGAACCATGTACATACTATTCTGCTTCCTGAGATGAGCAGCCATCTCCACCCCTGTCGGTGGTAATTCAGCTGCATGGTAATTGTGATACTTCCAAGGAGGTTCTGCTTAGGACTGTGACTTGCATTAAGCATTTTATAAATGAATAATAATTTAAATAATAATGATGATATTAATTTCTACAGAGTGATTAAATGCAAAGTCCCACCTGGTGAAACAAGTTAGTTCTTATTTCACAGTCTCCATTAATTATCTGAGAGCTTGGGTAAATTACCAAGTTCTTTCTACATTACATTGACTAATCAATACTAATCACACAGCTGCATCTCAGTGTAGGACAACCTGCAGGAGCCCCTTAGAGATGGGAGATTCTTCCAAACTGTTAAATTTTAAAATTTCATTTGTACTTTTGTGGTAGTGACTAATCAGATAAATTCTGTTACAAATCCAGGTTATGTTACGTCAGCTTTCCAAAAGGAAGAGTTGTTAACCCATGCTGGGCACTGATGCAGTGTGAACATCAGCTAGTTGCAGAAACTGCTACAATTCACTGAATGGTTACTATGTGCAGTGCTATGTTAAACTGTCAAATTCCTCAAAGAAATATATTCTTACCTTACTTTGCAATTAAGGAAACAGGTGGTCAGGAAGGGGAGATAGCTTGCCCAAGTTCACCTAGATCTTGATCCCGAAGCTCTTTTTAAAAAATCATTTTGTAAAATAAAAATTGTATATATTTAAGGTGTACAACATGATGATTTGATATACATATACATAGTGAAATGATAACTACAGTCAATTTAATTTTAACATAGCCTTCTCCTCACATAGGTACCATTTTTTTTCCTTTTTTTTTTGTGGTGAGAGCACCTGAAATCACTCTTCAGCAAACTTCTAGTATTCAACTATAGTCATCATGCTACGCATTAGATCTCTAGACTTATTCATGCTACATAACTTCAACTTTGTATCCTTGGACCAACACGTTCCCATTTCCCCCACCTCCCTGCCCATGGTAGCAAGACACAGAAAGAAAGAAACCTGCATGACCTCACTTATATATGGACTCTAAAAAAGCTGAGTACATAGAAACTGAGAGTTGACCTCAAAGCTCTGAACAACTATGTCAGCATTTCCCAAAGTGGTTCTGTGGTTTAAAACAGTGCTACATAGAAAGCTCAATTCTATGGTACATGACTTTATGAAATGCCAGTTTTGGAAAACTGGCAAAAACTGGGAAATGAAAGGTTTTGGAAAACCTTTAATATACTAACATAGATTGTAATCAAAAGAAGGTAGGGGTGGGAGCAGGAAAGATCTGCTAGCAGAATTTTCCCAATATATTTACTCACAGGTTCCTTCTGCATAGATTATCTTAGGGTGGATTTCTGCAGAATCTGTTTTGGGAAATGCTACAATAAAGTATACTGATTGCTAAGTTAAAGCAGGAAAAATAAATCAATCCAGGCTGTCCTCGTCATTTTAGCAATAGATGGACTAGTCATATAATTACATTAAAAAGGCTTGCTTTATAGAGGCAGCAGAACAGATATAGCATGCTAAGTGGCAGTTCCAGAATTATCTTTTGTCTTAAGTTGGTGGCTAATTTCAGGGACCATGAAACTTGTTTGTTTCCTGCAGCTGGATGACAAAGAAAAATGGACTCAGTTCAGGAATACTTTGTAAACCCATAAACTCAAAAGTCTACTTGAAGGAGACCTTGGAGTTATCTATTGCTGGTATTACCAAAGGAAGAAGAATGGACCATTCTATCAGGTGATTCTCTTCTGCTGGCAATGTTAAAGTAATTTAGTGGAACCTCCGCCTGTTCCCAAGTCAAAGGCATGTACCATAGCTAAGAACTCAGGAGAAAGCCCAATGGACCCTCCCTGTCCTATGAAAGGTATGAGTTCATACCCTCCTTTCAATTCACTGTCCCAGTATTTTCAATGGCAAGGGTCAGACATTTAGGATTGTATTCATGTCCTTTAAATGCTTAAACTCAGGATATGTAAAGAAATTCACCAGTCTTTTTAAAAAATTTTAATTTTATTTGTATTTATTTTTGGCTGCGTTGGGTCTTCATGGCTGTGTGCGGGCTTTCTCTAGTTGTGGCGAGCGGGGGCTACTCTTCATTGCGGTGTGTGGGCTTCTCATTGCGGTGGCCTCTCCTGTTGCAGAGCATGGGCTCTAGGCACACAGGCTTCAGTAGTTGTGGCGCATGGGCTTAGTTGCTCCGCGGCATGTGGGATCTTCCCGGACCAGGGCTCAAACCCATGTCCCCTGCATTGGCATGTGGATTCTTAACCACTGCACCACCAGGGAAGCCCCACCAGTCTTTTAATATTCATTGAAACTTGGTCCTTATGAACATGTTCTTCCAGGAGTTATAGGGCATCAGGACTTCTTTTGGTTCTCTTTTGTCCTCAGAAGGGTGGCTGAAATGCAGCTTCAAAGAGGGAACCCTTCTCCTGAGGTCAACCACCTCTAAGTTTGGTAAAATTGATTTTGTTCTCTGTCTTCGGTGTGTATGGCAATAAGGCAGTGATGATCGGCAGCTCTCTGCTTTTATTACAGTTGGAGGCGAGGGCTTTTTACTTTAATAACCACAGTTTCAAGTCCTGATAGATACAATTTGAAAACCCTCTACAATGTTACTGGCCAAAACGAATTCTGTTCAACATGGGCAGCGTGGTCCTTGCTAGCTGTGTGACCCTGAATGAATACCTTACCCTCTGGGCTTCAGTCTGTTTCCTCACCTTCCGTGAGGGTTGATCTAGTACCTACCTCAAAAGATTGTTGGGAAAATAAATGAGGTTGTACAAGTACGGCACTTAGTGTTGGGCACATAGCCAACACTAGCCATTTAGACACTTCAGTTATCTGGCACTAAAGAGTCTTTCCATTAAGCTTTCCACTTGAGCTCATCTTTCCTTCCCTACTCTCACTCACCCTGAACATTGCTGAAGGAAGAGTCTACTCCTATTCCCAGGCACGCTGTACTTTTAGTGAAGTGGCTTCCACCCCACTCTCCTAACACTGTCTCTCAAATTCATCAATGACTTATCAAGTCTACTGCTTAAGTTTCCTTCACTTGGCCACTGGACTACAAGTGGGCTGACTTAAAAGCTGCTTTTCTCCCTGGGCTTCTATAACACACTGTTTCTTGATAACCTCCCCAGAACCCCCGTCACTTTGATTCTTCCCAGTCCGTTTCATTCCTTTCTTGGTTAGGGCTGTGAGGTCAGAGAGCTCTGGGTTTGAGTATGTCTCTGCCATGTACTAGCACTGTGACCTCAGGTCAATTACTTAAACTCTGTGAGCCTGTGTTTTTCTCATAAGCATAATGGTTATAAAAACAGTACCTCTTTTTCATAGAGTTTGTTTTGAGAATTAAATAAAATATATACGTATCATAGTGTTGGTAGTGCAGTATGAACTTAATATGCACTGCGGTGTTAGTAATATCTGATTCATTCAGCACATTTATTGTAGAATAAACATGGGTTAGACATAATCTATACATGTCTGCTTCTCGGATTTTACCTTAATATTAGCCTATTCTTTCCCTCCTCACCCTCCACCTGACCTTTTCCTCCTCCTGAATTCACTATTAGTTAATGGCTCTTCTGTCACCCAGCATCCTACACTCAATTCACCTTTAACTCTCCATCACATCCAAACGTTCATGCAGTCCAGGGCATTTATCTCAGCAAGCGCTCTTCACCCAACTCTCCACTCTATTTCTAGTACCTACCAGGTCATACCGGACCTCCACAGAGGCCTGGGTGGTTCTCCTGCCACTGGTCTCTCAGTTCTCTAACATAGCATGCCCTTCTTTCCATACCGCTAACCTGATCATGTTTCTCCCTTGTCTCAACCCTTTTGTGGCACACTCATAATACAACACAGTCAGCTAAAGCAGTCCTTGCTGATTTCATGCCATGCTACTTACTGGCCACCCCCAACAGACTCCAGTCGCTTTCTACTGCCTAATTTTTTGACAAATTTTAGAAAAATCAGTCATTAAAATTTTATCAGTCTCTTACTATAGGTAGAGTGTATAATAAACGAATTTGGAAAAAATCAATGTGAATAACAAGGAACACTGGGTCCAGCTCTGTCCTTAAGAGTGTCTAAACATTGGCAATAGCATTTGCTATTGCTAATTATCATTTTCAACACTGATAATTAAATGCAAACCTAGCGCTTAGGTTTTGGTGGCTAACGCCCTTTTCTGCTCGAAGAAAGCAAAGTTCTTTGGAAAGTAGTGAATTCTATGCCTTGGGGCAAGGAAAACTCAGGTCTGAAATGTCTTACTGCCAGACAACGAGGATACCTTCAGGGATAATGCTGAAAGGAAAGAGAAGCCAGTTTAAAGCAGGTCCTACTAGACAAGTTGTGATTATCAATTGTGATGTCAGAACTTCAATAGCAATAAAAGTTATGACCATGAAGAGGATAATTATAATAATTTTATATAACTTTGTGGAAGCCATAACTTTTTAATGCTGAGTTAATAGAAAATGTACAAAAATGAAGTTGAAATCTAAAATAAGAATAACTATAATTGGATGCTTAATTTATTTTATTGACTTTAATAAGTAAGGATTATTAAAATACTTGGATATTTGATTTCTTCTATGTATTTATCTCTCTATAAAAGTATTATTTGTGTCTATCTGTACCAATAGCAATGGGTAAATACAGGAAACTATGAGTAAGCCAAAAGAATGGAAACTGTTCCAGAAAGGACTGATGGGTGTCAGTGGTCATTAGAAATCTGGCTGTCTGTTCAGATCACATCTGCTAGGAGAAGAAACCGCTGGATAACATGACAAATTACAATAAGATAGTAATGAGGCATCTGTATGTTTCCTAATATACCAGATCAGTGTATAATAATGACATGGTGGAGGACTATGTAATGCCGGCCAAGCAAAGCAGAGGGTACCCTGATCTGGAGGAAAACTCATCATCAACCAGACGGACTCACATAAAAACCGTGCGCTTAAAAGTGCTGCTGATGTGAAACATCAAGTCCAGTTACAAAAAGGGACCCAGTGAGATATCCAGGGACTCAGGTTTGAATCACTTTGTGAGAAGAAGTCAGGCTGTGCCCTGTCCCAAAGCCAACTATTTGCCAACCCAATTCCTCTAGACTCAGGAAACATGAAAATAAGCATTTCAATTACATTTAGAAGATCTATGAAGAAGTAAAGA
The DNA here is from genome assembly GCF_003031525.2 of Neophocaena asiaeorientalis asiaeorientalis. Classification (NCBI taxonomy): domain Eukaryota; kingdom Metazoa; phylum Chordata; class Mammalia; order Artiodactyla; family Phocoenidae; genus Neophocaena; species Neophocaena asiaeorientalis. The sequence goes on along the minus strand of NW_020175532.1, from coordinate 2,645,143 downwards.
AGTAATGAAGACATACATTAAACTCATGGTGTTGCTAGTTCCTAACAGGCTTAAATATAATATTCTTTTAAGTATTGTAATTGTTATTTTTGCATATGTCTTATCTGTTTAAAGCATCTAAAATGTTCAAAATAATCAGTCCCATTAAATTGCAATAAACAATGTTTAAAAGGGTAAGAAAATTTGATTTTCCAAGTTTTGTTTAGTAGAAATATTTTAAAAATTAACCATGAAACAAAGCAAAAATAAAAGTATTTTCTCTCTATGCACAACATCCCACCGGTCTTTAAAGAATACATCGCACCAGTCTTTAAAGAATACAATCAATATCTTCAAACATACCATCTCTCTTCTTGCCTCTGAGCTTTATGTACACTCTGGTTATTCCTCAACCTGTGATGCTCTTTCTTTCCTGGACTACCTGGTAATTTGCACTCATCAGATGTCACCCATCTTTTCCAAATTTCCCTGCTGGTTTGTTTGTTTATTCACTGAAATGTTTTTCAGTCATCTTTTATCTATCTGCCATAGGCACAGTCCTAGGTAAAAGAGACACGCTCTCCCAACACACTGTCTGCACCCCCCCATGCCAGGCAAGGAGCTCGTCCAGAAACAAGAGGCAAATTATGTATAGTTTAAAACAATATGTGTAGGTGTATGTATGTTATGTACACACACACACACACACACACAACTACAATTTAAAAACTGCAGGGCTGTTAACGAACAATTTGCTGTGATAGTGAATTCAAGGGAAGGGGAAGCATCAGTAAGGAAGACCTGTCTGAAGAGCTAATATTTAAGCTGTGATGTGAAAAGACAAGCTGGGGCAAAATCCATGTGCAAAGGCTTGAACGGGGGAAAAGAAACTTGTGTGTTTCATGAGCCAAAAGACTGGTATAAGCTATAAAAGGGGGAACATGGTTTGAGATGAGCCTAGGGAGAGAAGCAGGAGTGGATTACGTAGGGACTTATAGACCATGGTAATGAGATGGATATTAAGTGTAACTAGCAGCCATTGCAGGGTTTTAAAACAGGGTTAACCTGGACCGCGGTCATTTTTTACATTCTTGCTGTAGCTATAGTCTGAGAACAGGAGCATGAGGAAAAACAGAATAAACAGTTAAGAAGCTATTGCAGTAACTCAAGTAAGAGATACTGGTGGCCTGAGCTAGAATGATGTCAGTGGAGATGAGAGCCGTGGAGAGATTTAAGACATATACTGGAACAGGGAGTGAATCCCAGGTTTCTGACTTGAGCAAGTAGGTATATATCTTTACAAGATAGAAAAAGTTGCTGGAAAGACAAATTTCCTTGGAGGGTGAGCAGATACGAGAATCAGGTATTTCGTTTTGGATAACTTTATGCTTAAGTTGTCTTTGAAATATCTAAGGGAAGTCAGTAAGCAAATAGATATTCCTATAGAAGCTCTGCAGAGAAGTCTGTGATGGAGATGAAACTTCTAAGTCACCAGCATAGAAAGAGAGTGGGAATGGGTAAGCTTACCTAGAAAGCAACACGAGAGAGAGAAGGGAAGGGGTCCCCAAGCCATACCTTTAAGAATTTTAGCCTTTAGAGTAAGGTGAAGGTAAAAGTGCCTGCAAAGGACACTGAGAAGAAATAGCCTGAGAGGCAGGAGAAAACCCAAGGTGAATTTGGCATAGTGGAATCTAAGTCAGGACGATACATCCAAAAGGCACTATAACAGTGCCAAGATAATTCAATGGGGAAAGAACAGTCTTCAGTTAGATGTACTAGGACACCTGGATATCCACATGCAAAAGAATGAAGTTGGACCTTACCTCACGCCATACACAGATTTAACTCAAAATGGATCAAAGACCTAAACATAAGAGCTAAACTGTGAAACAGAGAAAGCATAGGCACAAATCTTCCTCACCTTAGATTAGGCAATAGCTTCCTAGATATGACCCCAGAAGCACAAGCAACAAAAGAAGAGTAACTTCATCAACGTTAATAAGATTACGCTCCCTCTTCCAAGCTTCCCTAGCACTTTATTCATGCCTCCATTACTATATTTAACACATTGTATTAAAATTACCCATTTAAGTGTCTGTTTAGCCAAACAGACTGTGAGTTTCTTATATTTTCCTGACTTTTTCCTCTTTATTTGTATATTTGGTGCCAAGGAGGGTACCCAACCTATACATCCCGTGCATTATGTGGCTGGTACTACTCTATGAACATAAGTACATTTTTACAAACATGAAATAAGGATACAAAGGGTGGGAAATATAGAGAAACCTCACCAAGGAGAAAGAACTCACCAGGGCTAATTTATTAACATGGAATAGGAAGTTAAATGGTCTTGGATTAAAACAATAAAAGGTTGAGTGGTTCGAGGCTCTAGAAATAGAGAACAAAGTCTGAGGTTGACTATCCTTTACAATAATCAAAAATGAATTTACTGTGCCCTTTAAGAAAATACGATTGCCACATGTAGTATGTGTCCAGCCCAAATTGTTTCTCAGAGATGTTTTACCTCACACTAATTCAAATTGTCTCTTAGTCCTATTGCCATTAAGTGATCGGCCTCTTTGGGGATTCAGCGTGACCTCTTCATGTAAAACAAGCTAATATCCCTGTGCTTTCCCCTGGAAAGCAACTTAGGGATCATCCAGTTCCTAGGAGAGAAAAGTGTGGTCGGAGGGGTAAGTGAAAGGACTTGCTCCAGGCACATCCCAGGTACTGCAGAGCTGACCCCAGAAGCCATGTTTGCTGGCTTGGAGCTCAGTGAGGTTTTCAGCTCCATCATGGTCTTCAACGTTCAAGAAAAACACATGCAGAAGCTGAGAATCAGGCAGTTGATTTCCTTAAGACAACCTATACGAGCGTCCCCTTTGGAAAGTGTGACCCTTAACAGCAGTGAATATGTACCCATACACCAGTGTGTGATGTCAGTGTATGATACTGCCCAGCTCTGATTTCATAATCATAAAATCCAAGGGGAAAATCATACACTTCAAGGAAAAGTGTACATGTATACGGCACCAGGGATATCTTATATGGCCAATTTATGTGGTCCAAGGGACTGAAGAATTGTGAGGAAAACTTTCAGTTACTGAAAGCTCTTCTGATAGTTCAGTCCTTAAACTGGCAATGTGACGAGAATCAAACAGTGCAGCACGGGAAACCTCTTACCTTGAGCAGGTGAAATAAGACAGATGAACTTCCACAGACAAAGATAAGCCTGCTGCTAAATTTCAGGCGAAATATGCTGAACATAACAAAAACCTTCTATTACAGTCACCGGGGTTACTCTACTACTGGATTAGGTCATAACAAAAACCTTCTATTACAGTCACCGGGGTTACTCTACTACTGGATTAGGTCATAACAAAAACCTTCTATTACAGTCACCGGGGTTACTCTACTACTGGATTAGGTCATAACAAAAACCTTCTATTATAGTCACAGGGGTTACTTTACTACTGGATTAGGTCATTATTGTTGTAGTTAAATCCTATTTTTTAGGAGATAAGAGAATCAAGTCAGCCTGCAGCCATGACCTATTTCCTTTTATGATATTTCAAAGTTTGGGTCAATTACGCTTCAGACATTGTCATGGGTAACAGAATTCAGCAGACAGTTCACTGAACTTCAGTTTCTCTTTCTGACTCTGTCCCATACTGGCACCCTTATGAACTTGAGAGTCATTTAATTTCTTGTTTTAATATGGTGAATGCAAAACCAGAATCTCACCTCACAGACAAACTGGGAATATGGCAATGAGTGAGCAGCTATGCTGACATATGTCAAGTACAGTTTCTGTCCAGGCTGTTGTACCATCTCTCTGGTATCATACTTAATTTTGAAATTGATATAAAATTCCAATGGCTTTCGTGACTATTCGTTAGTTATTCTACAGTCTACATGTATTTTGTTTGATTACTAATGAATTCCTGTGACACATTTTACTTCCTAAGAAGAATGCTCTGAAAACTCCTGCCAACTGGTCATTAAAATCCACTGCAATTATCATCAACTGAATCGAATTATTCTCAGTTACATAAAGAATTTTAATCTATTCTGTATCATTTTAAACACAAATATTTTCAATTTATATTAACAAGATACAAACTGAAAGAAAGAATGCTCAACCGACTGTAGACCTGGATGTCTATTATGAAAGTTACAAATGCAACCCATTTCCATTTGTACTCTTCTTACTAGGGACTATGACTTGCTAAGTGCCTGCTGTGTACCAGGACTTGTGCTAAATGCTTTACATCCATTATTTTATAAACCTTAATGGCTACCCTTTAAGACAGATACTCTTATCCCCCTCTTAAAACTGATAAAAGTCAGAAATTCACCTAAGATTATAATGCTGGTGAGTGACAGAATCTTGATTCGAATTCAAATCTGTGTAACTATTATCACTTTTTTTTTTTTTGGTATCATAAGAGTTTCCTAAGGATACACCTTGTGAGGTGAAATCTTTTTTCTTTTCCTCACTTTGTTATCCTAGTTTTATTTTATTCATTTAAAATTTTTATTGGAGTATAGTTGATTTACAATGTTGTGTTGGTTTCAGGTGTACAGCAAAGTGAATCACTTATACGTGTACATGTATCCACTCTTTTTTAGATTCTTTTCACATATAGGTCATTTCAGAGTTTTGAGTAGAGTTCCCTGTGCTATACAGTAGGTCCTTATTAGTTATCTGTTTTATATATAGTAGTGTGTATATGTCAATCCCAATCTCACAATTTATCCCTCCCCTCCTTTCCCCCCTGGTAACCATAAGATTGTTTTCTACATCTGTGACTCTATTTCTGTTTTGTAAATAAGTTCATTTGTACCATTTTTTTTAATATTCCACATATGTGCAACATTATATGATATTTGTCCTTCTGTGTCCGATTTACATCTGTGACTCTATTTCTGTTTTGTAAATAAGTTCATTTGTACCATTTTTTTAAATATTCCACATATAAGCAATATCATATGACATTTGTCCTTCTCTGTCTGACTTACTTCACTCAGTATGACAGTCTCTAGGTCCGTCCACGTTGCTGCAAATGGCATTATTTCGTTCTTTTTTATGGCTGAGTAATATTCCATTGTATATATGTACCCAATCTTAAAGTACCAAGGGTAGATTTTCATTTGTCCCAGCCGCATGATGTATGCTTATACTTAGGATATGAACGTGACATTCACATGCTGTTTTCCTTCCCTCTTCATCACCTTGGTAACCTAAGCCACAATTATTCTTTCTGGAATTCAGTTCTGATTCCCATTCTGTCTATGCTTCCCATAGAACACTTAGCATTTCTCTGATGAAGTATTTTATTATAATGCACCCAAACTGTTGGTCTACTTATTTGTACTTATTCTTGATCACAAGGGAAGCCCCTTTATTTTCTGGCATTTCCAGGTACGATGTCTATCACTTATTAGGTGTCCAAGAGATGCTTGCTGAATGGATAGTGAACTGATGAAGACAATGGTTTTACAAAGATGTGATGAGGTTACTATTTATGCCTAAATCATTATTTTCATTGGTATTCTTCTTAGATAGTGCTATTCTAACCAGCACACAGAAAGGATCAAATTCTGGATGTCCTGAAATAAAATTCCAGTTTTACAGCATTTTTCTAAATTGTTTGGGATTTCTTTGTATTCTGTCAAAGATATAATAATGTACAGAATACAAGCTCAGGATATTTGATTGCTATAGAATATGTTACTTTCAAAAGAAACAGCACTATTTCCAAAATGGTTGTTATGGTTCTGGTGGGGAAAAGATGACACACAAAGTGAGTGAAAACCAAAACAGATTTTGCTTCTTCCTGTGTTTACTCTACTTAGAATATATGAAGGAAGGCATGTTTTTCACACCTCCTGTTTAAATACCACACGTTTAAAAAGGATTAAAAAAATAAAAAGGATTAAGCATTGAAAACTCAATTTAGAAGAATAAACTTTTCATATATTTCATCCCTTGCCAACAAACAGGTTAAACTGTTAACAGAATCACGTCTAAAAGATAAAAATTTCTGTCAATTTAAAAATATCTTGCGTTTCACTCATTGGGTTTTCTAAGTATCATTATAAGCCACTTGTAATCTTCATCGTGTGAAGGATCTTTATATTTTGAGGAATAAATGTTGGTACTTTTAAGGTATGTAACTGTTACATATCACATGAATAATACAGAGGCTAATGCTCCTTGAAATTTATAAGGTAGAGACACCACACAATGCTGAATAAATAATGATAATCCGGTTGGGGTGGGAATAATGAAAGGAAGTAAGGTGGCCAGTGATTAGACTATTGCAAATATTCCAGGAAAAGATGACAAGGGCCTGAGCTATAATGGTAAAGATAGAAATGAAAAAGCAGACTTTCAAGAGACACAGAGGGAGCGCCCAGGGTAAGGGAGAATGGCTTGTTAAAGATGACTTGTTTGCTGACACTATATCATGGATTTTGAAAGGGAAAAAGCAGAGTCTTTGGGTTGGTAACTTACTATAAGATCAGTTCAAGTTACCTGATCAGAAATTATGGATCTCAAATAGTGCTTCTCCATGATACACACAAAGGGTTTGGTAGAAATGATGATAGGTGTTGACAAAATTGTGTTTCATTTTCCTTCTTCCTGGATACATAGAAAGTATCTATTTTCCAGCCTTCCTTGCAGTTAGATTGGTAATACAGCCAGTAGGCTGTAAGAAGAAGCAATGAGTCACTTCTGGGCTGAGGTTATGAGAAGTCCAGGGTGGCCTTGGAGCTCTCTTTTGCCCCGTGGAATTTGACTCTGGAAGGAACTTGTTGAGACGGTGGATCAACAAGATGCAAGCAAACTGGATCTTTGAGTCACCACTTAAAAGCTGCCCTCAAGAGGAATTAAATTCACGGAACTTGTTGAAGTGAGAGATAACGTCTTATTTGTTAAGCCACTGAGATTCTGACATATGTTTGTTATCATAGCATAACCAAGTGTTGTCCTGACCAATAAAAGGGATGATGTTCACATTTTCAAAACATTTTGAGGAGAGTATCCAGTTTTAGAAGACTTCCTTAAAAGTGTTTTATTTAACTAAATGAAAGGTTCTCTCCTTGTGTTGTACATGGCCGTCTTCTTGCTATGTCCTCACATAGCACAGAGAGGAAGAAGCTCTCTTCTAATAATTAGGGCACTAATCTCATCATAAGGCTTTACCCTCATGACCTAATACCCCCCAAAGGCCCCACCTCCTAATACCATCCCACTGCAGGTTGGGGTTTTAACATATGAATTATGGGGGGGGGGACAAACATGCAGTCCATAACATTATCTAATTAAAAATACTAAATTTTATTTTAGAAAGTTCTTTTTTACTCAATTCTGTACTATAAGGATAAAAAAATAGGTGCTATTGAAAAATAAGCATTAACCTAATTTTATGATTTAAAATATAAAAACAGCCTTTAATACACTAGTATAAGTATTATTAAAATCTCATTTTCTGCTTTGAATTTGTAGCTGTAGCTACTCTTAGTAACAAGATTCAAAATGTCATTTTCTCTGTGCAGTGTAGATTCAAATACCCATTTTCTACTTGCCTTCTTATCAAAAATGTATCCATGGGTAAACTAAAAGAAAAAACGGCAGCACGGTAAGAAACAGTGTACGGTACAAGACAGACCATATACTGCAGTCACTGTGACCATTAGGACTGGAAACAGCAGCAGAGAGAAGTGGGATGCTAGCCGTCACTCCACCCTTCACTGCCACTCAAGACAGCCAAGAGCAATACCCTTGCTCACCTTTTAGTGAGTGACATCCTTGAAGATATGTATGAAATCATACTCAAGCTTTGGTACTTGAACGGTTTTTAATAACATTACTGGCAAAATGCAAAACAGTACCACTCGATTCAGTACAGAAAGGGACTTTGTAAGTGTGAAATATTTATTTTGCACTGAAGACCTGGTCAAAATACTAAAGACAGATAGCATTTGAAAACTCATAACTCTGAAGTGAAAGTCAGCAACCAGTCAAGAGAGTATCTATTAACTGACAGACTAAAATTTCCTTATGTTCTTGTTATAGGAGGAAACTAGGGTGGAAGTAGGTACGGATCAAGGTCAACAAGTGAAAGAGGAAGATGAATAGGAAAAGAAATCTTTTTCTTAATTCTGTAAATCTTCAGAAAGAAATCTAGCTTCAAGTAAAATCTTACACAAGTCTAATGAAGCACTTTTACTGCAGGATGAAGCTATAATTAAAGCGTTCCCTTATATGGCTTGCTAACTTGCAGCTGCAAGCAGAATGTTTTTACGTATCATCATATCGGCATTAACTTGACAGAAGGCAGCAATCATTCCCTTTTGTGAACTAGAAGACGTCAAGAACATGCATATTTTGAGTCACATGTTAGTCGATACAGGCGTAATTATTAGAAGTTATAGGGAATCTGTGGCATTGCAGTATTTTCTATTCTCTTTTTCAGGTAATTGAACACTTCGCTTATTTTGAATAAATGTAAGTTGACACAAATGATCTAAAACAAGACGTTGAAACAGCAGGGAAGATGGAAGAAAATAGGACAGATTCCTCAGCTCTGCCGAACACAGGAAAACTTAGTATTCTTAAAGACGAAAAGGAGTCTGAGAACTGTGCAAACCTGAAGGGCCACCAGGCAGTTTATTTCCATGGCAATGCTTAAATGGACACTCTTGGTAAGAAGCTAGACTACTATATCTTTCTTGGTTTAAGTTCAGGAATAGAAGCAGATCCACCATTAGTGATCTGATCATTTATTGCCACCCAGCTGTACCCTCAAGCGGCATATCCACATGTTAAGTTTTTCCACACATATACTTTAGTCAAAAGCAAGAAAAAGAGGCAGCAAAAGGTTGTTCCGTGGCTCTGGGGGTGGTGGGCAGGAGGAACTGCGTGAGCAGGTTGGAACTGTCCCTAGAACTTTGGGGCTGAGTCCAAGTAGAGCACCTGCCAGCACAGTCACCCAGAGCTCTGCTACACAGGGACTTGGGCTCATTTCAGTGAAGGCTAGGGCAGAACGTGTTGGTCAAATTAAATAGAAAGGCAACAAATGAGTAGGAAACATAACACTCGTTATTACTCAAAGAGGTCTAGGCTAGTGCTCTGACCTGACTAGCTGTAGATGAGCATCTTTATCTTGGACTTTCCCACCCTAAGGGAGGTCTGCCAGAAAAACTAGGTCATCCCTAGGGAGCATAAGTGTCCGAGAGGCACTGGTGAGCTGACGGTGGCTGGAAATAGGAACTAGGATAGATTTTTAGAAAATAAAGTTACTAAAACACACACACACGATGCTCTCCCTTACTTAATTCCTACTTTCTACTCATTTAAACATTCCCAACAGATTTAAATAGCGATGTTTTCTATAAGCTGAGATTAAAAAGTCAATCATTCTGAAGAAAATGAAACAAAAAATCCAAAGCAAAGAAGAGCAAAGAAAAGAAAAAGATAGTCCCGATGATCCAAGTCCATCGGAGGTCTCCCTTCTCAACAGGGAACCCGGCCAGGCAACCCCACAGGGACTTGAGTTCTGTGATTATGAGTGGAAGTTGCATGTCTGTCCCTGTTGTCTGCCCTCCTTCTGTTCTGTTCTCTAATTTTAGACATATTGGCCTTGACAGCATCCCTTAACAAAAAGATCAGCAGCAAGCTCTTAGGTCCCAAATCTGATGTTTCCCACACTAAGAGAAAGGAGTGGGATTCCCTACCGTCTTCTTGTAGACTGACAGATTTATGCAGTCACAAAAAACATTATGGGAGACTGGAACCATATCACTGCCAACTTCCCTCTAATTGCATTACCCTTTATATTTTCAAAGTACGCTAAAGCCCATAATCAAATGCATCCAGAAATGCTGTTTTTGACTAACTAAAAGTTTACTGAAAACTACTACTCTAGGGCAGGAGTCTGCAAACTTTTTCTGTAAAGGGCCAAATAGTAAATATTTTAGGCTTTGAAGGCCATGATGTTTTGGCATAACTACTCAATCTGTTGTTGTAGTGTGAAAGTTATAAGCAAATATGTAAATTAATGGGCATGGTTGTATTTCAATAAAACTTTTTACCAAACAGGCTGGATCTGGCCTGACGCCTATAGTTTGCAGATCTCTGCTCTAGCCTCATAACTAAAGTTATTCAAGGGTGGTACCAGCCCACAACCAATTTATTCAACACATGGTGTTGATCTACCTTAAAAAAAATAACTAACCATTGGCAAAACAGAATTTTGCTTATGATCAAAATCAACCAAAATTTGGAATACATGATCTAGCAATAGGGTATTACACCCCGACCAAAAAAAAAAACAAAAACAAACAAAATCAGTCAATTCTATGTTTAAAGAATCCCATTCCTTGTAAACTGATACAGCCACTATGGAGAACAGTATGGAGGTTCCTTAAAAAACTAAAAATAGAACTACCATACGACCCAGCAATCCCACTACTGGGAATATACCCTGAGAAAACCATAATTCAAAGAGTCACGTACCACAATGTTCGTTGCATCGCTATTTACAATAGCCAGGACATGGAAGCAACCTAAGTGTCCATTGACAGATGAATGGATAAAGAAGATGTGGCACATATATACAATGGAATATTACTCAGCCATAAAAAGAAACGAAATTGAGTTATTTGTAGTGAGGTGGATGGACCTAGAGTCTGTCATACGGAGTGAAGTAAGTCAGAAAGAGAAGAACAAATACTTTATGCCAGCACATATATATGGAATCTAAAAAAAAAAGGTTCTGAAGAACCTAGGGGCAGGACAGGAATAAAGATGCAGATGGAGAGAATGGAGCTGAGGACACAGGGAGGGGGAAGGGTAAGTGGGACAAAGTGAGAGAGTGACATGGACATATATACACTACCAAATGTAAAACCGATAGCTAGTGGGAAGCAGCCACATAGCACAGGGAGATCAGCTCGGTGCTTTGTGACCACCTAGAGGGGTGGGATAGGGAGGGTGGGAGGGAGGGAGATGCAAGAGGGAAGAGATATGGGGATATATGTATATGTATAGCTGATTCACTTTGTTATACAGCAGAAACTGACACACCATTGTAAAGCAATTATACTCCAATAAAGATGTTAAAAAAAAAAAGAATAAAGCAATCTTTGAAAAACAAATGTTTAAAAAAAAAAAAAGAATCCCATTCCTGAGAAAGTGACTGTTCCTAAAAACCTAAGAAGTATGGTAACCATATCTATGGTGTGACTTGTAATTCTTGAAAAATACTACTAATAGTTAATATGTACTGAACTACTCTATCCCAGACACTATACAAAATGCTCTACAAGAATTAACTCATTTAATCCTTACAACTTTGTGATGTAGGTACTGTTATTATTCCCACTTTACAGATGGGAAAACTGAGGGCCAGATGAATAATTTGGCCAAGATCATAGGGCTAGTAGGTGAAAGAGGTAGGATTCAAACTCATGCATTCCTGCTCCTGTATCTGTGATCTTAATCACTACTCTTAAGACAGCAAGAGGAAAAGGAAGGCCAGTCAGTGCTTAGCCCTGGGAGTTCCACCTCACAGATAGATGGTTGGACCTCTTTGTGGATTAGCAAATATTTACTGACTTTTAATCATGTGTTGGCATGCCTAGTGTTTTACATATATTATTTAATCCTACTCACAGTGCTATATGGGAGGAGCTATTACCCTATTTTAACAAAAACCATGGTTTAGGGAGGTTATGCATTGTGTAAGGACTAACCTAGTAAGTGATGAAGCTGCCTACGCTGGCTCTGTTGGGATGACCATTCTGAAAATAAGATGATCCCTTTCTGAACACCTATTTGTAGGAGGTTCATGTTACTGAAGAGGGAAGAAGACCACATTCTAGACCAGAAGGCGCCAGGTGTTCTCTATGACACAGGGCTGTGTATGTGACAGAGGCCTTTACTTTCCCAAATGAGATCTGTACCACAGGGTTACATAGAATTCAGTTTCCTTCCTCCTCCATCAACAGATTGATTCCTACAAATATGGCTTTGACTGTGATTCTGTGTTTAGCCTTTCTTGCTTGTCCAGGCATCGTGCCAAGCTGAGTCCATCAAACTCCCAGAGCTTTTCTGGCATCTGCTCATTGTTCAAAAAGGGATTGTTAGCATACACTTTGGACCATTTCATTCTGCTGGCTTTATGCTCTGAGACCACAGCTATGAGAGCTCTCTCTGGGGGTCTGCCTTGACCTTTACTGTATTTGTCAGGCCTTCCCCACATACAGGGGTTTGCAATTAAGAGACAGCTACTCAACTCATCAGAGATAGTTTGCATCCTACATTCTCTTAGTTGATTTTGGATAGTATTCAAGAGAAGAGAGGAAAATCCTTTTTTTATTCCACCATTTTAAAACCAGAAGTCTAACAGATGCAACTATGACTTTTTTTCCCTATCAAAGTCAAATTAATTCAGTAATTCTATCATTCTCAGCACAGACTTCGGCATGGATTAACTATCCACTGAACATACAGCATATATTCCTTAATTATGTCTAGAATTTTAGCTCCCGTTTTTTAAAGGAAACATCCAAAATAATTAAAAAATAATCATTAGGCAATTTAGTTTGGCGATGTATTTTTACCATATTCGTGATCACTGTTGTTTCTCACATCCTACTCCTTCCCTTTGGGTTCACTTTGCTCCATGTTGAGGTATATCATTTAGTAGCTCTTTCAGCAAGGGTGGAGGAGGAAGCAAATAATCTTTGCCTGTCTGAAAATAATCTGTTTCTCTCTCACTTCTAAATTATAGTCTAGCTGGGTATGGAATTCTAGATTGACAGTTATTTCTGGAAATTAATTTATTGACTTCTGGCATCTCTTAGCGCCAGTAACAGCCATCATTTTTTCCTTCCACCGTAGGAAACTTTTTAGTATCTTTGAAGGTTTTCTCTTTGTCCTCAGTGTTTTACTCCTTCATTATGTTTTTGTCTAGGTATAGCTTTGTTTAATATTCAAGTGTGGCACTTGGTGGTATTCTCAATCTGAGTCTTCAATTCTGGAAAAGTTTTAGCCCATATTTTTTGGAATACTGCTTTCTCACCATTCTGATAGACTCATCTTCAGAAACTCCTATGAGATGAATGGTAGAGCCTCTTCTATCTTCCATGCACACCTGCCCCTCTATATTCTTCATCTCTCTGAGCTGCATTATGGGTGAATTTGTCATTTTCTAATTCATTAATTTTTTAACTGTGGCCAATCTAGAGTTTATTCTAACAACTCAGTGTATTTCAGACTACATTTTTTCATTTTCAGAATTCTCTCCTTCCCACTACCTCATTTTTTCATTGAGTTTGGTATTGTTTTGTAATATCTGATTTTTTCCTAATTCCTTTATCTTTTGAGTATCATAAGCATATTTATTTTAAAGTCATTTTCAAATTGCTGTTTTTTTCATTTCATTTGGAGTAAATTCCCTTTTTTTTTTTTGATTTCTCATATATTGTAAAATTTTGGTTAGTACATTCTTCCTGAGTGGGGAATTTAAATTTCTTCCCCCTTCTCCTCACCACCTTGGTCTGTTCTCCCCTATGTGTAGTTTTATTGATTCTGGTACTGGCCCCTAAGACAACTGGGACTTAAGGTGATGGTCTGAGGCTCCTGTCCTGGGTGCTATTCTGGATACTGCAGAGCCAGTGCCAAGCCAGTGGGCAGCTGGCTCCAGGTCTTGGGTGGGAGACTACGTCTTCTTTCTGTTGCCTCCCCAGGAATGCAGATTCTTTCTTATAAGCCACTTCCCCACAGAGCAGTTGGTCATGGCTTTTTTGTAGATTCCTTGCTTGGGCAGAGAAGCTGTGGTTCCAAAAAGCAAATGTGGCTCTGGTCTCCTGCTTTGCATGGGGTACTTTTAGTCACTGTTACAGCATGGAATTCAAACTACCTCTTTCCAGACTTGCAGCCCAGCAGGCAAGCAGCTTCATTCCTACTAACTGCTTTGTGATTCTGTTACGTTGCTGGTTTATGCATACTTAACCTTTTTCCTGAAAGTGATTATTTCTTTTTAATTTCCTCTATTTTGTATGTGGTGGTGCTGAAGGAGCCTTAAAATGTGAATTCACATCAAACTGCACCAAGAGTCAATTTTTAAAACATTCATTTTTATCAATATAACAATCCAAAAATTCTACAATGTTCAGCAGTGATAATACTTATTTTTCCATTTGTTCTCACCAGCAAACAAAGAACAAGCTGATTATATCCTACTGATAGATTCTCTTATTTACCTAGGCCTGGCTAATTGAAAGTAGATGGACCCAAATGATGAATTTCAATTTACCTTTTTTTTTTAAAAAAAATATTTATTTATTTATTTGGCTGTGCTGGGTCTTAGTTGCGGCATGTGGGAACTTCATTGCCATGTGTGGGATCTTTGTTGCAGCATGTGGGATCTTCTAGGTGTGGCATGCGAACTCTTTAGTTGCGGCATGCGTGTGGGATCTAGTTCCCTGACCAGGGTTCAAACCCGGGCCCCCTGCATTGGGAGCACGGAGTCTTAACCACTGGGCCACCAGGGAAGTCGCCTCAATTTCCATTTCTTAACAGAAAAAAAAAAAAGGGTTGAGAAGCAGTAGTAACTCACTGGTCCTGTTGATTTTTATCTGTATTAGAACTTAAAATTTCTGCAGCTTTTAACCTAATCTTAATCAGAAAGAAATCCAGCTATTTGTACTTGTGTTTACTCAGCTTTTAAAGGATGAAGCTGAGAAGTATAATAGTCCAAAAGACGGAAGGCTTAATTTTGGAATTTTCTTAATCAGCATTGAAGAAAGCTTTAACACATTCTTCCAAGTCTTTTATTTCCCAAAACAAGATACATACATAATCTATTTTCAAAGGCTGCCTTACCTAGGACTCCATCTTAATTTCCTGTGCATGTTGCTGGCCTAGAAGTGTTTATTATGCACAAGAGTTGAATATAAATGTACCATACTTTATATAACATATGTATTCCTGAAAGTTTATGTATATCTTATATTTCAACAAATAATATTGCATTTTCTTTTTTAAGTATAATATGATTTCAAAGATGTGTTCCTAGAGGAAAAGAAAATAGATCTGAAACACCATAAGAAAGGGCAGCATTAGGAAAGTGAACTTAATCAAACACTTGACTGGAAAATAACTTAACAGTGATAAAGCAATGAATGCTATAATTCAAATGTTATCCTGAAAACACAGTATTGACCAATGTCAAGAACTATACTAATTGCTGATGAAATGAGAATAGAATCTCATTTTGTTGGAGGAACACTTGGAACTTTTAGACAAAAACATGCATCAGTGATACCTTTGAAGAGTTTCTCTACTTTTCTCTAACGGGAAAGGCGGAAAGGTAGGTTTTAGGAATAGACAGGTTCAAATCTTGATTTTCCTTTATTATCTATGTGACTTTAGGCATGTTAAGTAACGTTAGGAGACCCTGTTTCTTCACCTGTAAATGGGGATAACAATGATGACTTTTTTGGATTAATGTGAACTAAAAGAATTGTCTGCCATATAGTAGGAACTCCATACGGTGACTATCAGTGTTATCACCATTAGCTGGCTTTTTTTCCTAGAAGAAAAATGCAAATACAAATACATATGACTGTACCTCTACTGTATCTGATGTAAGGGACACTTTGAAAGCTATATATCTCTGTATTTCTACTCCCTCCTCTGTGTCTGACTGGAATTCAGATTCTATTCAGAATAGGAGGGAAGGAAGGACAATAGCAAGAAGGCAGAATTTAAAGAAAAAAATAGTTCTATTAATATAATTATTAATTATAACAGCTACCACTACGTTCCACAGTACTCCCTATATACCATGCTAAATGCTCATACATGCCCTTATTTAAAATCTTATAACAACCCTATGGAATAAGCATTATTATTCCGTTTAAGAAGAGGAAATCAAGCTTACAGTTTAAGTAACTTGTCCACAGACAGTAAATGACAGATCAGAAATTCAAACCCAGATCTGTGCAAAGTCTTTTTCTTTTTAGTGTCTAACATACCATACTGGGAAGACAGGGTGTAAGAAACAACACCACAGGGAAAGAAGCACACACCCTAAGCAATACAGAAAACTGTTGAATTAATATTCGAATTGCATTTCAGGGGCTCATGTTAGATCACTTCTAAATGTATGCTGAATTAAAGAGCTAAATCCAACCAGCCAATGTGAACTTGTCTGATGAGTATGTGTTAAATATATTTGACCTTGACATTTTATATCAAAGCTGAAGAGGGACTGTCAGTCTCAAGAGGAATACCACCAAGGTATTTACAAGTAGGGCATTAGGATCATTTTCTGAGGATGCAGGAAGGGAAATACGAAGGAAAAGGATGACTTTTAACAAAACCAAATGGCCTACAACATCTTCATCATCAAAAACTTTAAATACTAAGACTTCCTAGGAACTTGTAAAGAACCTGTGTAATTATTAAGGAAAATCAATTCCTTACGTGAAGAGAAAGGTACAAATATCCCAGTTGGTAAAGCAAGGAACTACTGGATAATCTAGCACATAGCAAGACCTTTCAGCTACTTAAGTACTAGGCTTTCCTAAAAAGTTTAGGTGTTTCTAAATGTCTTAAATTATAATAGATTAGTACAAGTAATACAGTCTATAGGTAGTATTTAAAAGTATATCTTATGAAAGGAAAATAATTAAATGTAGGACAGTATTATACAATCGTGTACATTATAGCTCTTAGAAAAATGCTATCGTAGGCAGAACACCAGCTTCTCAAAGATGCCCACATCCTAATTCCTGTAACCCGTGAATATGTTACCTTACATGGTAAGAGGGACTTTGCAGCTGTGCTTAAGGGTCTTCAGATGGTAAGATTATCCTGAATTACCTGTGTCGACCCAATATAACCACAAGGGTCTTTATAAGAGGGAGGCAGGAGTGTAAAAGCCAAAGAGAGAGATTTGAAGTTGCTACACTGGGGACTCTGAAGATGGAGAAACAGGCCACACACCATGGAATACAAGCAGCCTCTAGAAGGTGGAAAAGGCATGGAAGCAAATTCTTCCCTACAGCCTCCAGAAGGAACGCTGCCTGAAGACCCACTCCAGACTTCTGACCTCCAGAACTAGAAGATAATAAATTTGTGTTGTTTTAAGCCACTAAGTTTGTAATAATTTTGTACAGCATCACTAGGAAACTAACACAAATGGCCAAGATGGTAAACATACTGTGGATAGAAAAAATATATTTTAACTCTAAGATGAACAATTCGCTTTTAAATGATGTAAACCTTTAAACAATTAGAATATTTTCTGTCTTATTCAAGTTTGAAAGTCAAAAGCTTAAGGAAGATACACAAGGATTGTATACTGACACCATAAAGACTTTCTTAAAATTACAAGTGTTTTTTCTCTCCTTCACCTGGTGTCTAAGAAACCTAACATTACTAGAACCCAACCATCAGGACAGGCTTTTGGCTTTTATCACAGATGTGTGAATCTACTCTGACCTTGTGAAAAACATCTTTTTTTCCCCTCTGTAAGTCTCAACCTCTTATAATGGGAACTGGAAAGATGATCAATAAAATCAACCAACTGTGAAAATAGGTCCATAGGATGGATGGAGTGAAACACTGATAGTGGGAATAATATATAATAGTATACATAATCACAAGGAGATTAGATCTGGTGCAATATTTATATGTGAAGCATGGAATGCTCCTTTTACCCATCATACTCTGTCCTGTTTAATTCTCTGGGTTATAAGGGACTTGAAGCTGATCCTGACCAGAATGTTCTCGATCAGGTTCAATGAGGGGAATAGTGATTCCACTTGAAAGTTCTTTTCTATAGGGCATAGCATTATGAGTGATTATGACAATTTAGATTTTCTCAAAGTGTAAATAATCAGCTTCTGCTTAGGTATCTAAACTCAGAAATACTCCGAGTCATTCCCACTACTGTCTTTTTGGCATGGACTATGAATTTAAATAAAAGAAAAACAAATAGTTGCTTTCCCACTAACAGCATCCACTAAGTTTAAAAGGCACAATTTAACCACTCAAAAGTTAGACAAAGTAAACAAATCCCTAGGCCAATGAAGACTTGTCCTCATTCTTTTCCTAAAACATGTATTTTACCTCAACATAATGACATACTTTATTGCCTTCCTGTCACCCAAGTCTTGCAGTTGAAGTGTTTATGCTGAAGGTGCTCTCACAGTTAGAAAATACTGAAGACATTCTTCCCCTTTCATAGGTGGGACCCACTGAATGGTAAATGGAACCTATAGTAGCATCACCTTTGGATGTTATTTGAAGCTAGAACAAAACCCAAATCAAACCAACCAACCAAAAGCTAAGCCAGGGTTATCTTCCATGTTCATTTACCTGACAATGAGAGGAGGCTACAGATGGTCAGTACGATGTATAAAAAGATAAGCCAAAGCTTGTAGGCAAGCTACAGGGTGTGACAAGGGATCCTTGTTAGACCAGTCACTCCCATTACTGAGAAAACCATCAGACTGGTCAGACAGGAGGCTAAATATATATATATATTTTAAGATGTTGGGGGTAGGAGTTTATTAATTAATTAATTTTTGCTGTGTTGGGTCTTCGTTTCTGTGCGAGGGCTTTCTCTAGTTGTGGCAAGCGGGAGCCACTCTTCATCGCGGTGCGCGGGCCTCTCACTGCCGTGGCCTCTCTTGTTGCGGAGCACAGGCTCCAGACGCACAGGCTCAGTAGTTGTGGCTCACGGGCCTAGTTGCTCCGCAGCATGTGGGATCCTCCCAGACCAGGGCTCGAACCCTTGTCCCCTGCATTGGCAGGCAGATTCTCAACCACTACTCCACCAGGAAGCCCAGGAGGCTAAATTTTTAAAGTGGCAGCTGCTTCTAGTTCTTGAGACCCTAGAACTTCTTACTCTTTCTCCATAAATGAGAGCCTCTGGTCTGTTGGTGTCCCCAAGAGTCAATGGCAGGCTCCTTTCACTGCTCTTGCAGGAAACTAACTCCTCAAAACCAAGACAAAGACATTCAGACTCAGGACTGAGCTTTCCTCCCTGTGCAAAAGTAAGCAGGAATCTCATGTTTGGTAACAAAAGAGCTTTAGTGGAATTGCTATACTTATTAATACTTTAATTCACATTTCACAGCATTTTTCTGTGTAGAATAGCCACAATAAGACATGAATACTCTCACTTCTTCTAATTGTCCTTCTTTAGCAGTCTGTCTCATGCTTTTCTCTGTTTGTATCTTTGAACGGCTAACCTAACATCATGCCTGGGAGATTTCCATCTCAATGTATCTTAAAGTCCTAATAATTGGCCACCATAAAGTTTATTTATCTACATAACAATAAACATATTATGTTTTCCATATTGGTTGTGGTAGCTAGAAACTGGGATGCCCATGAAGGTTGCCAGATAAAATATAGGACACTCGATAAAATCTGAACTTTAGACAAACAATGGATAATTTTTTAGTTGTCTCAGATATTGCATGGAATATACTTATTCTAAAAAATTATCCATTGTTATCTAAAATTCAAATTTAACTGTGCATCTTCTAATTTTGCTTCCTCAATTTGACCATCCTAATGCTCTTGCTTCTTGCAGACACCTAATAAACCCAACCCTGGGTAGGCATATTGCAAATAGAAGGGTGAAAAATGTTTGGTCTTAGAAATCTGAAGTCTCCACATTCAGATTTATATCAATGTCCAAATTTGAAATAACTACTTATGATGAATTTAGCAGCTCAGTCTTACTTTGATGATCAGATACAAGGCTGAAATTTTTAAAAGCCTAGGATATAATGGGAGAAAAAAGGCCATTTCATTGACTCCTTCACTAAAGGTTTCAGAAATCTCATATTCCTGGGTGGTTTCTCAGCTACTATGCACAAGTTCCTTACCTCTGTTCCAGGGAAGGAATAGGACTATGGCCTTCCACCCTGAAGATGATCTGTTCTGCTGTCCAAACGGTGTGTGCTCTGAGTGGGTTCCCCCAGAAGTGGGAATGAATTTGACAAACCACTGAATGACCATTTTTAGAACCAGTTACTGTTCTTGTGAATTTACAGCTTCTCTTCACTAAAATTCCAAGTCATTTTAGTTCTTGATGCTTCTGTGTTACAGCAGACCAACAACTTTTAAATGCCAATGACGGAGTTTTTATTGGTCTATGTGAACTAAGAAAGATAAGAACCAGATGTAAGTTTTTCATAAAGGTAAATGTTTCCAATTTAAGGACTAGCCCTTATGTCCTTTGTATCTTTTAGTATTAAAGTAAACTTTCTTTTGTGAAACTGGTGATGCTGGATATGAAGCTTTTTTTTTAACATCTTACATAGAAAACTGGTTGGCAAACTTGTCTCCCAAATTCTTTTAAAAGTTGTATTTGTCTCTAAATCTAGAAGTATGGGAATCATGCAGCATGCCTTTTATGTCTGTTTTGGAAATACCACTTCCCGTCTAACAATATTAAACAATTTTACCTCTGATCCATGTGTCTCCTTTTGGGGCTGTGTAACGAGAACTGGACTCAAAGAAATATTCTAGCTTGAAGATACGCTGGTGGTAAAAAAACATTTCTATTCTCTTATAAAGTTCAGAAAACATGTTTTAGGTTTTTTCTTTCCTACAAGAAGATCTGAATTATGCGCCCTGATCTCTGGCACAGTGTCACTCAATACATTTTAAACATTGTTGTTTTGGTAAAGGCAGCAGTAACACATGCATTCTATAAATGTCAAACATAAAATGCGACACATTCAGCATTCTATAAACCAGGCAAACAACTCAGCATTCCAGACGTCTGAAATGTCTATAACATAGCTCAGCTCCTTCCCACTTGGAACAACGAAATTACTAATTTTTTTTTTTTGCAATTCTTATGGCCAACGTGGATTAGGAAAGTTTAAGAATATTTTCTTACTCCTTTCATAAGAAAGGGCTTTTGACAAATATCCTAGAAGAAATCATGTAATATTATGAATAGGCATATAGTAATTTTTAATAGGATATTCAGACGTGTACTGGCACTTTGCAAAAATCCCATCTGACTGAATATTTTAAAATTCCTTTTAATCCCCACACCATTCCTTCAAGGTATACGTTGCTATCCATGATACAGAGAGGCTGAGTGTAAGTTAAGCAGCTTGGAGAAGGTTACAGAGCTAACGAGTGATGCCATCAGAAACAGGGGTAAGTGAATCTAGTCTGTGCTCTTTTCACTTTATCAAGTTGTGCAATTATGTGTTCTGGTTGGTTCTGAAAGTAGAAATGGCTCTCGTCTACTGCAGATTGTTTAACCATGGGAAAGACAAAATATGTTCATGATCCTTGCCATGCCAATAAATGATACCTCAGAAGTCCCCTTTATGTAGCTTTGGTTTGGTTCAAGATTTTGGTGGAGAGAGATGATTCACAAAGCGCTTAATGCACAAAGTCACTCTGGCTCAAGACAACTAACCATAACCCACCAGCTGTTCCACAGCATGCATTTCTATGTGGCTTACAGCCAATGAACAATGAAAAAGAGAAAATCACATCTGTGACCCAATTTTTCTTTAGTTACTAGTCATTTATATCACGCATAGAACTGGATGGGACCTAAGGAACTAGTCCTTGGTTACTTCAATTTTCTTACTGAAAATAAAAGCATCTGCTTTTAATTCATCTTCTGGGAGTAAGATGAAGTATTGAATAGACTATCAGAAAATATGAGAAAGCACACAAAATGCCCAACGTAACGATTGCTAATGTCATCCTAAATTTTAAACGTACATACATAAAAGATTCAGATCAAGAAACACCTCATAGCTTCTGCTACAATGTCCTGCTCCGAAGAACGCTCAGCCAGTGTCAGATGGTTGTCAGTACTTTGTGTAGCACAGTATCTATCAAACTTGTGTTTGACGTAGCAGTTACACTGGTGGGACTCCAATAACCAAAGCAAAAAAATCCCCCAGACTGGGCTTTTCCAATTGTATAGTTTAAATATTTATACCATTATTTTTATTGATGCATAATTTTTGGTTTCTATTCTTAATTTCTTACTCTCCCCAAAAAGTTTCTATAAAGCAAGTCTTAAATAAAATATCACGCTGTCTAGGAAAGGATGGTATGGGCTGCCATGAAGAGGACGGAGTGATGAGACAGTGGTGGGTAAGTCTGCATGTGTATACAATATCATTAACAGACATCTAGAGAGAACTTTCAAACAGAATTTTTAATTTGAGCCTCATAAATACCTTGTTAAATTGGAGTTATCTCCTCTTCTGCTTGGCTGAATCAATACAAGGAAAAGAAGACCTGTGCTTATTGAGGGAACTTGGAAGTCCTGGTCCCCACTGAATGGATGGGGAATAGGTGAGAGGCCTTGACCGAGGTACTAGCTCCAGCCCTTATTTAGCTGTGGGACCTCAGGCAAGCTCCTCATAAACCACTTTCCATGTTTGTATCATGGTACAGGATAACTGAAGTTTGCTACTTTGTTATTTCCTCAAGGGTAACAAAAACTCACCGGAGGAACTATGACATGGATTCCTCTAGATCTAAAGAACTATTAGAAACACTTCCTGACCCTCTCATAACAGTGAATCAGCTAAGCAGCCTGGCCTGCCCCTCATCTACATGTCATCAAGAAGCAACAATATGGTGGTTTTAATACGATTTAACTTGGTATGTGAATTATAATCACTAGCGTATGTCTGCACGCATCCCCGAGTATGTTGAAGTTTGAGTGGTAGGGGCAAAATTACACGTGAATTTATTCTTGAGAAATAAGCAACTCTTTGTAATGTGCCTGTGGTTGGAGCATGTGTACGAGGGTGAAGTTCACATCCCACAAAGCCATTATTCAGTGACAGAAAACATTAAAACACGAGGAAGAACTGTAAAACTTATGGCAAATGTTATAGATTGTACTAGAGCACTACATTAATATATTTGGATTAAAAACCATATCGATCACTTTTTTTTTGTAAGAGCCCTGTTAGGATGCGTACACGTGCTCTTTGTGTCATCGATCTGTTACCTCACCTTACACGTGCCCATGCCTGGGACACTCACAAGGTGAAATGTTCGCACACCTTGCCCAGGGATACGCCCCTTCGTTGTTTGGGAGAAAAGTACCATACAAAGTCACAGTCTGAATCCTGAGATTCTGTACCACCCCAGGGGAATCCAAAGTAAAGCAATCTGGTTCTTCTTTAGCATACCAATCAGCAGGGGCAAATGAGGGCCAGCCTGCTATGAAGCAGACATCAGAGACATCTGTGTCCCTGGAATTCTAAAAGAGCTCAGAAGTCTGGGCTTTATACCATCATCTGAAGGTCTGCACATAGACAGACAATGCTTAAGAAATACCCTTTGATGATGATAAAAATACATGGCACTGCAAAATAGCCTGTTTCGTGAAAAAACAATCTGCCATGTTCCAAATTCTGAATATAGATAACATTGAAACGAAACTGTCTAGATTAACTGTTGCAGTTAAGAGAGAACTCATTTCATCCTGCCCTTGTGTGTCTGTCAACTGTTAACCATCCCTTAAAATGCAGCTCAGCCATCACCTTGGTGTATCATATTGTTTCATATCTGTTTACATCTGATGTCCCTCCAGGAACATAAGTAAAGTTGGCAAAGGTGTCTACTTGGTTGTTGGATGTCGGCAGGTAGCTCAGTACCTGTCAGACAGATGGTGCTGAGTAAATGCTCATGGAACCAAGTGGGCCTCAAACAATGTAGGTGGGGCACCCCTAAAGGATGACCCGCATAGAACAGATGAAAGAGTGAGAGGTAATTGAATGAGGTAGCCAAGGGTGTTTGGACTCAGAATTCAAGGAAAATGCTAGGACATGCTTCAGGTTAAACAGAACCTTGCCTTGAGGAATAAATTACTTTCTTTGTGTGCAAATAATTTACCGCGCTCACTAAAGAAGAAAATAGGTTTCAAAGCATTTATTTTGTGGTTCTAACACAGAAGTTGCCAACACCATTCAAGATTTCCTTAGTTCACAGAATTAGGCGTAAAAATAATAGGCCGACAGTAATCACTACAGAAGGTCAGTGTAAATAAAACAGCAATGGGGAACTATGAGGGATTTGCTCACATTTTGTCAAGAAGCATGAAGAGAGCAAAACAAAGTCCCCCTTGGGACCTTGACTTAATATGACAGGTCCATTATAAGTAAACTGATGCTACCACTTGGGGCAGACCATGTTGCTCTCTTGAAAGCAAGTCTCTCTTCTAGAGTCTGAAGTTTTCTACATGTGTGATTAACTCCTTCAAGGCATCTTTGTAGTACAAATGTGTTATCACACATATAACAGTATATCATTTATATCATCATCTCTGCTTACTATAGACAGAAAAAAACTACCATCTTAGAAAAAGTAAATATGACCTATGTGAACCCAAGCCTTCACCTTCAGGGCCCTGTCGCTCCTGATGCTGTGTGATATTCCAGGAGCCAGACGCTCCACACCTCTCCCTTCCTTCTCTGCAGGCTACTTGGTAGCTTAGGGACCCAGCAAGTGAATAATGGCTTTGTATTTCTAAAGGTGACTGACCTTGAATGAATTACGAGAGAGGTAGGGTGGAGGTCAGGAATGACCAAGGCTTGAGGACAAAGTCCTTCAACCATCCAGAGAAGAGAAGATGGCTGAAAAGATGCTGACTAAGGCAGAAGAAACCAACGCTTTCCGCTTCACACCTGCTTAGAGCATCCCGCTGTCTTTCAATTTATGGGGGTTTTCACAACTGTAGACTTTGGCCACGTCTCCTGGATCCTGTAACCAGCACCAGAAGATCAAAGCTCCCCAGTCTATCCTCGGGAGATAAAGAAATATCCTGTTTGGAGGACAGAATTTCAAACAATCCAAAGAATTTATTTCTGTGTAACTGACTTTCCCCAAGAAGAAAAACCTGGCCATACGGAATATACACAATCAATAAATATAAGAGAAGAACTTCATGAAACTGTAGAAGCTTAAATGATAATCCTATTTGAATTGGTATTAAAGAAACTATGGGGGACTTCGCTGGTGGCGCAGTGGTTAAGAATCCGCCTGCCAAGGCAAGGGGCACGGGTTCGAGCCCTGGTCCAGGAAGATCCCACATGCCACGGAGCAACTAAGCCTGTGCGCCAAACTACTGAGCCTGTGCTCTGGAGCCCACGAGCCACAACGACTGAGCCCACGTGCCACAACTACTGAAGCCCGCGCGCCTAGAGCCTGTGCTCTGCAATAAGAGAAGCCGCCGCGATGAGAAGCCTGCGCACCGCAACGAAGAGTAGCCCCCGCTCGCCGCAACTAGAGAAAGCCTGCACGCAGCAATGAAGACCCACTGCAGCCAAAAATAAATAAAAAAAATAAAAAAAATAAAAAAGAAACTATGGTTCAGTGGGAATCAGACGGATTTGTCCTTCAAAAGTCCTTCAAAATCACTTGCCTTCAGTTTTCCCAATGACGGGGGTTAGATCAGAAACAAAATATCTAAGAGGTCTGGTGAGTGGCCAGGGCTCCAGCATCTTCCCCATTGACTAAAATAGCCTCACTTTCATCTCTTTAATATATTGAAATTCTCATGAACAAAAACAAAGAAAAAACAAAAAGCAAAATGATTTTAAAGGTCTTGGATGATTCCATCATATTATCTTAATCATATACCTCAATAAAAGTAGGAAAAGAGTTAAAACTGCTCATAATCTCTGGCCCTCTCCTCTTAGCTCCTTTTTTTAATACCTAGGAATGTGCTGGCTAAAATATATCCCAAAATTCCTGCACAACTCCAGGGGGCACCATTCATACCAAAGACAATATCAATGATGTTCCCTGGAGCGTGCCACTCAGTGACCCCAAAAACGATGGTTTTAGAGTGGTGAGGGCCTGTGTTTGAATCTCAGCCCTGCCACTTGAGGACAAAGGCTACACGATCCTTGGCAAGCTGTTTAATTACCCCTCTGATCCTATTTCCTTCTCAGTAAAATGGAGATAATAAATTGTATTTCCAAAGGCTGCTGTAAAAACTAAATGAGGTAACGTATGTACAGAACCTGATGGAGGACAGCACACCAACAGGAGCATCAGTTCTCTAAAATTACAAAATCTATCACATTTCACAGCATGGAAAACCATTTGTGTCTAGCACTTATGGCCCATACCGTAAGGACAAACCAAAAGATCTTGTGAAATTTGGAATAGATCTCATTTGCTGAAGATGGGGTAGGTACCCTAAAAGTTAAAGGGGTCAGAATGTAGTGACCTGAAAACTACACAATTTTTTTAAGTCTCCGAATTGTGATAACTGGCAGAAAGGAAGACTAATCAACATGCTAATTAACTAGGGTGTGTTGGTACAACTGTTATCAAGGATAGGCGACTGTTTAAATAAGACAGGCTGTACTCATTAAGGATGTCTGTGGTGCCAACAAATTACAATGTGTCTAATTCCAACTTTTTTGCCTTCCCTGGGAATCTAGAGCTGGGCAATATTTAACAGCACTAAATCTTTTATTTGATTCTTAAATTAAGAAGTGACTAACCTACGCAATAAAGCTATAACTTATGAATTACAGATTCTCAAACGACAGACCTGACAGATTGTAGATGTCATCTAGTCTAACCCCCATATGGTACACCAGGGAAAACTGAGGTCTAAGGAAGATGAGAGACACATCTCAGGTCACAGAGGGCAGAGCCAATGCTGGCACTTGGTCTCATTAACTTCTTATCTTTTTCACTACGGGAGATCAATCTTTAGTTTTACGCACTATGCATACCAACAATTTAACTATGGATATATAGCTTCTCGTCTCAACTCAGCATAATCTGGGGTTCATAGGGCAGTGGAAGACATCGAAAGACTGGGCCAATGACAGAAGCAGCTGGGTGGGAACGTGTGGAAAGGTCTGAGGATATTCGAGAGGGTAATGCATATGGAAAGGCTGTTAGGGACCTGCCAGGCTGGGGTTTGGGTAGTGGCAATTAGGGTCTATTAAGGGACCAAACATAGAATGATTCTCCACATCGAGGACGTAACAAAGTGACTAGCTCATAGTAGGTACTTAGTACTAACATGTTGTGTGGGTGGATGATGAGCTAAGAGTGAGGAATGAAAAGGCCTGTTCTGAGAGAAGAAATGAGAGCTTCCGAGACAACAGGGAAGAGGGCTACCTAGCGCCGTCCCTTAGGGGAGAGTTCCCAGAGCTCTCCCTAACCTTCGCAGGAAGGGGGCGGCTTGTTTCCCTCATGGGGACGGAGGAGTGAGTCTGTGCCCCCTTGCTTCCGCCTCATATTTCCACTCTGAGGAAATGCAGTCATCCCCATGGAACCGCCTCTGCTTCTGATGCCCTCTGCTCCCAGGATGGAACCTGGAGAAGTGGAGTGCTCGAGAGAAAGTCTGTCTCCAAGAGCAACAGAAATTTCAAATGCACATGTCACACTGTTTTTTTAGAAGAGACTCTGCTTAGGGGCCAGCCGGGCAAGCTACTGACCGTACTGATACTGATGGGGGAAACGTTTCATAGCAGGAACTTAAGATCAAGAAACAAATGTGATTCTAGGATACCAGAGAAGATCCTAAGGAAGAATGAGGGAAAGCTGGGGTTGCCTGGTCAATTTTCCATTCCCTGAAAATGTGACCATCTGTGGTCCTCAGCCTGGGTGCTTTAACCTTCGGCCAAGTCTGTTAAGGCTGGATTTTCAAAGCAGGATCCATTTGAACAACACTAGTGGCACAGACATGATAGAGTCTCATTATGGTTTCCAAACAGTAAGAGGTTTGTGTCTGATAGTTCCTTTCCTTTCAACATCTATGTCTAATATTTTTTTCACTTTTGTACCATAGGATGTAGTCACTTTGAAGAAAGTATGCACTCATCACCTCGTATTTCTCTAGGACCAAACAGAGAAGTGGTAACACAAGAGTCTTTATCAGCATCTAAGAGAGGCCTTTCAAGGTTCATATGATGTGAGCAACTTCCTACTGAAGAGGCACACTGACACTTCAGTGGCAAATAATGAAGTATTGACAGCATTTTCTCCCACAATACCTAGCAGACTAATGGCAGAATGAGAGTGTGCGTAGCAGCTGTTGGGACAGAACAATGGATTCTGCCTCATGTTCGTATGAAAGATAGATACAGCCCAAGGGGAAGGTGTACTGTCTCTATTGTGACCTTCACTTACATTGGATTAAGACAAAGTTGGTACATTTTTAAAAAGATGCTTTCAAAACCAGGAGAACAGGTCAGTGAAAAGACCAATAATATACACACTCTTCCTCAACTCCCATAGTGACTGGCAAGGCTTTATATTTTTAGCACAGTTTCAAGTCTCTAAAAAGAAATGCCACCTAAAAGAAATGTGCTAAGCACCCTCTAAGTGTTTCTCATTAACTTGCCAATGCTGGGACTCGTTCCTTAAGGCTGGCTTACAGCACTCATCCTACTTCAGCTCTGTCTGCCATTCAAGGAATAAATGTGAGACTAGGTGCTATTTGAAAGAAAGGGACTGTATCTGTAGGAACGGTCATATCAATATTTGTAAAATATCTTGAGAAATACTAGGAAAAAGCAACCCAGGAGAGTGTTCTGCGATGAAATGGTAGGGAAGAAACCAAACGGAAAGGTTTTTCTAATAAAGGGACAGGTTTGTTCTCATCGTACAAAGAATCTTAGCTAAGGAGTTAATTCCTTTTAAAAGATCAGCTTTTGGATAAGAGTGAAAACATACCACTGTGTCTAGATTAGCATACGATGAACTCCCGGAGTGGTCCTCACGCGGTCCAGCTCTGAGCGTCTGGATTCTTTTTTTCTGGTCTTTAATTACGCTGCTGAACACCTAACTGTATGTAAAAGTGCGTCTAAGGAAACAGAATGAGTAAAGTCACACAAACGCCCACTCACCTCCCATGATTTTGGACTGGCAGTTAATAAACTCTGGCTTCCTGTCCGTGAGGTAGCGCTGGCAGGTGTGGTGGAGGATCTGGAAGAAGGTGCATTTTTCTGAGGCCGTGCTGGCTACCCACTGGTCAAAAGCATTTTCAAACAACAAATCAAACTCCGCAGAATCCTGGAAAAGACAGTGAAATAACGACTGATCTCAAGCTATAAAAACTGCTGCTTCCAGTTCACCACGTTAAGAGACTCATAAAGGCTAAAACACCTTTCAAAGACTTTTGTCCTAATCACAAGACTCATCTTTACTAGCACCTAGGTGCACAGAGAGTATACCTTTCTCTCTCTATCAAGCAGACCTCAAATCTCATGGCATTTTTAGATGTCCCCAGGAAGTTAAGAGCACAGAAGTCCCTTTAGCTTAACTGCATAGCAACTTGTGTCAGAATTCAGACTATGCGTTGCCTTCGCAATTACTCGAGAAAGGATTCCTTTAGGTTCTTGGCACTGAACGGTATTAATCTTGTCCCTCACCTTTGGCAGGGAAAGATTACCCCTTACTATTTTAGTATATAGCTACATTTTACATTTTCTTTTCCCTCATTATTGATGTATTTTATGGTGAGTGTGTGAGCAAACGGAATTTACTTGGAATACATAACTCTACCATGGAATGATTCTCTTATTAAATCCAATGGAATCCTAATACATCATTTTTAAGGGGCAGTTCATTTATTTGATTTTTGGTAAATGAACCTCATCACTGGTGGCATTAGGAGATGAATGGAGCTTCGATGAACACGGTTTTTCATATTGATAATCACAGATGTGATTATCTGAACTCTGCTCTTTGCACTTGGCTGATAAACATATTACTGGAGTAGCACTTCTTCAATATTCATCCCCTTAGGTGCCTCCATCAAACATGATGAAAAGATTTATAATTTCCCGTAAGAAGGGCACAGGAATCCAAAAGTCTTAGCCACATAACTGAAATAGAGCAATAGTCTTGTTAAAAATGACTCAGACAACCATCACCCTGCCAAGGTCAATGAGAGAGTCACTGTGTGAAAAGAACACCTTCGCTCAGCACTGGACAGTTCACTCACCCGATTAGGATCGATGCCATTAACCTGGCGAAGCTGCTCAAGCATCCACTGTGATCTCCGCACGAACGACGTGGAGCCTTCAAACTGTTTGACCTTCGTAATGGATGCCTGTGTGGGTTTCTTGTTTGTCACTGCCAAGAAAAGACCAATCAGATTAGTGGGTGTGCAGGGTGGTTTGGGTCCTCATTCAGTGGTGTGTCTATCTTATACCTACATACATATGTGCAATGAGAGAGCGAGAGAAAAGCTGATGTATCTGTTGTGTGTATAGAGAGAGATAAATATACATATGTGTGTATGTACATGTGTATGTGTATGAGTACAGAGGGGAGGAAGAGGGGGGAGGAAGAGGGGGGAGGGAGGGAAGGAGGGAGGGAGAGGGAGAGATAAGTACAGAGAGAAAGAGAAAATGAATGAATATGTGTACCTTTAGTAAGAGGTGAACTCAAAAGAAATAGAAATTATAACGTGCACCCTCAAGCAGTTACAATATAATTTTAATTGTAAGGGCAGCTTCATTTATGCCCTCATCCACTCACATTGAACACGACAGGAATAATTAACACCAGGCTCCTCTAATGGAGGCTACAAATGCACAATGATGTCTAGCAGGGAAAGCAGCATATGGGGCTGACAGGCATCAGGTAGGGGTAGTTAGGAAAGGCTGCATTTTAAAGGCAGTGCAGGTTACCGGTTCCCCTAGGGAGCTGCAATGCATATTTCTAATGTTACAGTCCAGTGTAAATATTCCAGGCTTTAGTGAGAAGATAAGAAGTAATACTTCACTCAAAAAAAAAAAAACAAAAAACCCAACTATTTGGCTTTAAAATATAGTCAGTTTGTATCCAGTTTGCATCTGATTATAACCCCTGCCGCTCTCCACATATGAATTCCTGAGGTCACCACAACTGTAGGGCCAGGACAGTTCCTCCTCCTGGCCTTAGTCAGTTCTCCCTTCCATGCTGAGGATGGACCTTGTCACCTCTCGGACAGAGGTCAAGTACCAGCCACCAGGAGAGAGTCACTCTGAATATTTCTCTGTCTGCTTACTTCCATGATTAAGTATTTTAAAAGGGTTTTCCTAAAAGCTCCTCCTGAGCTCTGCCTGTAAGAATTGTAAGTTTAAATAGAAACGATGCTCTTAAAGGAGCCAGGAAAAGTAGAAAGCATTCCTTGTAATGAATGCAATCCTAGTAAGACTGTACATCACTGCTACATTCTTTCTTAGTTTCAAATAAGCCCACAGACCCCACACTTGCAAATAACCATGCAAATGCTCAACAGATGGCAAAAAGAATCCTTGCGGGACGAAGGACAGAAAACACCTATTCCAGTCATGATGGGTGGTAAGAAGGCTCTCCTTCACACATACCGGAGTTTTATCACAGCTTCAGTGTCTGGGGTCCTGAAAGCAGTGACCAAGGGGGGAAAGAAATGTGGGCACCCTGCCTTTAGGGTTGGTAAGAACTCTACGGTACAGGACTGGGCTGTTTTTAGGATCTCAGTACAATCTTCTCCCTTTGTTCCTAACCAGAATTTAGCAAACATTTTTTAAAAATTTCAAATACTGCTTAGGTTTACTGTCCATTATTCAGTTATATTTGGCTAGAAGCTTATGAACATTTCACACCAATTACATTTACTTTCACGGTTAAAAAGTCATCATCCCCTTAACACCCACGATCAAGGAAATGTTATAGTCTTCCATTCACAAATGGCCTGTCTAGCCTACAGCTCCATGTATAAGTCTGCTTAAGTCCCATTAGGAACAACCATTCCCTTCACTAAATTCACACAATATTACCAGTCTGCCAGGGCTGTCTGTCCACTTAATTTAATTCATTTATTTTATGTGTCTATATGACACAAAGGGAAGCTCTAATAGGTTTCTCTGATAGTCATGCCCTGCCTGCTCTGCTGTTTTAATGTCAAGGGAAACAACACACCTGGAATATATGTGGGTCCTAAAATGTGCTTAAACGATTAAAGAATGCTTTTCAATAACAGGAAAACATGGGTTCCTGTATTAGACACACACCCCTAAACACACAAAAGAGGATTTCCTCCTTTGTTTATGTAAATCACACGACATTTAGGCATCCTGGGAAACATGAAGGCTTTCCTTCTGACTTCAGTTAACTCATATTTTTATCTCTGGTCCATTTATTTCCAACTAGTTTATAGCATTATAAAAGTTCAAACATAAAGCAAGATTGTTGTAATTATTGGCATGTTTGAGACTGACACTTTTAGGAAGGCAAGTTCCACTGGAAGTTTGTCACTGAAATGAGAAGGGCAGGAACTCCACCCACCCAACAAATGCCCCACGGATTTGTTCAGTAGCAATCGCACTGCAGAGTGG
Organism: Neophocaena asiaeorientalis asiaeorientalis; assembly: GCF_003031525.2. NCBI lineage: Eukaryota > Metazoa > Chordata > Mammalia > Artiodactyla > Phocoenidae > Neophocaena > Neophocaena asiaeorientalis. The sequence continues at coordinate 2,612,773 of NW_020175532.1, read as the reverse complement.
TCATTTTTAACGGAGGCAGTTACAACTTCATCCATTCCTGACTTTTTTCCCTCTATTACGTTATTGCTTGCCCAGTTCTTGGAATCTGATAGTTTTCCTGGGCACTGAGCCCGGTTTGGTTTTAATTTTTGTTTATTGTTATTATCTCCAACATCCCAGTTTCTATTTTGAAGCAGGTGCCTTAAAATGATATTATTATATACACATTACATAGAATTAAATAAAGACTTTCCCCTGCTGAGGTCAAAACAGTTGTACAATCACACCACTGCCAGACTTTGAGTTCTGTGCTAGAAGGAGCCGTGTTTTAACCCCTTCCTCTTTTGGTGTTTTTAGGATCCATAGCTATTAAAAATAAGTCAGTCAGTCAGATTCCAGATGTCTAGTGAAAAACAGCAATTTACCTTCTCCTTCCCAAGGAAAGCTAACTGATAGCACACGCTGGAAAATGCAACCAAATGATCTGAATCAGTAATATCATAGTGCTGTATGTCCAACTACCCCCATATGGTAGAGTCCATATTCATTACTTTGAATAACTTTAAAGGCGAGATAATCAGGGCATTTCTGTCATGCCTTGATCATTCATGAGGAAAAGGTAAATATATAGGCATTCAAAGGGGATATGATATTCCCAGGTAATACTGCAGACCACCCAGAATCAGCCTGATCCCCTGGTTTTCCACTCAGACCCGCACATCGAAATCACCCGGGAGTTTTACAACCAAAACACCAAACACTGTCAATCAGAATCCCTGGGGGTGTGGCCCTGGCATCCATATTTTAAATCGCTCCCGTTGACTCTGAGGCACTTTGACTGTTGAGAGCCACTGAATTATGTATTTAGTCATTTAACAAATATTTATGGCATATTTGTTAGATGGAAGATACAGAAGGAAGTTTTATGGCAATTCAGATATTGAGTAAAAAGTGGTTCTGAATCAAGAACTTTGGTGGGGAGGAGCTAAGAATGATGCAACAGAGTATGAAAGCATAACAGGATGAATGACATAGGAGTCATCTGAGGTGTGTAGGTGGGGGTGCTTTAAGGACCAAGGTAGAGTTGGGGGAAGTCAGGGAGGTTTCATGAAGCAGCCACATTCCAGGAATTATAACATTAGCCCTCACCTGGACATCTGTGATTTTCCCCAAACCGGCTTTCTGACCAGCTTGGCTATTCAAACTGAAATACATAAGACTAAACCATCTTTTAAAAACTCCTTGCCAAAGAAATCTTGAGAAAGAAGAACAAAGCTGGAGGTGACATGCTTCGGTAAGTCAAGTTTTGGGGTTATCCAAGCCTAATGCTTTTCACTTACTCCTGGAACCCACAGCTTTCTATGGTGGCATCAGAGGAAGACAGAAGCATGGGGCAAACCGAATCCAGGTCCTTCTGCTGTCAGTTCTGACAAAAAGAATGTAGTTTTCACGGCTGCATGCCTTCTCTTCAGCCTTCATGTAGACTTATCTACATCTCAGCTGTAGTTAAGAAGCAGTCTTAGGAACTCTTATGTCTAGAATATCATTACCATCATTACTCAAGTGGTGTAACATCTCTTTTTCATGAACTAATGGCGTAAAGAGTTCTTTTAAAAAATGGTCCAGGGGCTTTCGTGGTGGCACAGTGGTTGGGAGTCCGCCTGCCGATGCAGGGGACGCGGGTTCGTGCCCCGGTCCGGGAAGATCCCACATGCCGCGGAGCGGCTGGGCCCGTGAGCCATGGCCGCTGGGCCTGCGCGTCCGGAGCCTGTGCTCCGCAACGGGAGAGGCCACAACAGCGAGAGGCCTGCGTACTGCAAAAAATAAAAATAAAAAACGGTCCAGCCATGAAACACTGTACAGAAATAAGACACTTAACCATAGTCAAAGAGTGGAGATCACCAGCCTTGCTTTTGCCCAGTGAGAAAATTCTATTTAATCAAACCAGGGAAGCCAGCCAATAGTACAGTACCATCTAGTCGATCAAACCTGGTCTTGTATCAAGTTAGGAATTGGTGGAGGAGGGGACAAAGGCTGTTATCAGAAAGGAAAGACAGAAATGCAAGTTACTTGCATGTGATGCCAAATGGCAGAAAAACACATATTCTGCCAGGGATTAAGAGGCTGATCCTCCATTTCAAGGTCCAAAGCTTGTGAGACTGCTTTTTTTTTAAAGTCACTCTTTCCTCTACAATCTCATTATTCAGAGTATCATTTCTCAATCGTCCCAAACAGGAAAATCAATTTTGCCCAAATACAAAACATCTAGTCTCAGTCCTAAGACATTATTTTAAAGAAAACAAATAATCAGCATTTAAAGAAAACGACTCACAACCTCTACCATCTCACTTTTCATAGATATATTTTCACTAACACAAACATTTCTTCACACATTAAAGTCAAACTGAATCATCTTATAACTTTATGTGGTCATTTCTTATTAAAAAAAAAGATGAAGAACAAATTGTATCTACAATATAATTTGAGGTCAAGGCTAGGCAGCTAAAACGTAGAATTTACCATACCTATGTACCTAAGATACCTAAAAATGTCTGTCATCATGCTTAGCTCTCTCCTGATCTCGTAGCTGAGTGAAAGTCAGCATTCTGTGGTGTGACTTAGCCCTCTGCTCTGCTGGAGTCTAACGGCCAGACGTTTTGATTTCAATAAGACTGTTGATGAGAAATAAACAATTCGGAGCAAGGAAAAAAAGTGATGTCCACATAGAATCTCATCAGGGCTGCTCTCTGGCTGTGTCGGAGGTGACAGACATAAAGGAAAAAAAAAAAAATCCTCTGAGATGTGATTCAGGAAGTAAAAGCAAGATTGAGCATGGGTGCTGGGTGCTGATGTGGTACAGAGATGGGCTAAGAGGACAAGGTGAGAAATGATTACTTGGAACTGTTTTTCTTAATGCTCTTCCCAAACCCTAATGTATGCTAATTCCAGGTGGATTTCACAGTAGCTATGGAGAAATAAATTTCAAGTCTGAGGCTGCATCAGTAATTTTATGCAGTGAGATGGCTGAATGTTTACAAAGCTTAGAAGCAAAAGTATCTAGACTGTTACCTCACATACTTTCAGAACAGGGACCCGTCATCACTGCTACGGTGAGTGGGGGAATGGAGCCTGGCGCTCTCCCCACAGGGTTGATCATTTGCTTCTCACGTGATTTCTCAAAGTGTGTCATAATTTAGGGACACAGTTGTTTAGATTCCACAGGTTCCCAAACTAGACCAGTTCATGAAATGGCCAAGCTTGTCTTTGGGGCCCTATTCCTCTCCTTCCATCTTAGGTCCTGGGGGCTCTCTGGTCAGATTCCTCACAGGACCCAAATGGGTTTGAAAGGGTATTCTTGAATCTGCGTGTTTTTAGGAAGAAAAATTTAATCCAAATAAACAACAGCTGCAACAACAAAAACGGTGGCATTTCAGTCATGGCCACCAAGCCAGTGAGGAAGAATATAGGATGCCTTTCTACAGTCCCTGCTCCACTAACTCTAAAGGGGAGGGAAGGGGAGAGTCCTGCACAGGGCTGTGAGGTTTGTTTCTTAATGACAGACTTCTATGGTCTACAGGAGGGATAATCACCAAGAAAGGAGTTTTCCACACAAACGATTCCTTATTTGGTATCACTAGTTCCTAGGGCTGTACCTACAACACATTCTCATCTCCAAATTGGAGGGGGAGGAGGATGAGATTCAAAGTCTAGGAAATTTCTCCAAAGGGATACCAAAAAAAATTTGTATGGGAAACCTCTTTTTCTAAATCAGTTTGGATGAGTCCTTCAGTAGAAGGAGAAGGGTACGAAACATCTTTCATCAAGCATTCTTCAGGAAGGATTCTTTTAATATGAAAGTACAGCATCATACCCAAAGTAGCTGACAGCTACACATCTGTAGAGCAAGCAAGCCCCCTAAACTAACTCTGCAGGAAGTACTAGCTGGTTTTAATGTTTCCAAATTACCAAAAGGAGACAGCATTACTTCTGGAATGTACAACTTCAATGTCTCATGCCAACATGAGCTCCAAGTTAAAAATCTAGTCTTGGGGGGCTTCCCTGGTGGCGCAGTGGTTGAGAGTCCGCCTGCCGGTGCGGGGGACGCGGGTTCGTGCCCCGGTCCGGGGGGATCCCGCATGCCGCAGAGTGGCTGGGCCCGTGAGCCATGGCCGCCGAGCCTGCGCATCCGGAGCCTGTGCTCCGCAACGGGAGAGGCCACAACAGTGAGAGGCCCGCGTACCGCAAAAAAAAAAAAAAATCTAGAGAATTCCCTGGTGGTCCAGTGGTTAGGGCTCTTGTGCTTTCACTGCTGGGGCCCAGGTTCAATCCCTGCTCTGGGAACTAAGATTCCGCAAGCCTTGTGGCGCTGCCAAAAAAACCCAACAAAATCCCAAAATCTAGTCCCTTCCAATTTTAATCTTCTTACCCCTGTCAGTAATTTTACTTTAACTATAAAAATATGTAGATTTTTATTTTGAAAGGGTATTCTACTTTTCAAGTCAATGACAGGCTCAGGTACATCACAGGTAGTCTTGGACTGTTAAATCTTTTTTTTTTTGCGGTTCGCGGGCCTCTCACTGTTGTGGCCTCTCCCGTTGCGGAGCACAGGCTCCGGACGCGCAGGCTCAGCGGCCATGGCTCACGGGCCCAGCCGCTCCGCGGCATGTAGGATCTTCCCAGACCGGGGCACGAACCCGTGTCCCCTGCATCGGCAGGCGGACTCTCAACCACTGCGCCACCAGGGAAGCCCGGACTGTTAAATCTTTACCTTGAAATCAGGAAGCTTAATCGCCAGAAGGCTTGAGTTCCCATCTCAAGATGGGTTCTCCCCTCTCCAGACCAGTACCACGATGCCCTCTCTATTATAAACTGATACCCGGTGCCAGTGCAGGTACACACACATAAATGAATGAGAGAATCAACAAAGGAAGAAGACAAAAGGAGGAAGAACACCAGAAACCATGAATAAGCCAACAACTTATATCAGGCTCAACTGGTCTGTTTCAGGATCAAGCCATGGTTGTAAGGCTTGATCTATTTTCTTACTAGAAAAGAGGGGTATCCTGGGAACTAAGGAGAGCAGAGAAAATGGTAAAAACCAGGAAATTATAGAACTATTAGGAGACTAGAAGGAGAAGAAGTTGTGGGTTTAAAGCCTTTTGAAACAATCTTTTTTTCCTGCAAGGCTTATTCTAGCAGCATCTCTTACAATTCTGTTTGTCTCAGCCTCCCTGAAAACATGATTTCATGAGATTCAGCAACCCAAGGTTTCCCACTGTGCTTGAGTTTTTAACTTCCTTAAACTTTTCCCTATATACCTGCGGAAAAAATCAGTTTGCATGCATTCTGGGTAAAGGGTAAACATACAATGACTTAAAAAACCTGGTTAATGTTAATTATTGCAACTTCATATTTTATATGGAAAGCGTATAATATGTCTGGTGTATGTAGTGTAACTGTGAAACAAACAAATAAACAAACAGGCCCAAGCCAGGGAAGTAAATGCCTTGACTTGTGAGAACAGTGATGGTTTCTGAAAGAGATTAAATCCAATACCAAATCCCGTAATATACAATGAAGAAAACAGAAGGGGTTAACTGCAGTCATAAAGCCTCATTCTGTTCTTACTTCCTCAATTCTGGAAACAGATATAAACATCATTTTTGATCTATTCTTAGGAGAGATTTACAAACAGAGCAACTAAAGACAAAGGCATCAAAGCAGCAGCTACCTGACTGAAGCATGAATTACATTACTCTACAAGCAGCTCAAAGGCTGGGAATAAAACTTGAGAAAACGACTCCTTGAATGTGACACTTTCCTTTCACATTATCCATTATATACCGAAAAGTACAGGCCAAGCAGCAGTTCTCTTCAGGGAAATGCCATACTTGGTAGAAATTCGATACCTATTTTACCAGTGGGAGCTGCTAAAAAGCATTCTTAGAGCTCAAATGCCCCTTCCAAAAAAAAAAAATGCCCCTTCCAGTGAGAAAAGATGGAACCATTTTTGCAGCCTCTACTTCCCCATCTCTCGGCAGCTGTGAAGAGCGGCCCTTACTCCTTACTGTGTGAGGGAACGGCCTGGTTCTCAACTCCCTGACATGACCCCACCGCTGAGCAGAATCTTTTAATACGAATATTTAGTCTAAAAGAACCATGGGAGGATGTTACGTGGATATGGGTCACCTTCTGTGTGAGAAGAGTACCCCCCACTTCCTCCCAATGAGATTAGAAAGACAGAGCAACAGAGAATTTGCTAATGGACCAGATACCTATAATAGCAACATATAATATCACTAGGTTTCTGGAAAAATCAAAGCTGCTATGACTTAGCAAACATAAGCTATCAAATATAATGACAACTAACAGTCAAGCAAAGACAGATTTATCTGCTCTCTCTGCTTTTCCTCCTCCTTGCCACCACCACTTACTCAATACTTACGATAATATATTTAATGTGAGGGTGTACATCACTGAAGTTCTAAAGAGAGTGAACGGTGTCACTGAGAACTTGTCACCTTCACTCTTTACTATGTTAAGTGGGGGACTAAGATCTAGCAACATGTTCTAGGTAAAACGAATGTCAGTTCTATTAGTGAAAATTATCTGCAATTAAAATTAGCTGGATTTATTTTGGTAAACTCTAGGTGATAGCTACTAAAGGGAAACACGCATATACCCTTAAGATCCCGCAATTCTAACCCCGTGTCTACACAGCAGAAGTGAGGGCTACATCCACCCTTCTGCCTGAAGCAACCCAAATGGACAAGGTATATGAAACAGGGAATGATAGTGTGATCGCTGAGACACAGGAAATGAATGAGGCCAGCCCTACAACTGCCCTCATTTCCGGGTTTGAGAGTTTTCCAGGCTGTAGTGCAAGGAGGAGGAACCCAGGCAGAGACGGTCAGACTCCCCACACTGAGGAGACAGAACTGAGAGCGCAGGGAGATCAAGGTCATTAAAATTCTCAGGACAGAGTCATGAAGAAAGAGAACTACATGCACACAGAACTCTGGAGACCTGCAGAGATTCGGCCTTAAGTATTTAGCTAAGTACTTCTCACCACAGGTGTGTGAGCAAACTACCTGAGGCCAGAGAAAGAACCACTCAAAATGAACAGAGGAAACAGTACTCCAGGCTCCAAAAGGGCTGGTCATAGTGCCTATCCCCAGCAGCCTGACTGGAAAACCTCAAGATTCAGGGGGCACTGAGGATACACAGAGGGGTCTTGCCCTATGAGTGAGGAATACTTAGCCCTAGACTGAACAATGCTCTAGTCTTGCTTACAGATGACAATGGTGTATGATTTTATAACATATGGAAAAGTAAAATGTGTGACAATAATAGCATAAAACTCAGGACGGGAGAAAGGGGATGTGAAACACTGGGAGGTTCTTATACTATATATGAACTAGTATACTATCACTCGGAGGTAAAGCATGTTAAGTTAAAGGTGTATGCCATAAACTCTAAAGCAATTACCGAAATAACAAAACAGAGAGTCAAACTAATCAGAGACGGTTAAGTTTTATGTGTCAGTTTGGCTATGGTTAGGCCATGACACCCCAGTATTTGGTCAAACATTCTTTTTGATGTTTCTGTGAGGGTGTCTTGGGATTGACATTTAAATTGGTAGACTCTGATTGCACTCCATAATGTGGGTTGGCCTCATTCAATCAGCTGAAGGGCAGAATAGAACAGCAGACTGACTTCTCCGAGGGCAAGAAGGAATTGTGGTTTTCAGAGTTGAACTACAACATTAGTTCTTCCCTGGGTCTCCAGCCTGCCAGCCCACCCTGCAGATTTCGGACTTCACAGCCTCCACAATCGCGTGAGTGAATTCCATATATAAATATAAACACGCACACTATAAATATTATATATAATATTAGTATATACACATCCTATCGGTTCTGTTTCTTTGGAGAATCCTGACTAACACAATAGCTAATAAGCTAACAAAGAAAACAGCAACAGCTAAAAGAATAAAATACTTAGGAATATATTTAACCAAAAGAGTACAAGGCTTGTACAGTCAAAATCACAAGACATTACTGAAAGAAATTAAAGAAGACTTAACATAAAAACATCTTGTATTCAAGGATTAGAAAACTTAATGTTGTTAAGTATGGCAAAATCCCCAAATTCATCTACAGATTCAAATGGAGAGACATACTGTGGTCATGGGTTAAAAGACTCAATTTTAGGGCTTCCCTGGTGGCGCAGTGGTTGAGAGTCCGCCTGCCGATGCAGGGGACGCGGGTTCGTCCCCCGGTCCGGGAAGATCCCACATGCCGCGGAGCGGCTGGACCCGTGAGCCATGGCCTCTGAGCCTGCGCGTCCAGAGCCTGTGCTCCGCAATGGGAGAGGCCACAACAGTGAGAGGCCCGTGTACCAAAAAAAAAAAAAAAAAAAGACTCAATTTTATTAAGATGTCAGGAGACATCTTCTTATACAAGGAGACTTCCTTCTTATACAAGGAAGAAAAGACAGTCTCTTCAATAAGTGGTGTTGGGAAAACTGGACAGCTACATATAAAGAATTAGATTAGAACATTTCCTCACACTATATGCAAAAATAAACTCCAAATGGATTAAAGACCTAAATATAAGACCTGAAACCATAAAACTCCTAGAAGAGAACATAGGTAGAACACTCTGACGTAAATCATAGCAATATTTTTTTTGATCTGTCTCCTAAGACAAAAGAAATAAAAGCAAAAATAAACAAGCAGGACCTAATTAAACTTAAAAGCTTTTGCACAGCAAAGGAAATCATCGACAAAACAAAAAGACACCCTACTGAATGGGAGAAAATATTTGACTGATAAGGGGTTAATATCCAAAATATATAAAGAGGTCATACAATGCAATATCAGAGAAACAAACAACTGGATTAAAAAATAGTCAGAAGACCTGAATAGACATCTTTTCTAAAGAAGACATATAGATGGCCAATAGGCACATGAAAGGATGCTCAACATCGCTAATTATTAGAGAAATTCGGGTTCGTCCCCCGGTCCGGGAAGATCCCACATGCCGCGGAGCGGCTGGACCCGTGAGCCATGGCCTCTGAGCCTGCGCGTCCAGAGCCTGTGCTCCGCAATGGGAGAGGCCACAACAGTGAGAGGCCCGTGTACCAAAAAAAAAAAAAAAAAAAGACTCAATTTTATTAAGATGTCAGGAGACAAGAATGTAGAAGGGAGAAAAGACAGTCTCTTCAATAAGTGGTGTTGGGAAAACTGGACAGCTACATATAAAGAATTAGATTAGAACATTTCCTCACACTATATGCAAAAATAAACTCCAAATGGATTAAAGACCTAAATATAAGACCTGAAACCATAAAACTCCTAGAAGAGAACATAGGTAGAACACTCTGACGTAAATCATAGCAATATTTTTTTTGATCTGTCTCCTAAGACAAAAGAAATAAAAGCAAAAATAAACAAGCAGGACCTAATTAAACTTAAAAGCTTTTGCACAGCAAAGGAAATCATCGACAAAACAAAAAGACACCCTACTGAATGGGAGAAAATATTTGACTGATAAGGGGTTAATATCCAAAATATATAAAGAGGTCATACAATGCAATATCAGAGAAACAAACAACTGGATTAAAAAATAGGCAGAAGACCTGAATAGACATCTTTTCTAAAGAAGACATATAGATGGCCAATAGGCACATGAAAGGATGCTCAACATCGCTAATTATTAGAGAAATGCAAATCAACACCACAATGGGATATCACCTCACACCTGTCAGAATGGCCATCATCAAAAAGTCTACAAATAACAAATGCTGGAGAGGGTGTGGAGAAAAGGGAACCCTCTTGCACTGTTGGTAGGAATGTAAACTAGTGCAGCCACTATGGAGAACAGTATGGAGGTTCCTCAAAAAACTAAAAATAGAGTTAGCATATGATCTAGCAATTTCACTCCTGGAATATCTGAAAAAAATGAAAACGCTAATTTGAAAAGATACATGCACTGCAATGTTCACAGAAGCATTATTTACAATTGCCAAGATATGCAAGCAACCCAAGTGTCCATCAACAGATGAATGGATAAAAAAGATATATTCTTCTTTAATATTCTGTCATTACTCAGCCATTCCAATATTACTCAGCCATTCCTAAAGAAATGAAATTCTGCCATTTGCAACAACGTGGATGGACCTAAAGAGTATTATCCTTAGTGAAATAAGTCAGGCAGAGAAAGACAAATACTGTATGTTATGACTTATATGTGAAATCTAAAAAATAAAACGAATATATATAACAAAACAGAAACAGATTCACAGATATAGAAAACAACCTAGTGGATCCTAGCGGGGAAGAGGAAGGGGGGAGGGGCAAAATGGGGTATGGGATTAAGAGATACAAACTACTACTATAAAGTAGAAAAGCAACAAGGATATATTGTATAGCAAAGGGAAACATAGCCATTATTTTGTAATAACTTTAAATGGAGTGTAATCTATAAAATATTGCATTACTATGTTGTACACCCACGAAACTACAGTAATACAATACTGTAAATCAACTATACTTCCACTAAAAAAAAAAGAGCCAAAAAAAAAAAGGATGTCAATTCTTCCCAATATGATCTATGGATTTAATGCTACTGCAATCAGAATTCTTGCATAGTCTACCTAGACTATGACCAATTGATTACAGAAATTCACATGGAAATGCAAGTGATCTAAAAGAGCAAAAATAACTCTGAGGGGAAAAAAGGAACAAAGTTGGAGGACTCAAACTACCTGATTACATGACTTGTTATAAAACCAAACTAATCAAGATATTATAGTACTGGCATCAAGACAGACACATAGATCAATGGAACAGAATAGAGAGTCCAGTATACAGATCTTCCTTGATCTACAATGGGGTTATGTCTCAACAAACCCGCTGTAAATGGAAAATATCTTAAGTCGAAAATGTACTTAATACACCCAACACACTGAACAACATAGCTTAGCCTAGCCTACCTTAAACGTTATCAGGACACTTACATTAACCTACAACTGGGCAAAATCATCTAACGCAAAGCCCATTTTATAATAAAGTGCTTAATAATAAAGTGTGTAATATCTCATGTGATTTATTGAATACTTCACTGAAAGTGAAAGATGGAACGACTGTATGGGTGCAGAATGGTTTTAAGTTTGTTGTTTGTTTACTCTCATTACTGCATGGCTGAGTGGAGCTTGGCTTGCCGTCGCTGCCCAGCATCATGAGGGAGGATCATACAGCATGTTGCTAGCCCAGGGAAGATCAAAATTCAAAGTATGGTTACTACTGAATGTGCATTGCTTTTGCACCATTGTAAAGTCAAAAAACCGTAAGTTGAACCATCATAAGCTAAGTTGGGGACTGCCTGCATATGGAGAACTGATTCTCTTTAAAAAAAATTTTTTTTTCCTAGTTTTCTTTTCTTTTTTTATTTTACTTTCCTTTGGCTGCACCATGTGGCTTGCAGGATCTTAGTTCCCCAACCAGGAATCGAACCCAGGCCCCCTGCCATAGAAGCACGGAGTCCTAACCCCTAGACCGCCAGGGACTTCACCGGAAATCTGATTTTTTTCAACAAAAGTGCAAGGGCAATGCAGTGGATAAAGGATCGTTTTTTCAACAAATGATACTCGAACAATTGAATATCCACATGCAAAAGAAAAGGAACTTCAGCTCATACTTTGTACCATATACAAAAATTAAGTAAAAAATGTATCAAGAGATCTAAATGTAAAAAGTCTAAAACTATAAAACTCGAAAGAAAACAAGAAAATCTCTGTGACCTTGGGCTAGGCAAGGCTTCTTAGATATGGCACTAAAAGCACAACTCAGGAAAGGATAAATTAACTAGGATCAAAATGGAAAACTGCTCTTCAAGAGAATTAAAGACAGGTCACAAAGTGGCAGAAAATATTTGCAAATCATTGTCTGGTAAAGGACTTGTATCGGAGTATACTTTTGAAAACTCTCAAAACCCAATAAAAAGAACCCATATAAATAAAATGATCAAAAGATTTGAAAAAACACTCTATTAAAGACAACGTGGATGGGAAAAAAGCACAAAAGATGCTCAACACCATCAGCTATTAAGGAAATGAATACCTGATGAGGTACTATGAGGTACCATTGCACACCTGTTAGAATGACTAAAATTCAAAAGGCTGACCATGCCAAGTATTAGCTTGTGCAAATATTCAGAGCAGCTTTATTTGTAATAGCCCCAAACTGGAAAAACTTTAAGATCCATCTCAAAATAATTATGCTGAGTGAAAGGCAGACCAAAAAAACACCCCACAACAGTATATTCTATATGTTTCCATTTACATAAAATTTTAGGAAGTGCAAACTTACATATAAAGACAGAAAGCGTATCAGTGGTTGCCTGAACATATGGAGTGGGATATGGGAATGCTCAGGGCCACGGAGAGATTACAAAGGGGTACAAGGAAACTTTGGGGGATGAGGGATAGGTTCATTACTTTGATTGTAGTGATGATTTTGTGGGTGCACACATGTAAAAAGTTACTAAACTGTACCATTCAGATATGTGAAGTTTCTTCCAGATTGGTTATATCTCAATAATGCTATTTAGAAAGTCACAAACTAATCTATAGTGATTGTGGTCAAAATGGAGATTACCTTTGATGGAGGTAGAAGGGAACCTTCTAGGGTGCTGGAAAGGTTCTATATGTTGGTACAGGTGATGCTTACATGGGTTTACACACATATAAAAAGCTCATTGAACTGGACACTTAAGATATGTATACCTTACAATATGTAAGTTATACCTAAATAAAAAGTAAACCAATGATGATAATAATGGAAGGGTTTGAGAATTTCCCTGTAGTGGTGCTATGAACTTCTTTGCTACCAGTTTGTCATCACCAACCCTGACAGATGTATCTCAGCACTTGCCGCACACCTAGCTCATTCCAAGGTTAATGTCAGTAAGAGAGTCACACCACCCAGAATGTTCCCCACAGAGGAATAATGTGCAAACTTGTAAGTTTTCTTAGTCTGTTCTGGCTGCTTATAACAAAGTACCATAGACTAGGTGGCTTATAAACAGAAATTTATTTCCCACAGTTCTGGAGGCTGGGAAGTTCAAGATCAAGGCAAAAGCATATTCAGTGTCTGGTGAGACCCCACGTTCTGGTTCACAGATAGCTATCTTGTTGTGTCTTCACATGGCAGTAGGGGAGAGAATGCTCTAGGATCGCTTCTTATAAGGGCGCTAATCTTATTCATGAGGGCTCCACCCTCATGACCTAATTACTTCTCAAAGGCCCCACCTCCTAATACCATCATGTTGGGGGAGTTAGGATTTCAACATATAAATTGGAGGGGAGATGCACAAACATTCAGTCCATAACAGAAGTGAATTTATTCACTGTAATTCTGATGCTTGCTTTTATAAAAATCTACCTGTGGGACTTGAAAGTATATCCTACTTGCAAAGCTCTCCACGTGGGCTAATGGTCCCCTTTTCTGCTCAACTCTTTTGGAATCTTTCTCCAGTTACCCCTACTCTTGGTTGAAGCTTCCATCACTCCCTCTTTTCAGACTTCTACTCTGTGAACATGCTTAATGTTTTCTTTTCCCATGAGAATCTTCTGTTGACAAGGCCAGTCCTCAAGCTCCATCCATTCTTTTGAGAAATGTGGTAGTGAGTAAAAAGAGGTATGTATGCTTAGTCCCTCACTGCTTCTCCCATCATTTCCCTGCCCACTTACCGCTCTCTAGAAACTGCTCCATGAAAATTAAAATGCCTCCAAACTATGTTACCCAGTGGTTTTTCCTTCTGTCATCATCTTCCTTGTTGCATTGCAGCACTGCCTGCAGTCTAGACACACTCGAGACAATCCTTCAGGCATTCTTCGGACATAACAAGGCTTTTGGGCACAACAGTTAATGCCAAAGCTCAAAGGTGGCAAAGAGCTGGAAATGTTCAAAGAAGAGAAAGACAGGGGTAGCAAAATAGTGAGAAAAGGAATGAATGAGTGAGGTCGCAGACACGAGCAAGTGCCAGATTGTGAAGGCCCAGGTGGACAAGGCTTTGTAAACACGAAGCTGGAGTGGGTCTGATTTACATTAAAAAGAAAACTGTCTAGCTGTTGTAGGTCACGGTTATGGCAGGAGTGTGCATGAAAGCAGGGAAAGCACTTGGGAGCTTCTACACAGAACAGGGGACAGTGTGTCCCACTCTCCATAGCTGTTGAGCCCCCAGAGGAAATCCTCAAGGTCAATCACCAAGTCCCAGTCATCTTCCTACTCTAATGCCTCATGTACTGTAAGCCACTGTTTATTAAACATCACACTTTGCACATGTCAGAATAAAGATCACTCTCTGATTGGTACTTTTATCTATCTGTATGTGCTATCTCATCTACCACATTATAAACACCCTGAGAGTAAAAGATGATGTCTTTGCACACTTCAGGGCACCTGGGAGAGTGCCCTACACAGAGTCCTAATTCAATCATGTATCACATGAAATACCTCCATTCCCATCAGAAATAATCAAGTTTTTGCTGTATGTACTGATGGTTGTGCTTAGCAATATCTCACCCACCCTCCTCTCATTTTTGGCCGTGTCTCTGTTTTTCTTTTTCTGTCTGGAGTCATTTAAGGCAATGTCAGGGAAGGAAAAAAAAAAGAATTAACCAGGCACACCTGATTACAAATTCTGACACGTAAAGAGCTGCTTCTCGTGCACAGAAAGCCAGCACCTCCGTGACTTCTGCTGCAAATTCCAAGGTGGAACACACTGTGAAGCACTTCATTAGTATTTATGGAACAGCCTAGGAATCATTTCTGAAATAAATGATGCCACTTGTATTAAATGAGTCTTCCTAAGAAAAATCCCTGGGGATCTTTCAATAGCACAGCCTCGATGAAGATTCAGAACAAAAGGAGTAAAACGCCTGACCCTCTGGTGCCCAGTAGAGATACATCCAGCTTCCTCTATCCAACTCCCCACCGATGACCTCCAAATAAATCAGAACATAAGTGGAGGACAAATGGTCTTAGGGAGGTGAGGCACAACGGTGGATACATCAGTCCTTCTCAAAACTCAGCTGGTCACGGTGTCCGCAGGCCTCCACTTGCTTGTGCCATGGTATCATTCCTCTCCCTCATACTTACAGCCTAGACCAGGGGCTATTCTGATTAAGGCCAATCTGAATTGGAGAGCAGTCATTGTACTGGGCTGTTACTCTGTGCCAGAGAGAGAAGCAGCTGCTCTCAGTAAATGCTGAATGTGGTCACTAAACTCTGTGCCCAGGGGCTCAGGGATATAGTTGAGTGCTCACCTAACCCTTCAGTGTACACGCTATGGAGTGCAGTTCCTTGGTTTTACTGGATGTCACTGTGTATCTTCACTATGAAAGTGAAGGCATTATATTAAAAAATGAACAGCAAGAGTAAGCATAGCTCACGTGCGGCTGAGAAGAAACTTACTGAAGGGTCACACATGCCAGTAAGTGCCCCTACTAACTTTGAATTCTCAAACTCTTTGCATGAAATTAATTTGGCACCAAAACCTCAGTCTACCTGGACTGGAATTTGGGACAGAGGTCACCAATTGTGCATTCCAAGTTAAGTTAAATTTGTTTTAAAACTATATTTAGCACTTATAACCAGGGGCCAAATGTGTGAATTCCTTACATCAACAAAAGACTAAAAATTATAACTTCTATTGACCCCTTCAAAAGCAACATTTTGCATTCTTTTAGTGTACAAACTAAAGTTTTATGACACTAGTTTGATAGAACTAAAGCTCACTTAACCGATCTTATATGTATGATTTGTACTTCTGCCTATGCAATCACAGTGATATGGAATTACAGAATTGGAAGATGTCTTAAGAGGTTTATTCCCCAGTCTAGGTCTTACCTTTGGGCATGTTACCTTCTCAGTTACTTTATATAGGTTATTTTTCTACCTTTTTTAATGTCCATAATAATAATTTACAACTCACCCTAATAGTTGCAATGCTTCACTGATGAGAAACTCTCCTTTTAGGTGATGATTAAAGCCACTTGCATTTCACATTCTCTAAAGTCATCATTTAATTGGTCTCCAGTGTTCTAGTTAAAACCCTCCCAGTTCCTTCAGCCTTCCCATATTGGGTTTCTTTTTCAATCACTACCACCCATGGGCCTTCACGTTCCCTTTTAGACACGAAACCAGATCTAAGTAGAACAGTTAAAAAATGGCGAACACAGGGCTTCCCTGGTGGCGCAGTGGTTGAGAGTTCGCCTGCCGATGCAGAAGACACGGGTTCGTGCCCCGGTCCGGGAAGATCCCACATGCCGCAGACCAGCTGGGCCCGTGAGCCATGGCCGCTGAGCCTGCGCGTCCGGAGCCTGTGCTCTGCAACGGGAGAGGCCACAACAGTGAGAGGCCCGCGTACCGCAAAAAAAAGAAAAAAAAGAAAAACAAATGGCGAACACAATGCGACATGTTCGTGTTCAGCGTTGGATTGATGTGGGTTTCTATTTGGTTATGTTAGTATAACCCATGATGCTGTTCATATTCTCTATCACAAGTATTTACAGACCCATTTTTTGGTCACATCATCTCTCAAAGAGATTAGAAAAATTTTAATCGACATTTAAAACATTTCTCTACAAGCAACACCAATATTTCACCTCCTACTATGTTCTTTTTGCCACTATTTCCACATAGCGGGTATCATGCCCATTTGGAGCTCCTTGAGGGAGAGAAACTACTTCCTATCCTCACTAGGGAATTTTACACTGTGTGGGCATGGCTTCTGGTCTATCCCTTTTCCATCCCCGCACTCTCGATCAAAGTTCAGGGAAATATCTTCCTCGCATGCAGGAAACTTCAATACTGACCGTCTGTTGAATGAATACTCTGACTATCAGGGAGTGGGGGCTGATGAAAGTGGGAGGATGGCACTAGAAATAAAAAGGCACAAAATGAAAGGCTCTGCACGAAGTCTCTCTGTGTAGGTGTATAATAGGTAGCATGCCATGGTTTCAACAATGGCCATGGGGAGGATGGGTATGTGCTGTAGGTCTTGTTCTGTCAAACTGTACACCAGATGACGATGTGAGGGGTCCAAAGGTCACCAGGACTCTCACAATGCAGCAACCAGCCGAATATTTACTACGCGCGGAAGCAAATGATAAAAGATCTCATCTCCAGCGTGTGGACACCACACTGTGCTGCTGCTCTCCAGCCAAGGTTCCCTACTGGACGGTACGCAGAGGGACTGGGGGAAGACCGGATCACAGTTTTCAAATGTTAAGATCGCTAAGTCGGCAACTCTCATGTCTTCCCATAACCAAAGGTCTAGTCCACTCAAATATCATTGCCTAGGACCATAGACTCAAAATCCTCACCTTGCTCATCAGAGGCAGTGACTCTATAAAAACCCGCCTCCATGGGACAAGTGAGATAACACAGGCACTGCATCTGCCTGAGGGGCTTTGGCTAAGGTCTGGTGCTTCTTCCTTGTGCCCCTAATGGCTACAGGGATCAAATTCCTGATTATCTCCACAAACATCCTAATGCAGGACTTCCTAGACTAGACACAAATTTTTTTTTTTTTTTTTTTTTGCGGTATGCGGGCCTCTCACTGTTGCAGCCTCTCCCGTTGCGGAACACAGGCTCCGGACGCGCAGGCTCAGCGGCCATGGCTCACGGGCCTAGCCGCTCCGCGGCACGTGGGATCCTCCCGGACCGGGGCACGAACCCGCGTCCCCTGCATCGGCAGGCGGACTCTCAACCACTGCGCCACCAGGGAAGCCCTAGATACAAATTTGTACCAATTTTTCACCATCTGACTCCACAGGCCAAGGAGAGCCATTCCCAAAGCAGCCTTTGCTGAGCCTTCTGCAAATCTTACTACCTACAGGTACTGCCACTTCTGTGAAGATAGAAAACTCTCCAGGAACGAGCAGTATCAAACAAATAGAGAAACTAAACTACGCCAAGATTCCCACAAAGATTCACGTCTCCAAACACAAACTGTAGTCTAGCAACGCATTCACAGACTCCTGGTCTCTCTCACTTGCTTTCATTTCATACCTATGATCACTGATAACTGGGCACGTGCATTTTGGAGTTCCAAGTCACTTGTGACCCTGTACAGACAGATCATACAAGCCAGCACAAAGCCACAAGCACTAGCAAAACTGTGCCAATTCCACACAGACTTTGAGGAAATGACTAACACACATCACAAAGGTCACTTTAGGGTCTGATGTTGTTATAAGGATAGAATTAATGCTTCTTTCCTATGTGCTTCCTCCACTAAGGAGGTCCATGATGTCACTGAGGGTTCTACGGGGAGAAGCCAGTGTCCACCCCAGATGAACCGCAAAGCTGCCCTCTTGATGCCTAGCCACCATCACAGTTAGCAAGAAGTCTTTGCAAATGGTGCTGGGTGGGAGTCCTTCCCACTGCTGTCATATGTAGAAGATGCTATCATGATGGGTAAACCATTCCGAAACCCTGATAATTCAAGTCTGAATTGTGGAACTTATTTTCAGAAAAATAAATGTTCAATTCTTTAAGGAATACAATGCAATGGCTCCTAAGTGTCCCTGGCCCCCATCTGTCCAGCCTTACGTTCTACTCCACACCTCCAAGACCGACTCCACCAGGGACTCAGCACCACAAAGTACCAGGTTCCTCCCAGGGCCTTGCACACATCCTAGCCCACCTGTCTGCACACCTCTGCTCTCTCTGACTTCTCAGCCTGGGAGGGTTTAGGGCACCTCCTGCAAATCTAAATTGTGTGCATCCTTCACAGGCCAACTCTGGATCCTCCTTCAGCCACGTGACTTTTCCTTGACACAAGACGTCCCTTCCCAAAACGTCCATGGTATTCCTCTCTAACACTCCTTTTAGGGCTTTGATGTACTGAATCTAATTCAGGAACACAAAGGAAATATGCTGTTTGCAAACAAATGATTAGTCCTAAACTGCCAGTTTAAAAAAACAAAAATTTAGTAGATGAAACCTTTTTTGTACACATCTTATCATTCTACTCATTTGCTCAGGAAGCATTTCCCCCCTGCAGGTAGTGCAAAGAGAAGCTCCAGCCAAACTTGTGACGAATTAGCAAACATTCTAAATTCAGAACACAGGAGCCTCCCTCAAATGAAAATGTATTCCCTGATAATACTGCAGTGGGATCTTGTTGTTAATTAATTAGTTTTTGGCACTCTAGGCAAAACAGGATACAGTTCTTGCTTCTCAAGGGCTTTCAGGTTACATTTAGATGAAAAAAATAATCAAGCAAGAGATGGTAGTTATATTTCAGGACCAACGGAGGGTTCAACAGGCCAGAAGAGCCAGGTCATCGTTCAGGGGAGGCACATTCTAAAGGGAGACCCTAAGAAAGAGAAGCAGCGGAATCCCTGAGAGCGGGAGGACACATTCAGGAGAGTCACTCTCTCAAGTGCAAGAATGAATGCCCCAAAGCCACATTTCTAGAAGGAAGAGAGTAAGGGTGGAAATGGCCACAGTGTGGTTGGCTGGGAATCCTGGTGAAATGGACACGTGAGAACAGTGACTTCCGCGTCTGGACTGGAGCCATCATGGCGTCACCACAGAAGGAAGCATAGGAAAGGTCACTTCCTTCTGCATGCCACATTTGTTTTTCTTCCTCTGTGCTGGACCACGACCATTAACTTTCCCCCTTCTCCTGAGGGCTCCTTTGGAAGGAGGTTTATTCTGCAGATGAAAGTCCATCTCATTCTTCCCTGACAGCTGGGAATAATGAGGGTGTGTGGGGAGAACTCATAGGGACAGTGTCCAAACACAGCCACGTCTGCCTGGACTCCGGTGTGCGATCTGTTCCTAAGACAATGTGTCTAGCAATCCGTAGCCCACTGCACCCCCCTTAGCTAGCCGAGGTGTCTATTCTTGATGATGGGCAGGTGCCGAAGATCTCCACTGTCAATTCTGCTGCCCTATAAGTGAGATGGGGAAGCATTTATAGGATCCCAAACTAAAATAAGCATACATCGAGCACTCCAAGTGGGAACATTGCATCTTCAGTAATGGCAATTTTTGAGCGAGAGCGGGGGTGGGGGGGACCTGCTTTGTCCTTGGTAAAATGCTCACTCCTTCTCTCCTCCTTTAGAGGAAGGAAGATTCGCTGGCCAGTGGTCTGAACTGAGAGGGGCAGGCTCCAGGCTGTATATCAAAGCCAGAGGAGAGGAACAGTCACTCAGATTCTGACGTCCAGTGCTTATGTCCTGATGTCAGATTTGCGTTATAATGCAATTCACTACACTACTAGCCTTCTTTTCTGTTGTTCAGGCATGTTCAAAAGAGGACTGTTGAAAGCCCCGGCCCCAGTTCCACCCACAGGTATATGCCACAGGCTCCATCCCATGCATGGCCGCCATGCTTGAAAGGCTTCCGAGAAACCCAACTGGCTTCTAATGTAAACAAGCTTTGTTCACCAAATGTAAGCCAAGCAGAAAGCTAGTATGGTTCATGCATTGTCATGGGTGGACGGTCATCTTAATTGAAAGAGTAAAGCTAATTAAATGGTTATTTTTCAGATATGAGAAAAGAGCTGTTTGCTGAGACAAAGAAGTAAAAAGGAATTTATGTGAGAATACATAACATGTTTCCTGACTCAGAAAAGTCCCTTTAAAAGAGCCACAGCTCATGTAGGCATTTACTGATTACGCTCCGTGATGAAGAGGGAAGGTCAGTCAGGTTGAGTAGGGTGTAGGTGAAGCAGGGACTGATCGAGCAAGGGGATGTACTGAGAGCAAGCGAACAGCCATCCTGAATGACCTGATCATACTGGGAGAAAAGGAATTTTCCTCTACACTTATTGGTTCTTCTGGCTGGTCTAAGAATTAAATTGACATCAGACAGATTAACAGGAGATAATCAAACAGAAGTTTAATAACATGTATTCATGGGAGATACCCAGAAAAACTGAGTCATTAGCCCAACTGTCCAAAGCCCTCACCTTCAATACTATCCTCAGTTACAGACAAAAGAGGATGTTGAGGGTGGAGAGGGTCAGTTATGGGAGGTTACCAAGAAAAGCACGGTAAACAACGGCGATTGTGATGCAGATTTAAGTCCTTGCCTTCTCCACTGATAAGAATTTCTAGATTTTGTCATCTTTCTCTTCCAGATACGGAGAGGGAGACACCCTTACAAATGGACATTTCCTTTACAAATGTAAATTTTTCTTACAAAATAGCAACTCCTATTTGGTTTTCAGAGCCCTTCCCATGTCTGCTGTCTCTCAGAAAAGAAAGAAGAAGAAAAAACAACTTAAAACAATTAATATGCCAGAGAGACATATTTTAGCATGGGAAATCCTGCTCCTGTACTTCATAAACTCCATTGTATCATTCAATCTATTCCTTATCAGTTCTCATAAATTAAATTACTCTACTGAATTGTTCTATAACCACAGAAAGTGAAGCTTATTAAATAATATGTGTGTAAAAAACAAAAAAAGAGCCACAGTTCAACCTGCTGTCTCCTGAGAGGGAGGGAATGCTCCTTTCTGACATCTGTCGTGCTCATTAAATGGCTCTCCAGCAGGGGCCAACGCTTCTGGTATCGAATCACCCCACAGCTCCTCACCTGCTCCATCATGGACCAGAACGGCATTCTAGGCTCAGGATTTGGCCTAGAAACTAAGCAATGCCCTCTGTGAAGGAGGAAGCTGCTCTCTGTGGGAACCAACCTTGCGTCCGTTAGCACTGAACTAGAGCTCACTGAATCCCAGCACTGCTTCTAAGCAGGGCAAACGTCAGCGAGAGAGAGCAATGCACTGGGAGTCAGGGAGCTCTGGTCTTGCGCCCACTCCGCCTACCTGTCTATGGGCGTTTTAGACACGTGTCTTTTACCGTGTGGGTCTCAATGTCATCAGTTCTAGGATGAAGCTACACTAGGCGGACACCACGTGCCCTGGCCAGCTTTAACAGTCTGTGACTCTCGAGTCACATGAATGCACATGATCATGCCCGTTTTCTCAAGTGTAGGCGTCTCACTGATAGAATGAGAAACAAACTCAGAAAACCATTATACAGATAAAATAGTAAGATTGATCTTTCTATTAATATAATTAGTTAAATCAATGAGTAAAAGCAGAAAATGTAAACGATCCATTCATTTAAAAATGTTGAACACATAAAGGATGTATCTTGAATTCCTTCTACCCGGTCATTGTTCTAGACTCATTCTTAGATTTTTTTTTCTTTAGCAGGGACCTTTTTTTTTTTTAACATCTTTATTGGAGTATAATTGCCTTAAATGGTGTGTTAGTTTCTGCTGTATAACAAAGTGAATCAGTTATACGTATACATATGTCCCCATTATCTCTTCCCTCTTGCATCTCCCTCCCTCCCACCCTCCCTATCCCACTCCTCTAGGTGGTCACAAAGCACCAAGCTGATCTCCCTGTGCTATGCGGCTGCTTCCCACTAGCTATCTATTTTACATATGGTAGTGTATATATGTCCATGTCACTATCTCATTTTGTCCCAGCTTACCCTTCCCCCGCCCCGTGTCTTCAAGTCCATTTTCTACATCTGCATCTTTATTCCTGTCCTGCCCCTAGGTTCTTCAGAACCTTTTTTTTTTAAGATTCCATATATATGTGTTAGCATGCCATATTTGTTTTCCTCTTTCTGACTTACTTCACTCTGTATGACAGTCTCTAGGTCCATCCACCTCACTACAAATAACTCAATTTCGTTTCTTTTTATGTCTGAGTAATATTCCACTGTATACATGTGCCACATCTTCTTTATCCATTCATCTGTCGATGGACACTTAAGTTGCTTCCATGTCCTGGTATTGTAAATAGAGCTCCAGTGAACACTGTGGTATATGATTCTTTTTGAATTATGGTTTTCTCAGGGTATATGCCCAGTAGTGGGATTGCTGGGTCGTATGGTAGTTCTATTTGTAGTTTTTTAAGGGATCTCCATCAAACAGATTGTCAGCCCTGCTGTTTCCCTTTGCAGGGCTGATGAAGCACTGGGATGAGGCGTGGTGAGGGGAGGTCTCTTGGCGGGAAGGGAGAATCATGGGATGAGAACACTCTTCTCTGGGGAGTGGCAAAATGATATGCTCCTAACTCTCCTAAATGCCCCTAGAGGAATCATAGCTGAATATAAGACATTTCTGTAAATTTTCTGTTTCGCTTAAGAAGAATTTAAACTGCCAACACTTGGATCAGAAAGGAGTATGACTACTCTATTTTCCTGGGAAAATCTGAAGGCACAAATAACAGTCATTCAACAAATATTTACTGCATGCATACTGAAGGCAAAGTGATGGATAAGCAGTGAGGGATGAGGGAGATGAGTTGCGGGGGTGGATAAGGACAAGGTGATTCAAGGACAGCCGTCCTGCACAGGAGGTTTGCATTTCAGAAGAGAATTGATAAGTCCCTAAGTGCTCAAATATAAGGCAGGGTATGATAAATACCACGACGATGTAAGATTTCTTACCACCAGCAGGTGTGTAATTAGGCATCTGGAGGAGGGAAAGAACATGCTCTGAATGGGGCTGGGGAGTGGGGTGAGAGGTGGGTTTCTGTAGTTGCAGGACAGCTTCTTTAGGACAGATATGTCATCTGAGCTGTAGCCAAAAGGATGGATAAGGCTTATGAGGATCAAGCCAAGAGAAGCAAAACAGATCTGATTCACCCCTCCAACCATCCCTGTGCTTCCTTAACTAAAAAGATGACCCTCCTGACTGGGAACCAGAAATAAGACCACCAGAGAGCAGCTGATTTCTTTTAAATTACCTTGACCTGGGATGAATCTCAAGACAACCCATTTCCTGGCCAAGAATCCTGGATACTCCTTGGGGCTCAAACTCAATGTTTAGGAAGTAATTTTGTTAAATGCATATTTATATTCAAAAGCAGAACTGTGAGCTTCCTGGTCTTGTTTCTTGGCCTCAACACAAAGGCACAATTATTTTCTTAAAAAGGAAATGATTCCAGTGCCCTTGCCCAGGCTCCAACGACTCACTCCTCCTTGCCCTTAATTTTCTTCCTCTTCTTGAAAGGGCACCCACAGTGATCACTCACGGTAGTTCAGGACAAACTACACAGGGTTTGATGTAGAAGCAGCAATGGTGTGCTTGTGCTCCTGTACAGACAGTGGGAACAATGTTTCTGAGCAAGAACACTTAGAATCCTACTTCCTCTGAGATCTGCCATCCATTAACAACTCAGCTGGGGCTTCCCTGGTGGCGCAATGGTTGAGAGTCCACCTGCTGATGCAGGGGACACGGGTTCGTGCCCCAGTCTGGGAGGATCCCACATGCTGCGGAGCGGCTGGGCCCGAGAGCCATGGCCGCTAAGCCTGCGCGTCCGGAGCCTGTGCTCTGCAACGAGAGAGGCCACAACAGTGAGAGGCCCGCGTACCGCAAAAAAAAAAAAAAAGAACAATTCAGCTGTAGGGCTAGGTTCATCTCATTTTAAAACGTAAGTCAAGAGCTCCAAACCGGTAATTGGGCATTTAACTGGGATTGCGAAGGCACTTACTGGATTCTAACAGCTTCAACAGGTAATGTTTCAGAACACTGAAAATGAGGGCAACGATGAATCAGATGCAAATGGAAAGTGAATGAATTTCGGCACTATAATTTAACACAGCTAACTAATATTTTGAGCAGAAGATGTTGAGCTTGGTTGGTTTTCTTCAATTTCCTTACATGCCAGGGGTTATCAAAATATTTTACTTTTTAAGCTTGGCTTCCCGTGTCACAAAACTCCACCTTAAAAGTGTTCAATTCAATTCAGCAGGTATGTATTTGGCCTAATATGCAATTGGGATTGCTTACGCCTATAGGGGATACCAAGGAGTCTGAGCGCTATGAACATGACATGGTTCAACTGTGAAAAGCACATTAGAACCTGGCCCCTCACTGGGGCACCCAGAAGACAGTCAGCTAGATGGCCGTCAAGCAAGTGAATGGTCCTTTCATGATGATCTTGACCAAAGACCTCAAAGCCATTTGTAACGACTGGCAGTGCCTCTTTACTCTAAATTTATTTAAAATTTGTGTTTTAAATGGGTAATAATATTCACATGATTCAAAATATACTGAAACTGAAAAAAAACAAAAACACTAATTCGAAAAGATACATGCACCCATCCCAATGTTCACAGCAGCATTATTTACAATAGCCAAGACATGGAAGCAACCTAAGTGTCCATCGACAGAGGAATGGATAAAGAAGATGTGGTACATATATACACAATGAAATATTACTCAGCCATAAAAAAGAGTGAAATTTTGCCATTTGTAGCAACATGGATGGACTTGGAGGGCATTATGCTAAGTGAAATATGTCAGACAGAGAAAGGCAAATATCATATGCTATCACTTATATGTGGAATCTACAAAATACAACAAACTAGTGAATAAAACGAAAAAGAAGCAGACTCACAGATATGGCGAACAAACTAGTGTTTACCAGTGTGGGGTGGGCAGTACTGGGGTGGGGAAGTGGGAGGTACAAACGATTGGGTATAAGGTAGGTTCAAGGATATATTCTACAACATGGGGAATGCAGGCAATATTTTGTACAAACTGTAAATGGAGTGAAACCTTTAAAAATTGTATTAAAAAAACCCACCTCAACCTTGGGGTTAAAACAAACAACAAACAAGAGTAACATATTGAGACATCTTACTCCCACTTCTGTGTCCATACACTCCCATCCCTTCCCTCCTCCCTTGCCGCCTTGCCTGATTCAAATTCAAAAATTGCTCTCTCCTTAGGAGGTAGTTTGATATCTGCTTCAATAGATTTATATGAGCAATACACACTAGTAAGGGAGCTCTTATGCCTATTTCCATTCTTACTGAAATGAAACTGTGAGCCAGATAGAATGACTATAAAAAAAGTACACAGTAGCTAAAGTTCTCATTATACTGTGTTTGATCAGGACCACCACAGGCCTCAGTGCTGAAATTGACAAACACAAGAAAAGACTACTGAGAATCTATAACAGAATCAAAGCATGTGAACTCTGAAAAAAGAAAACAAACAATGAAAAACTAATGGCCAAGTAAATTTACACCACAGGAGACATGCCACTGAAGTAGGTTAGAAAACAGCTTCCTTTTAAAGAAAAGGAAGGAAATTTCTGTCTATTCAGTTCATCACCCCTATGAAATAATTAGTAATTAAGTATCACATAGAAAATAACATATAAGATTGGGTTCATTATGGCTATTGATATCTTCTCTATAGCCTTTATATATAATACGAATAGAAGTCTTCCTTCTTGGGACTTCCGTGGTGGCGCAGTGGTTAAGAATCCACCTGCCAACGCAGGGGACACAGGTTCCATCGCTGGTCCAGGAAGATCCCACATGCTGCAGAGCAACTAAGCCCGTGAGCCGCAACTACTGAGCCTGCGCTCTAGAGTCCACGAGCCACAACTACTGAGTCTGCCTGCCTCAACTACTGAAGCCCACACGCATAGAGCCCGCACTCGGCAACAAGAGACGCCACCGCAATGAGAAGCCCGCTCACTGCAACTAAGAGTAGCCCCCACTTGCCGCAACTAGAGAAATCCTGCGCGCAGCAACAAAGACCCATCGCAGCCAAAAATAAGTAAATAAATTTATAAGAAAAAAGTCTTCCTTCTTAAAAAATAAAGAAGAAAAAAAAAGAACAGAGCAAGAGTAAAGAGTTCTGTACCCTAAAGCTTTTTCCTGTAATCCATTTTGCTATTGGGATCCCCCCCCCCCCCGGCCCCAACACACACATCTCTTGCGCTCTTTCCTGTTCCAGGCTGGCTCTCGAGTCTGGATCAATATCTCTTTCATTCTCACTCCACCATCTCATTTGGTACACTTCACTCACTTGCCTCCATCCAAGATAACCGACTCTCTGGGTTTGTTTGAAGGCAATTCTATTATAGTCCTAAACCAATTATTTTAAGAAGAGATGAGGAAGTAAGGAGACAAACTGTTCAGACAACTTGACAGAATCCACTTTCTTCCTCTCCTTTTAATGTTCCTTGCCTCTCCACACAGCCTTTCTTTCTCTGAGCTCCTGGCACACTTTTTTACAAAACAGAAACAGGATCCTGCCTGGCAGGAGATGCCTCTGTGAATAATACAAAGCCCAGCAGAGATATTGATTCCCACACGATTGCACGGCAGCTCTGAGGGGCTCTGGAGGGTGGCACACTCCCCACTGTTGGTGTCTGGCTGCCCTGCTCCCAGCCCACTCCTGACATGGGGGCAACACTTACATGATCTGGTTCTTGTTCCCTTTTATCTTCTTGGTGTGCACTCCCTCTTTACTCATTCACTGGTGACTGTTTCTACCACTAGGCTTGACAGCTATGTGCTCTGAGAAGGGTGTGTCTGCATTTGTGAGCGAATGACTAAGAAATGACAAGTAGAACTGACATCTGTCTTCTCTCCTCATCGTATTCCAAGTTGTCTCGTGCTAAAGGGTACTGACAAAACACTTTAAAAACCAGACTTACTAATTCACTATATTCAGAATATCCCTTAGGGAAACTAGTGGAAAGGTCCTGGGCTAGGTACCACTAGGAATTTGCCTCGGACATTGAAGAAAACAACACAGTGGCTAGGAACAAGATCAAAGATTTTGAACATTTCCCAGAGAATATAAAACCTATTCCCAACCTCTTGGGGTACAATAATGCTTAGTTCACATCTACGCTTTTCCGCTGCCACACGTAAGACTGAGGTCTGTGCTAACAAAGGCTTTGGGTTCAAGGTACACAGAGAAGGAGAACCTTGGAAGGATGACGGAACCTCTGAAGGTCAGAGTTGGGAAACATACGATAGGAAGCAATAGGACCACATCCCTACTGCTGGGACCTGCAGTCTAGCTGTGTGAGTCACTGCTCTCCACCACCTGGTGCCGGGAATTTGGGCTCTGGGTGTGTAAATGAGAGGTAAAGTTAGACATGAGAGCAAAAATCTGGAAATAGCCCAGTCCCTAATAATAGAAGAAATAGTTATTTAAAATGACCAAATGCAAGGCTTCCCTGGTGGCGCAGTGGTTGAGAGTCCGCCTGCCAATGCAGGGGACATGGGTTCGTGCCCCGGTCCGGGAAGATCCCACATGCCGCGGAGCGGCTGGGCCCGTGAGGCATGGCCGCTGAGCCTGCGCGTCTGGAGCCTGTGCTCCGCAACGGGAGAGGCCGCAGCAGTGAGAGGCCCGCGTACCGCAAAAAAAAAAAAAAAAAAAGACCAAATGCAGCCAAATTAAAAAAAAAAAAAAAAAAAAAAAAAAAAAAAAAGACCAAATGCATAAAAGTGGGTCAGGAATGGATCAATGATGAGGACATGTCATGAACCAACAATTATGATGAGCCTACTTCTCCTGCAGAGAACAGAACGGGGAGCAGGGATGGGCAGAGGGCAGGACTCAGCAGAGTAGAACGTGGGCACTTCCAGTTTCCAAAAGGTTAGATGAGTCATGTTTCATATGCTTTTCCACATTCATCCAGCAACAGGGTGTTTTCTTATTGCTTTGAGAATCTCCAAACCAAGGATACCATCTGGATACTACTCCATTGTTTTGAGACCATTGTTGTCACACTCTTTTCCTTCCCCTTCCACCTATTTGCTTCCCCACACACCTAACTTAGCAGGTGAGGTCACCACCAGAGAGCTGCCAGAGATTTGATCACCTTCTGGATTTTTCTGCAAATCAGAACAGAAGAGTGGGCATCCTGCGGGGAAAGGCTCAGGCTGCCTACAGTGTCTGCGGGTCATTAATCCAGAGGCAGCACTCTCTACACCGTCCTTTGAACTCTCTGACTTCCTGAATCTCCTCATTTTCTGCAGGCCATGGTGGGTGGCCAGCGCCCCAGCTAGCAGACGCAGTTTACACTGGAAGACTCTGCAAGGTTACGGCGGGAAAGCGGGGCCCTGTGAGGAAGCCGACTTCAGAAAAGAACGCCAGTCGATATCTGAGCCTCCTTTCAAGACATCATGAAAAGGAATCTAAACTTGAGAGCAAGCAGAAAAAGGCTTGCAACAGGACAAGACATTAAGAATGACAAGTAAAACTGCAGAGATGACCCTCTCACTGAGCATCTCGGATTCCAGAAACACAACTCGCGCTTCTGTCCATTTACAGCCACTCACCACGTGGAGACATCTATGTGGGCTGTCCTGGAGTTTCCTAAACTCCCTGAAGGTGGGGGACAGGCCAGGAAACTACCGGAGGGCTGTCTCCAGCACGGATATGGATGCATCTTCAAAAGCTGATAATCTGGGCCAGCATGTTTGCGCAGGATAACTGCAGTGTTACGAGCCAGGACAATCTGGTCATCACCCTGGATTTGCAGTGGGAAAGAGAGAAGAACTGTGCCGACAGGGGCTAGTGGTCGGCTGGAAGGATGCTGCACAGCGCAGATAGTTGAGTATCTCCATTAATAAGAAAGGTTCATCCCAGTTTGCTGAAAATTGCCTGCTAGTGGCCTGCAGATGGAAAGCTGTAAATGAGGACGTTAGCTTTCTCCTCTCCATACCTTGGCAGGGTCCTCCCCTCACTGTCTGGCACATCTTAACCTATTTAAGACAGTTCCTACCTGAAGCGGCCACTGCCCATCAATACCTACCCTTCATCACTCTTCTGGGTGATGGAGCATAAGAAGGGGCCTTCCCATACCTAGCAGACTTGGTCCCAGCCTAACTAACTATGAGACGCCTGACCCTCGTGCCTTTGCGTCCTCCTAGGACCCAGCAGGAGGAGATGAGCATCCCCAACCGCAACCTGCCCCACCTGTCTCTCGAGCTCTACTTCTTGCCCAGCCTGCACTGACCAGCACCTACGCAGCTCTCTTGCACATGCCTCGATGGGGCTTTATCTATTTAGTCATCCTCTTCCAGTTTCCTACCCACAGTCGTTCTCAGTAAAGCCTCAAAAATAAATAAATAGGGCTTCCCTGGTGGCGCAGTGGTTGACAGTCTGCCTGCCAATGCAAGGGACACGGGTTTGAGCCCTGGTCTGGGAAGATCCCACATGCCGCGGAGCAACTAGGCCCGTGAGCCACAACTACTGAGCCTGCGCGTCTGGAGCCTGCGCTCCGCAACAAGAGAGGCAGCGCACCGTGATGAAGAATGGCCCCCGTTTACCGCAACTGGAGAAAGCCCTCACACAGAAACAAAGACCCAACACAGCCAAAATTAAAAATAAATAAATACATAAAAAACTTAACCTGAGTTGCCAAAACTCAGGTTAAGATAGTAAAAAAATTAATAAATAAATAAATAGATAAATAAATGGAACCCTTACATGAGATCTTCCTCGATTTCCTAGCTAACTGGTTCCAGCCACCACCTCCCCCCACCAGGAATTCAATTTTTCATATGCTCCCTCATGCATAATCAGATCCCCTTGATATATAATTCAAATTTATGTTCCAAAAAGCTATCGACATTTTTGAAACATGCATATCCTTAGAGTCCGTAATACCATTTCTAGAAACTGCTCCTGAGGAAATAATAGTGTGAACAAGTTTTAGTTACATGGCTAAGTCATGGCATTGTTTATAATAGTGAAACATGGGTAAGAACTTCCATTTCCAATAAGCAGGGATTGGTTAAATACGTTCTGACCTGTTTTCTCAGAATGGAATATTATGCAATAATTATAATGCTATAACATGTTTAATGATATGTAAAGCTGTATATTAGAAAAGGAAATTATGAAGTTATATGCATATAAAAGCATACACACTTAACTATATGTGAAAGTATACAAAAATACAGTGTTCCTCTGAGTCTTAGAACTACAAGCCAATTTTTTTTAACTTCTCTGTACTTTTCAAATTTTCTACAAGCATCTATTATTTTTTAATAAACTTTTTACTTTAGAATAGGTGTAAATTTACAGAAAAGTTGTGAAGATAATACAGACATTCCCCCACATCCAGTTTCCCCTGTTGTTAACATCTTACATTAGGGGGTACATTTGTCAAAACCTATGAATCCATATTGATACATTATTGTGAGTGTGGGTTAAGTCCACACTATTCAGATTTCCCTAGTTTTTACCTAATATCCTTTTTTTCTTCTGGAATCCATCAAGGATACCCCCCAAATTGATATCAGGGACCATGAAGACAGTGTTCCTGAGTGATGGTTTCATCCAACACCCATAACTGCCGAGGCACCTGCTTTAAGCGAATTATCTAGACATGGAAACTCCTTACTCCCCAAAGTCTCCAAGGTGAGTTGAGTACTTTTAAAGGCTGCTATTAGACATTTAAAAAATCTTCCAGAACATTCTGTTTATTATAGAAAAACGACCCACTGCCGTCACTGGCCTGGAATCTGCCCCTGAGTCTCCACTGTGCTGTTTGGTTCGGGGAGCTGACTCCCTGACCAGTTATTTGTTCTTCCATAGTGTCTACACAGCCCTGGGATTCTTCTGCAAAAGCGAATGTAAATGTCAGACCATCGTCCTCAGGAAGAATGCCTTTTAAAAATATTTTGAATTGGAACTTTCCCACAACACTAGCTCTTAAATAATTGGCAAAGGAAAGAACAAAATAACAAGCTATACTTAAAAGGAAGGAAAATAACTAAAACTAAAACAAAAATCCTGTTTTATTAAAGGCTATCTTCCCTCAGTAAGACAGAATCATATTCACTTTTTAGCATGTAACTTCTGGCTCTCTTTGCAAAAACGCCATTTCTTACACAGAAGAAAAAGAAAGAAAAGGCTTCAGTAAGCCATTGAGATTCAATAGATCCATCAGCCGCTTACAGTCTGTGGAGTGAGGCTGGTTGCAGACTAATCCACTCCCTTAAAGGTATACTCGAAAAAAACCCAGAACTGTTTCCTCCTGTCAAAACGCATTTATAGGTTCAAATATAATTTTAAAAAATTTTGTTAAAGGGCTGGAATGGCTGCAAACGGCTCCTGATTTCCATCTTCCATTCATAATGGAAATTCAGGAACAGAAGGTACCCATATCTCCATTTCTGAATCAACAAATTTTCATTTTAAATTTCAGTGACATACTGAAGGAATCCAATTTTGACTTGTTTCCCAAAGGATGGTGATTTTCATATAGCTCCCCTTTCCAAAAGCAATAAGAAAAATCCAAAGTTTTGCCTATTTGATCCAGGAGTCGGTAAGAGATGGGGAGCATTTGCTGATGTGGCATTTCAAACACTGCATCTCTATGTCTTTTCCCCAAACATACACTCCTCTGGCATCAAAGGAATTCTCCTGGCAAATCAGTCTTCAATGCCAACTTTCCAAAAAAATGCACATATTCAGTCCTACCTCTAAACCCTCCATGTTCATATTCTTGCCCCATGAGACAGAGGTACACTTAAAATGAGATACTGAATTTTAAACCTCCTTACTGTGTACCGTGATGTGGCTTTTGCCTTTGTGTCAAAAGTCACACGAGGAACAAATATTTTCAAAGTTTCGCAGGGAAAAAAACATAAGGAAGGGGGCTTCCCTGGTGGCGCAGTGGTTGGGAGTCCACCTGCCGATGCAGGGGACACGGGTTCGTGCCCCGGTCCGGGAAGATCCCACATGCCGCGGAGTGGCTGGGCCCGTAAGCCATGGCCGCTGAGCCTGCACGTCCGGAGCCTGTGCTCCACAATGGGAGAGGCCACAACAGTTAGTGGCCTGCGTACCGCAAAAAAAAAAAAAACAAAAAATAAGGAAGTGTGTCTTCCACCGTTTTGTTGTTAACACAAGTAAAGAAGCTACCTTCCTAGATTCTCCAAGATCGACTTCACTGCTCTCTCCATCAGTGCTCTGCTCTGGCCCAGCCATGGAAAATCAAGAAGCAGGAACAATGTACCCATTTGGAAGGAAAAAAGTCTCAAGGCTTTATTTTAACCTGCTCCTTCAAGGTCAAATAAAACTTTGTGTGGTATCCCTGGAAATCTGGAGGACCACGAGTTTCTGTGCCGTTTCTATTCTTCACTTTGATGCAAAGTGCTGCTTAAAAAAAAAAAGTACAACTGATGCCTTTGAATGGAGAGGCTTTCTGAGCTGTTGCCATGTCTTCTTCCAGGTGCTGCTGAAAAACGCTAGTCTTCGTTCTCTGGTGAGTCTCTCCGCCTCCAAAATAAGTGTCCTGAGCAGAGAGCTTGTTTTCTGTACTCAAGATTTGGCATATCCAAAGGCCACAGGGCAGACTGCTAAGGTTGGGCAGGCTTGCCATGGGAGAGAGGCACCTCAGGACCCTGTGAATTCCTGGAATGGACAGGCCTTAAGACCATCACCCCCAGTCCCCTACCTTCACAGCGGGGTGCAAGCAAGGGTCAGAAAACAGATGACCTGCCCAAGATGGTGAACCCTAGTACAGCTCTGGATCTCCGGTTTTTCTACTTGTAAAAGCAGTTTGACCTGTTAACCCACAAATGAAGGACACTTATTCTCTCTGCTATTAGCTCAAGGTTTGCCTTCTCCCTGAAATCCTCCCTATTCATTACATTTAGTCCAAACTGACCTTTTCTATAACATCTTTGACCTCTAAGTATTTTCAGGTTGAAGAGGACCTTAAAGAGCCCTGGCTGTGTGAATTCCCTCCACGACACCTGTGTTGCTTGAAGTCACCTAGTGAAAGGACATTCACTACCTCTTGTGGATGGATGCCCATTCACTCCATGTACAGAAATATACGAACACGGTTCTCAAGTCCCAGAAAATAAATCTGGCTTGCCTTTCATTTACTAATCCTTAGATATTTGAAATCAATCTTCATGAATTTGCTCTTTTTTAGGGTAAATATACCTAGCTTTTTCATCTGTGTTCACACACTACCTTGTATCCTTTACTCAAATTGCTTGAATTTCTGACCTCCTCAGCCAGACTAGAATCTCCTACGGGGTAGGACAGTCTGACGAATGCTTTTTGTATTGTTACATAATTTTGCTGAATCTTTTACTAGCTCCAACAGTTCAGAGTTCATAAAAGAGAGAAAAGAAGCATTAGCTGTTTCTGATATTGTACTCCGTGATACAATCTCCAATTGGTGTTCCCTTGCATCGGCAGGCGGACTCTCAACAACTGCGCCACCAGGGAAGCCCCTGGTGCCAGTTTTTGACATAGCCTAGTGGTTAAAAACATTTTGCTTGGGAGTCAAGCAGATCTAGCTCCAAGTCTGCAACCTGACCCTTCCTACCTGAATGATTTCGGTTGAGATGTCATTACTATTTTGTAGGTAAAGTAACAGTAACTATAAATCTGAGTTGTTACGAGGCTCATAAATAAGCTAATGCATTTAGTGACCTGTAATACAGGGCCTGACATGTATTAAGCACTCAATAAACCTTGGTTATCATAACAATCATCTCCGGGAAATCTTTGATACCCAGAACTCACCAACAATTCAGATTAGATGTTCTCACTATTTTATTCTGGAATTTCGGTGGTATTAATTGCTCTGTGGAATGCCAACCATTCAGTTTACCATTATGATTTGTTATTCAGCTTTTTTTTTTTTTTTGCGGGACGCGGGCCTCTCACTGTTGTGGCCTCTCCGAGACGTTGCGGAGCACAGGCTCCGGACGCGCAGGCTCAGTGGCCATGGCTCATGGGCCCAGCCGCTCCGCGGCATGTGGGATCCTCCCGGACTGGGGCACGAACCTGTGTCCCCTGCATTGGCAGGCAGACTCTCAACCACTGCACCACCAGGGAAGCCCTGTTATTCAGCTTTAACCTTTAAATAATTATGCTTTGTCCAGCACTTCATGCAGACTGAACTCACATCTGACTTCCAAAGTAACACCACCATAATATTCTGTATTATTTTCTTCTCGTGCCACATGCATCTTAGTTAACTCAGAGTTTTAAAAAAATTATCAACAAAACAATTGAGAAGGACTTGCTTTAGGTCATGCAACTAGTTAGTAGATAAATTTGGATTAAAATCCAAGTTTTCCAACTCTTAGTAAAAAATACATTGCCTTTTCTTGTATCCAAATAGGTACTGAGCTATCCCTCTACTCCCTAAATCCTCCCCAAAGAGACAGCCAAACACGTTCAGTGAAAACATGAAACCCCTTACACCACGTTTCTACACAATAAACATGAACTACAGACTCTAGTTCATCTAATTTCTTCCGTACCCTAAGTGATACCAGGGCTCAAAGTATTAAAGAACACATTTTGGCTGAAATGGAATTCTGCTTCCACAAATTTATAAGCACTTGACAGTCAAGGCCTCAATGAAAGACCCTCTAAACTATTATACTCGATATACCCTTTATCTTCCCTTCGGTGCTTTGTTTCATAACAGACATTTTAAGTGTACCATTTGTTAAAAGTAAGTCATGTATCTATATTCTGATTTTTTTCTCAAAATCAGCAAACTACTGAACCTGTTAATTTATTATCACTTGGAACTAAGAAATTCCAAACAAAAACCATTATTATCGTTAGAACACCTTCCATGGTTCAATTTTAGTCTCTTTCTTCACAGCAAAAACAAAAAGGTTTATGTTTTAGAGGAAATTCACTCTCGTCATCTGAGTTTAGCCCTCCTTCCTAAAATCTATATTTGGATTCAACAATCAGCGGTCTGAAACATTAATGGGCTTTCCATTGAGCCATTCCCCTTTTTCTCTTTTTGTTTTGCAAACAGAGCTGATTAAATCTTTGCTGTAGGCACCAGGGATGGAGAACACTGAGAATCTGCTGATGTGAAAGGTTTCCCTGAACTCAAGCAAATCATTTCTGATTTGCCACAAGTCCCCAGCAGTAAATGCCAAAAACGCATGCCGTTTGGATGGTGGATATAAATTCCCATCACATAAAACATAACAAAAGAAAACCAAAACACCACTCCTTTCCGTACACTAAGGGTTTAAGGCAGAGATGTGGACTGCAGATGCTTCCCATTAACTATATTCAAACCATCCTGAAGAACAAATCTTTGGTTCTAGTGCAGCTTGAAGTAAGTCATACCAGCAGTGAAGGAAAGAAATCAGTGATTATTTTAGGACACATAGCATTTCTTTCTTTCAGCTATTCTCCATTCTATTTTAAGCTTAGACACACACACACACACACAATTAACCCTAATAACACACAGTTTAAAGACACACATTTCATAATTACTTTTAATAACTAATCAAGTGAAGATATGGAAAGCAAATCAATACCCTTCTATTCCTCATGAGTCACAGAAAAGTTAAAACACCTCTCAGGTCAAGACCATGGGTCTTGACCAAAACAGACAGTCCATAGCAGCTTGGAGAAAATAGGGATTATGCTGAAAGAAGAAAACTTAAAGGGGAAAAAAAAAATCTATCATGAATACCTTCAGAAAGATAACATTAGGTGATCTGATAAAATAAGGAGAGGACACTATAAGATAGGAGCATTCACAGAAGAAAAAAATGTACTTAGATATTATATGTGTATGTACATATGAATTTAAAAAACTCAATTGCAAGGTTAGAAACTAAAGTTAAGGAACTGAAAGACAAACAGCTGAGAGACAATAAAAGGTAAAAGAAATTAGAGAAGCAAATCCAGGAGTGTCAAACTGCAAAGGGTCCTCTGCAGATAACAGAATCCATTCTTTTTAGTTTTAGCAGAATCATTTCTTACAATACATTAAATGGCATAATCACTGGAAGGACTAAAGAAACAGGTTTGGGACTGAGCTTTCAGTACAACTCCCAAACTACACCAAAGAACCAAGCCACAGAGGGAGCTGCAACCACTTGTAACATCAGCACACTCCCTCCTGAAGTGGCAAACTGCCACATATAGCTGCTGAATCCAGAAGCATGTTACTGTTGCCAGGATCAGAGAGTCACAGCTATTGCTCTTGGCTCCAAAGCCAGGCTGTGCCTGCCACAATCCATATAAGCAAAATGAATGGCAAGGAGCCTGCTTCCTGACCCTCACAGAGCTAGTGAGCAAACACTGGGATATCTGCTAATGCTGTCCCAGGGTAAAAAGCCTCCATGACCATGTTTGCCAACAGAATAGGAAGAAGTACAGCTGAATCTAAATCACATCCAAAACACTAGCTGCAAGACAGTCTGAAAATATATAGTATTTAGTTTTCCAGCCTCTGAAGTACCCAAAGGTAAACTAGAAGAAAGTTGGAATGGATGTGAGGTAATTTACCACATTTATCACAATGTTCTCTACATATGAATAACAAGTTTAAGAAAAAGAAAAAGTAAAAGGGAGGGGAGGGAGGGAGGGAAGAAGGGAGGAAAGGGGGTCATACACAAAATGATTCAAGAGAATTTGAAAGAAATAAATTTCAACACTAAAGGAGGCCACTGAGTCCAAGTACAATAGATGAAAAGAGACCACACCTAGATATATTACTGTGAAATTTCATAACGCTGGGGATCAAAAGATCTTACAAGCTTTCAGAAAAAAAGAAAATAGACATCATATAGGAAAGATCAATAATTTGGAAACTTTTGTACTACCCAACAGCAACACTGGAAGCCAGGATGCAGTAGAGCTACATCTTCAAAAATTTCAAAGGAAAATCATTCCAAGTGGGAATTTTATACCTAGCCAAGCTATCAATCAAGTATCAGGGTAGACTCCTAACATTTGCGGTTGTTTGTGCCTAGTGTGCTGTGAACATAAGGGCTCCATATTGACCCTCATTTCAAGACTTCCCTTTATCGCTCTCCTGTGTTGAATCCCTGTTTCTTGTATCTCATGTTTCCCTCTTGTTCAGTTATACCCTTGTTCTCAGGGAGTTTCCTAAGGAAGGGTTTATAATAACTTTTATACACAGATACGTTTGGGTACTGGGTTAATTGGGGTCCAAATAAAGCCCAAAAACAAGTCAGGAGAAAAGACTGCCTCTGCCAATCATGGAGTCCTTCAAACGGGCTTAACGGACATTTTATTTTCAGGCAAATATGTGCCCAGTTTAAAAAAAGAATGGGGCACAGAAAACCAACAAGGACCTATTGTGTAGCACTAGGAACTATACTCAATATTTTGTAATAACCTATAATAGAAGAGAATGTTAAAAAAAGAATATTTATATATATATATGTATAACTGAATCACTTTGCTGTACACCTGAAACTAACACAACATTGTAAATCAACTGTATCTCAATAAAAATTAAAATAAAAAAGGAGAGGGTAATCAATTGGGAATTTAAATCTGTCTCTCCCAGAGCTTCTCCCTCTGTAGGATAAATGGGGACTAACGACCCCTTGAATTACACTGTTTATATCTTGTGATGTGTAGCCTGTTTGACAAAAGACAATGTTACTGAGGTGCCTAAAAGATCACAGTCTCATTTCACACTAAAACTTCACCATTAATTCATTCTCTCCCCCTCCTGCCCCATACTATAAAGGAAGAAAAGTGTCAGGAGACCCCCTAGAAATTTACTTAGAATCCTTTTGAATACTATATCCTGTTTAAGTAAACAGAGGAAAACTTTTCACCCAAAACTGGTATTAGCCTTGAGGGCACCTCATCTCCTTAATAACTTAGAAAAAGTAATCTGAAAAAATATTTAGGTAAAACTTTGATTTGTTTTACAAATATATAAAATCTCCATGACAAATTAAAAGATTTATGGAACACCAATCCTTCTCTTCTGACATTTGCATCATAAAAATTCTAATGTCTCAAACAATATACTGCTTCTTCCATCTCATGACCTTTAAGCATGAATTTTCCTCTTCCTGGAATTGCCTTCCTGCCCCTCCACTTTTTTGTTAACTCTGATTCATCCTTCTAGGACAGCTCGAAAGTCACATCCTTTGGACAACCTTTGCACAACTCCCAACCCAGATCAGGCCCCCTTTATAAATGCCCATGGCTCTTACCACTTTTCTTTCTTGGTACCTATTCTCAGTGTATAATTACATATTTCTGAGATTGACCGTGTCCCCCTCACCCCACACACACTAGGTCTTTATGACTATAGCACAGTGTCTGTTTGCCCACGTGTTTACAGTGTCTAATACAACGCAGGCAGCCAATGAACACTTCATGCATAAATAATAGAAAAGAAGGAAAGAGGTAAGTAGATAGAGAAAGGGAAGGAAAACAAGAAGAGAGGGAGGGAGGGAGGGAAGAAGGGAGGATGGGAGGGAGGGAAAAGAAAGAAAAGTCTAGGTACAAATCCTGAGTTTAGGAGGTAGTATTTTTTTTAAAATTAAATCACTTTTTTTTTTTTTTTTTTTGCTATACGCGGGCCTCTCACTGGTGTGGCCTCTCCCATTGCGGAGCACAGGCTCTGGAAGCGCAGGCTCAGCGGCCATGGCTCACGGGCCCAGCCGCTCCACGGCAGGTGGGATCTTTCCGGACAGGGGCACGAACCCGTGTCCCCTGCATCGGCAGGTGGACTCTCAACCACTGTGCCACCAGGGAAGCCCTAAATCAACTTTTTATTGTGTATTTGAGTACTTTTTATTATGTATCTGTTTACTTTGCTTTAGAAATTTCAGAGGTTGCCAGAGGACTTGGGAAATGAGCCAGATGCTCCTATCCTCTAACGAGAAATTTCTGAGAGGGAAGAAAACATGGGGCTGCATCCTCAAGAAAGCGATCCTGATTCTGTGCCAGCCACACCCCACCAACAAGAGTCTCTCTTTCCAGAACAGTCATGCAAAGGGCAGCGCCCATTCCCGCTCCACACCACTCTCTCTGTGAGCATTTGGAGTAGACCGCCTGAGCAGGTGTCTGACCCTGCACTTGGGCCCAGGTGTCGCCCTGACATCCCTGAGTGGCAGTCCTCTGGGCTCTGCGGCTCCCATGCTGCTCCATCTGGCCCGCGGCCCCAAGAGCTGCTGAGCCTTGGCAGCCACCAGGGAAGATGACAAATGTGAGGCATGCTGCCAAGATGTCACCGAGAGGGGGCTTGGAGGGAACCAGGAGGGAGCCGAGTGGACCGTGCGCATTCTCAACTATCAATTACTGCAAATAGAACTCCCAAAGTCCAGGAAAGGGAGGAGAATGAGCCTCATTTTCCACATTCTGCGGCTCTGAAGAGCTCTCTGGGGAGATGTGCAGCAAGGACCAGGGCCCAGGAACCGCATCTCAACAGCAAGGGGCGCTGTGATCTCAGCCTCCTGGTGACGGTGCGGTGCAGCCAGCCTGCTCAGATGTCCAGAGATGCTGGCTGTCCTCAAATGATTAATTTTGATCCAGTGGTAGAAATATTGATGGAGAACAAAGGGAGGTTGACCTTACACATGATTAAATACAGCTCTAACAACAAATACATATCTCTTCTTTTTCAGATTCTTTTCCCTTATAGGTTATTACAAGATATTGCATATATTTTCCTGTGTTATACAGTAGGTCCTTGTTGGTTATCTATTTTATATATAGTAGTGTGTATCTGTTAATCCCAAACTCCTAATTTCTCTACCCCCTTTCCCCTTTGGTAACCGTAAGTTTGAAAATTTTACCACTCTTGCTTTTTTTTTTTTTTTAAATTAATTATTTTTTGGCTGTGTTGGGTCTCCGTTGCTGCGCACGGGCTTTCTCTAGTTGCAGCGAGTGGGGGCTGCTCTTTGATGGGGTGTGTGGGCTTCTCATTGCGGTGGCTTCTCCTGTTGTGGAGCACGGGCTCTAGGCACACGGGCCCCAGTAGTTGTGTCTCGTGGGCTCTAGAGCGCAGGCTCAGTAGTTTTGGCGCACGGGTGTAGTCGCTCCGTGGCATGTGGGATCTTCCTGGACCAGGGCTCGAACCCGTGTCCCCTGCATTGAGCAGGCGGATTCTTAACCAGTGCGCCACCAGGGAAGCCCCAAAACTTACCACTCTTAAACCCACTTTGCAGATGGAGAAATAAAGGCACACAGAAATTAAGGAATGTACCCAAGATCACACAGCTAGTTGGTGGTAGAACTGTGATTATGATGTAGCCATTTGGCTTCAGAGGCTGTGCTCTGACCTGCCAGCTGCCTCCTAGGCTGGGACCATCAAACACTTAGAGTGTCAGAATGAATAGTATATATAAAAACAACAACAAAGCCCATCTGTGTGAGATATATATGTCCTCCCCCATTAATATTTTCCAAGAAATCTTAAGTTAGAGACTAGACCTCCCTAGTGACATTCAAGTATAAGATCACAAATATCACTAAAGGATCAGCCAGATTTACAGTAAAATCATGTCTCTTTTGGGCAAATGACATCTTACAAAAAGACCATAAAATATAAAATAATGGTAAAATATAAATAAGAATAAAAATCACAGTCAAGGATAATAAAAATATGCATACAGCATCAAACCAGAGAAAAAGAAAAAGCAGATGTCTATAGGCTCTACAGTGAAAGCAGCAAGGGACCTGATTAAGTCATGCTGGAGAATTTGGTCTTTGTTTCAGAACTTAAGCAGGACTATTTTACTTGGGTTTGCATTTGAGAAATAAAAACATTCTGGCAGAGTTGATGATTTCCTGAACGGAAAGGGACAAAAAAGACAAAGATCAATTTGGAAAGCATCCTGGTGTTTCACAAGAGAGAAGGTGCAGGTCTGAAACAAACAATGCAAAATGACGAGGATTTGGTAACTGACATAAATGTAAAAGATGAAAAAAAATTGAAAGACCAAGTTCAATTCTAACGTTTCTAGCTCAGGGAAAGAGAGAGAGGGTGATATAGTTGATAGTCATTCACGGGAGGGAAGCCAGGAGGTGCTGTGTGATGCCTGGACTCAGGTCAGGTGGAAATATTTAATAGGCAGCCTGGCAGGGTGGAGGGGGCAGAGACAGTCTAGTTAACTGGAGGAGAACCAGAGCAGGCTGGTCTCCTAGGAACAGGAAGTTAAGGCTGCTTAGAGGAGCTCTAAACAGATTCCACATAGCCAAATTCGCAGAACACACTGCATTTTCTTTGGACTATATTCATAGTCTGAGGGTTGGCTTTGCCCACACGTGTATGCTTTATGGGGTACTTACTTACCCACGTCTCACAACTCCACTCACGCTTGAATAACTTCCCTATAGGCCAGCGGGGCAGGGGACAGCCCCGCTCTCTACCTAACCACGGAATTCTTGCATTGCGCTACAAGGTGGCAGATGAAAAGCTGATGGAGAATGTACCTTCCTGCTTGTGTAACTTCCTAGAAACTTTAAAAGTTTCCCATTCTAACACTTCTGTTTATTTCTCGTCTTTTTAAACTAATGCTCATGAAATTTTCCCCAGCTGCTTCTTTGCTGTATGCCAGCAGCTTTATGATGCTTGCCTTGAGCCTGTCTGGTGATTTTTCGCTACCTCTCAGGTATTAGTCCTGACCTCTAAAATAAGATTCTAAGTAAATAATGCCAAGTCAATATCTGTTTTCATCTCAATCCCAACCATGGTCAGTGTGTTAAGCACCTCAATGCCTCCAAGAAATGCTTTCCTCACTGAAATCAGTCTAATTTATAGTTGGTCAAGATAGTGACATTTTCCAATATCAATAGCAAAGGAGCAAGGTACAGAACATAAAACCGTCCAGATTCTTTCCTACTGAAATGACCATTTGATTGACTACAGCCATGAAACTAATTTAACAAGTCACAGGGGGGTTTCCCTGGTGGCGCAGTGGTTGAGAGTCCGCCTGCCGATGCAGGGGACACGGGTTCGTGCCCCGGTCCGGGAAGACCCCACATGCCGCAGAGCGCCTGGACCCGTGAGCCGTGGCCGCTGAGCCTGTGCGTCCGGAGCCTGTGCTCTGCAACGGGAGAGGCCACAACAGTGAGAGGCCCGCGTACCACAAAAAAAAGAAGTCACAGGGAATTCCCACATGTTACCTCCTTTATCCCTTTCTATTTGTCCCATTAAGAGCAATTAGAAGTGAATTAAATGTAACGTGCTTACATTTCACGTAGACTGCCCTTCTTCCTCTCTGACGTGAACCGCAGGCTAGGAACACTGGCATTCATGCTCTGGGAAAGTGCAATTTGGAGCTGCCCTTCTCTTCTCTAAGGAGCTGCGGCAGCACCCAGCCACTCCTGGTGGTGTGTCCTTGTGTTGGGCAAGCTGCCCATACGCCAGATGATGCCTAGTAGCCGTCCAGATACACACAGAATGGAAGTTATACTCACTCACACACTACACACTCAAAGATACAACTGAAACAAATTCTCTCATGTGCACACAAGATAAAGCACTGCTCCAATTACAATACTAAGTCAGGACGCTGAGAACTTCAAAAGTGGCAGCTGGAGCAGTTAAAGAGCGTGGGCTCTGGAGTCAGCTCACATGGGCTGACATCCCTGCCCCACTTCTCATTAGCTGTGTTACCACGGACACACTGCCTAACCTCTCTGGGCATGTGCGTCCTCACTAGTAAATGAGGCAATGAATAGACTTCCTCTTAGGGCCATCTTGAGGATTAAATGAGATAGTTTATGTAAAGTGATTAACACAGTTCCAGCACACAGAGCTCACTGAACATCAGTTAATTAATACTTAACGTTCATCAACATCATTCTTACCACAAACCAAAAGAGAACACTCTGGGGTATCTTTGGTAGGCTCTGCCCAACCTCAGAAATCTAAATGCAGAATAGGCAGCAGAACTTCTGAAAGGACTGTCTTAGGCAGAGGGTGTCACAGATGAATTCTTCAGCCCTTCGAGTCCATAATCCAGTATCCCCAGATCGATTACCAACCTGTCAGTCTGCTGGCACTTAGCAGGTTTTGCATCGCCCACGGATGTTTCCCACACTTTGATGTTCCTCAAGGCATAACTGACTCCAGTTTTGCTCTACCAAGAAACTGCCTATATACTTGTTACTAGAGACTATCCCATAATCACCGTCCTCTGTTATAGATTTAATTTCTAATGGAGTTACACAAAGGAGAAGAGATAAGACGAGAAAAACAAAGGCAGCACTTGTGTGTGGACTGATGTTAAGGCCACAATTTGGGTTTAGGTTCTGATTCTGGAGACCTGGGGCAGCTTCTTGTTTTAAGAACAGAATCTGCCGTCGAGCGCCTCATAGTCAAGGAGACGAACTAGAGCAGTTTAAATTATTAGAGGCTTATTAGTATGCAGTTACCTGGATCTCACTCAAACCTGGTGAAAGAGAATCTCCTAGGAGGGGAAGGGGGAACCCAGGGATCTGTACTGTAACAAGCATTTCATGCGTATGATGGTTCGAGAACCACTATTCTAGGGCTTTGTAATTTAGTAGATGATACACACGTGCAAGCTATTCTAATACCAGGCAGTCTTTGATAGGTGCCGTCATAAAGGTACAGAACATAGAGGCTGAACAAAAGAGAGAAAGAGTTGTCCCAAACAGGGAAATCTAGGAGGACTTCCTGGAGGGGAACCTGGAAGGCAGTGAGGATGAACAGCAGAAAAAAAGCTAGGTCGGGAACAAGGAGCAGTGGAACACAAGTGTGTCACCGATAGAGGGAACCAGCTAAACAGAAGTCCCAGGAGTGAACAAGTCTGGAATATGTCGAAGCAGGTAAGTATGGCTGTGGCCCAAGTGAGTGGCTTGTGGGGAGGGGTTACTGGATGGCAGACAGGATGAAAGGCCTTTAATGCCAGATGGGGTCTGGGTCCCAGTGTCTCTTTGCCAGGAACTGCTGTGGAAGGTTTCTGCGGAGGGAAACCTTCTGAGTGGATCTGAGCTTTGAGAAGGTGAGTCTTCTCTGGTGAATTAGAAAGGGTTACTCAGACCCACAATCCCTTATCCACTTTCCAAGATCCAAAAAGCCACGGAAACAAAAAGATGTTTTTTTTACCTCATTTGATGGCAAAACCTGCCATGAAACGAAGTGGGGTTACCTATAGTCATTATTTATTGATCTCACTGTGAATCTTCATACATTCTGTTGCAAAAATATTAATATGTTTGATTAGGGATACTGCCCCAAGCCCCATTTGGGGATATTATAATATTTAGTTCATGTACTATATACATTTCTGAACTCAGAAAAATTCTGAATTTTAAAACACATCTGGGACTAAGGTTTTGATGAGGAATTGTGTACCTTTACAAACAACAAGGAG
Organism: Neophocaena asiaeorientalis asiaeorientalis; assembly: GCF_003031525.2. Taxonomy (NCBI): domain Eukaryota; kingdom Metazoa; phylum Chordata; class Mammalia; order Artiodactyla; family Phocoenidae; genus Neophocaena; species Neophocaena asiaeorientalis. Next base: position 2,567,821 of record NW_020175532.1, on the reverse strand, counting down.
GTTTAGTGGCCGTGGTGCTTTAAGAAACCAAGGAAACCTTTTAAGAGGTGATATCAATATATAAGTGTGAGTAATCAGTGCCATCTTTCCTAGCAGCCCCAATTTTCCAGGACCACTTAACTGATGTGGAGGTTTGTCTAAAGCGGAAGGTGCCTTTGGACTGTCCAGCACTTATAATTCCTCCTTATTATTCTTATCAGTCCTTGCTTCCCTGTCTCTCCAAGTGTAAACAAGCAAAGCCTAGGATGCTGCAAATTGGAAAACAGATGATGAACCAATGTAGACAGAGGCCATTTCACCTTTACACAGCTGTCTGTATACACGTGAGTCTCTGTACATCAAACCCAGCAATCTCAGGGCTGCAGAGCTCCTTAGAAATCACGATGTTCGGCTCATTCATTTCCCAGATGAGGAAACTGAGGACAAAGCAGGCAAGTCATCTGCTGAATCTCTCACATCAGAGACTTTCTCAGTAAGTGTCTACTGAGCATCACAAGTTTCCATCTCTGACCACAATCTCTTCTAGAGCAAGGAGTCCACCTATCATGACTAGATGCTGCCTCATACAGGGAGCATTTAACAAATACTCCCTGACAGTGATCCTCATTACTGTAATTGCACCACTGGGGAATATTACTGAAGCCACTGAAACCACAGGCTTTTCTAACCAAGTACTGAAATGTCAAGGGATTTAGATTTGAGTCCAGGCTATAGCCATGGCTCACCTGACAAAAGAAAACTAAGGAAATAAGTCTCTTTTTTTCTTTAAAAGCATTTAAATTTCTATAAAGGCATTAAGTATAGATATAGATGGATAAGTACATATGCAAACTCCTAGAAAAACCAGAGGGAAACAGAACTGAATAATTACCCAACTTCCACGAAGTGAAGAGCTTCTAAACTTAGAAATGATAGAAGAAATGGCAACAGAAAATTAATACCAATTTAACTATCTACACGCATTTATTTTTATATGCTTTTGAAAGATCATAACCAAAATAAAAGGCAAAAAATACAAGAGGAAATATTCTTAGCAAATATTTCACATATAGGCTGTGTTCTTTTCTTTAAAAGAACTCACACAAATTAGCGAGGAAGACACCAACACTCCTAATAATCAGGTTAAGGACATGAACAGACATTTCCTGAAAGAGCAAATACCTTTACTAAGCAAGTCCATGACCAAACTGTTAGGCACCCAATAGTGAAACACAAATTAAAACAGTACTAGGGGCTTCCCTGGTGGCGCAGTGGTTGAGAGTCCGCCTGCCGATGCAGGAGACACGGGTTCGTGCCCCGGTCCGGGAAGATCCCACATGCCGCGGAGCGGCTGGGCCCGTGAGCCATGGCCGCTGAGCCTGCGCATCCGGAGCCTGTGCTCCGCAACGGGAGAGGCCACAGAAGTGAGAGGCCCGCGTACCGCAAAAAAACAAAAGTATCTATTTAAAATGATTATGCAACCAGTGAGGTGATGTTTAATTAATCCCAGGTAATAACAGGAAAATGCTTATGACTGATGATTAATGAAAAGATTAGGAATCAAAATGGTTTATAAAGAATAATTATAACTTGGAAAATAAATGAAGTTAACCTATGAATAGAAAAGAAAAAAATCAAAGCCTGATTGGAAACAAAATGATTATATTTGGGTGGCAAGCATATAAGTCACTTAATTACTTTCTTCTTCTTACTAGTTTGTGTTTTCCAAAATCTCTCTGGATATTTAATATAATTTGATTTGGAAATTTATTTCAATGAAATTAAAGCACTACATTAAATAAAAAGTGATTTGTCTTCCTTCATATCCCAGTAAGAATGTCAAAAGATACTTCTTAGGAAATGATGTTAAAAAGTTCAAATTAGCACAGATATTACTGGGATCTCTTACTTAACACTTCAGAGAAACTGCTCTTCGCCAGGAGGAACGGGAAGTGCTTTTCTGCCTCACTGAATCATGGTAGCTGGTGGGGGTTGGGAGGGTGCTATAGTTATCACCATCTTACACAGGGCACCAAGAAAGTGAGTAACTTACTCAGATGTCACACATCTACTAAGCATCCTGAGTGATGCTCTTAGACACCGTGCTAGGTGGCCGCTTGTTGACCTCTGACCTGAGAGGGTCCTTGGATATCATTAGTATCACCTCGCATAAAGAAAGAAGTACAGAGAGGTTAAGCAACTTGCTAAATGCCACACAACAAATTACCCAATGGGTAAACAGAGCATCATGTTTTACAGATTGTAATTTACAAACAGTAAGAAAGATTAAAATGAATGCATACAATCTTAGTTCATCTGCTCGATTTTGTTCCTAACATAAAATTTTTCATTTTCCATCTTCCTAGGAACTATATTAAGGGAAAGGCACATTTCTATCGTCTGTGAGGGAGACACAGAGGGAGGGAGAACTTACATATTTCCCTGAAGTCCTAAGGCTAACACACCTCAAGTTCTTTCCTCTCAGTTCTATTGGAGAGCTACATTTCAACCCTGGTAGGATAATGTTATCACCGAAATGTTTTTGTCAAAGCACCTACTGGGTGTGGTACTATCCCAGGCTCTGTAGAACAATAGACCCCAACAGAACTCTGAGCTACAGGAGAGCAGAAGAGTCAAAACAAAATACAACCAGTTGCCAACAGCAAGAAAGAAACTCCGCATTTGCTAATTTTTTAATCTATCATGAAGTCCAAAATAAACTCCAGGCTTTCCTCCTTGCATCTGGTACAGATTAAGAGTCAGACCTCTGTTGGGAGAGCAATCTTGGAAGAGCTCTACGCCAAATAACTGGGCCAAAGGATGAGGGAAAGTTTTACAAAATTGTTCCCTTGAGCTACTGTGGCTTAGTCATGCCTAATTTTTTCAGTGTGAGGTTTCTGGACCCGTCTTCACGGGATCGAAAAAGAAAGAAATGGAGTCCATACCAGACTGTGAAAATGATAGGATCCAATGATGTTGCCATAAAAATCATGAAAATGAATTATCTCTCCATCCAACACTGAAGCAATCAGCCTGTCCTATAAGGCAAGTATAGTGTATGTCTTCTCTAAAGGAACCAGGACTCCCAACTGCCTGGCTTTTACTAAATATCAGAAGTAAATGATGACCAGCAAATTCTGAAGCAGAGATGAAAGCAACAGAAATCAGGATGTCTGCTTAATTGGGAGAAGGAACAATTCTGCTTGTGGCAGCATTAAACTGTATTAACCCAGGACAGACCGAGTCTTGAAATTTGTAACTTAAAGCAAAACATTTATATTTAAAAGCCAAACCACAAAACTGAGAATCTAATTACTAGTCTTATTTTAAATAAATAGAGGAAAAAATAATTTATTTAATTGGCCTGTATATGCAGGATTTTTTTGTTTGGGTTTTTTTTTGACTTTTTTACCTATGGAAAAGTAGGATTAAGTACAGAGTATATTAACATTTTCTTTCATTATATAAAATCAAAACGTTCTCAAATCCAGCTATTTAGGGTCATTTTAGACATACATTTTTTTTAGATAAACTAAAAAGAACACCACAACATACCCACCATGATGTCATGCATGCATTAATGAGTGAAGAGATAAATAAATAAGACTGGCAATACCAAGCGAAGGCTAGGATTTTGAACAACCAGAATATTTATACCTCTCCAAGCAGAGTGTAAAGTGTTATAAGGACCTGGAAAACTGTTGGTAGTTTCTGATCAAATTAAGCATAACGTTCTTATGACCCAGCAATTCCACTCCAAGTTGTGTACCTGAGAGAAATGAGTGCACGTCAAAGACAGAGAATGGAATGTACAAAGCGACTCTATTCATAATAAGCAAAAACTGGAAGCAAGCCAAATGCACGTCAGCCGGAGGACGGATAAACAAAGTAGAGCATATCTAGCCCGTCAAATGCTTCTCAGCAATAAAAAGGAACTATTTACACCACCGTAAGCAACAACATGGAAGAAGCTCAAAAGCATACCGAACAAAAGAAACCAGACCTAAAAGAGTGAATACACACTGTGTGATTCCACTTATATGAAGTTCATGAACAGGCAAAACTAATCAATGGTGAGAAGAGTCAGAATACTGGTTACCTCTGAGGACCGGGGCTTTTGGCCGGTAAGGGGAACACAGGAGCTTTCTCAGATGCCAGAAGTGTTCTACATCTCAATCTGGGGGGTATTCACATGGGTGTTCACACATGTAAAATGTCATCAAGCAGTATATTGAAGAGGTATGCATTTTACTGCACGTGTTATCCCTCAGTAAAATAATGAACAACATTGAAGACATTAGTATCTTTTTCTTCTCTTTATTGAATGAAAGATTCTCTAAATTCTATTGTGCTTTACAATTTTCATAAGTTTCACATACATGATATTTTAAAAATCTCCTACCTTGATATTGCCCCCCGCCACTGGTAATTACTAGTTTGTTCTCCATATCTGCGAGTCTGCTTCTTTTTTGTATTCACTAGTTTGTTGTATTTTTTAGATTCTACATATAAGTGATATCATACGGTATTTGTCTTTCTCTATATGACTTATTTCACTTAGCATAATGCCCTCCAAGTCCATCCATGTTGTGTAAATGGCAAAATTTCATTCTTTTTTACGGCTGAGTAGTATTAATTGTATATGTATTTATGTATGTATGTGTGGTGTGTGTGTGTGTGTGTGTGTGTATCACATCTTCTGTACCCATTCATCTGTTGATGGACACTTAGGTTGCTTCCATACCTTGGCAATTGTAAATAATACTGCTATGAACATTAGGGTGCATGCATCTTTTCGAGTTAGTGTTTTTGGGGTTTTTTTTTTTGGATATATACCCAAGAGTGGAATTGCTGGGTCATACGGTAGTTCCATCTTTAGTTTTTCTGAGAAACCTCCATACTGTTTTCCACAGTGGCTGCACCAATTTATATTCCCACCAACAGCATACGAGGGTTCCCTTTTCTTCAAATCCTTGCCAACAATTATTTGTGTTCTTTTTGATGACAGGCATTCTGACAGGTGTGTGGTGATATCTCATTGTGGTTTTGATTTGTATTTCCCTGATGATTAGCGATGTTGAGCATCTTTTCATGTACTTGTTGGCCATCTGCATGTCCTCTTTGGAAAAATGTCTATTCAGGTCTTCTGCCCTTTTTTTAATCGGGTTGGGTTTTTTTGTTTTTGATGCTGAGTTGTATGAGCTGTTTATATATGTTGGACATTAACCCCTTATTGGTCATATCACTTGCAAATATCTTCTCCCATTCAGTAGGTTGTCTTTTTGTTTTGTCGATTACTTCCTTTGCTGTGCAAAAGCTTTTAAATTTAATTAGGTCCCATTTGTTTATTTTTGCTTTTATTTCCTTTGCTTTGGGATAAAGATCCAAAAAGATGAAATTCTTTAACATTAAATAATTTCATATCTGTGCATCTAAAGGACAGCTAAAAATCTGTTTATAGGTAAGAAATATAATAAATACCTATTTTTTGCTAATGAAAGGATAAGTACAATGCTTTAGCTGCAAGAATGTCCATCGTAAAATTGTTTCTTACAGGTAAAAATTAGAAAAACAAATTTGAATGTCCAATGATAGGGACTTGGTTATGGGTATATTTATATGTTAGAATACTATACCTGAACTAAAAAAAATGTTACAGTAATATTTGCCAGAGACAGGGAAAGATAAAATCTAGCAAAAGAAAAAGGCAGGTATAAGAACATTTATGGTTCCTTTTATATGGGTATGTATGCAGAAAAGTACACTGTTGAACATAACAGGCTTTATCTTTAGGTGATATCTTTTTTCTTTTTAAGTCAGATTACATAGTCTGCAAGAGTGACTGTGACTCTAAAAGTAATTTAATCTTAAAATTAGACATTTGTTGTATTTATCTTAAAAAGTGTTAAGGGTTAAATAGAAACAATCTTGAGGAAAGCAAGAAAGCAGCAGGGCACTGGCTGGAGAAGAAGCCTACTGCGGCTGCTCCACCAGCCACTTAATTTTCCTCACTTACTGTTTTAAAGTAGTAGAATCTTTTTTTGAGCAAAATCTAAGCAGATCCCCTATACATAAAACAGGTAAGAACAGGGGTGGGTGGTGGGAGCAATCTCCAACCCCGCAACGGGTAAGAACAGAGCTGCTCTGGTAGGAGGAGGGGTAGGATGCTGGAGTTTCAGGAATTATGCTTTGCTATCCCCTGACATATCTCCAAGTCCCAAATGACACTGTGAAAACCAGCATTCTATGTAGCGAATTCAGACATCAAGCGCTAAATGTTCCATCTCTTAAACCTAACTTGAAGGCTTCTTTCCTCCCACCTACGAATACTATCTTATATAAACCTTTTTTTCCCCCCCTGACTGGCCTAGTTACTGATTCCAAGGATACCTTGTATATCCCTGATTCCACCTTTATCCTGGAATGCTCTAGGGCTCCCCCTTTACTGTATTACTGTTTATTCTTGAAGGCTCAGCTAAATTTCCATACCTCCTTGTTATATCTTTCTAGGTTAACACCAACCTGTTGAAAACTCTCCTTCCCAGAAATAGCTCTAGTTGGCTAATTAACTTTTCAAATTCTCCATTAGTTATCGACTGCTGCTGTAACAAATTACCATTCACTTAGTGTCTGAAAACAACACAAATTTATTACACGATGGTTGGTTAAAAGTCCACCATTGATCTCGATGGGCCAAAATCAGTGTGTTAGCATTCCTTCTGGAGGATATTTTCTTGCCTTTTCCAGCTTCAAGAGGCAACCCATATCATTGGCTCAAGATCCCTCTTCTCCATTTTCAAAGCCAGAAAAGGTTCTTCCCTTTTAGGGAATGTGCTTAGGTTGGGCCCACCTGGATAATCTTGAATAATCTCCTCATCTCAAGGTCCTTAACCTCTAATGACATCTTTTGCCCTGCAAGGTAACAAAGTCATAGGTTCTGGGGACGAGGACTTGGATGTCTTTGGTGGGGCCATTATTGCGCCTACCACAGATGCTTCTCTAAGCGTCCTAAGAGTGAGGACCACTTCACTATCCTTTGAATAACTTCACAGTGCTACAGATAGCTGACAACTGATTATCAAATATTCACTAACACAGTTTGGGGAAGTACTTAGTTACATACACTACTTGTCTATCTCTCCCAACTAGTTTTGTGGGAACCCTGGTTGAGTTCAATCAGTCCTTTTTCCAATCAAGAGAGAAAAATATGAGAAAGTTAATCAAGAGATAAGATCTAATAATATCATCTAAGGTGATGGAATTTGATGAGAAGCGTATAGCAGAGTTTCTGGGGATTACTGCTTCATTTAGACATTTTTCTGTTTGTAGGTAATTCCATGGGCTCTTTGTATAAATACCCAGGACTGTGGCGGGTCTAAATTCAACCAGGAGATCCATCCTAGAATTTTCACCAAGGATCACACTAAGTTAAGCAAAATACTTTGTAATTTATTTATCTTTGAATAAGCTTTTGCATTTAATTTGAACTTTGGTGTATCTATGAAAGATGGCTAATAACCACATTGAAAAGTGGTTCCAACAAGCAACTGGTAACCATTGTATCGGAGGTTTAAAAATTTTTTATTAACCAAGGTTTTTTATATTGAATCCCTCTGAATTATCACATGTGCCTGTGCCTTTCCTGTAAATTTTCCAGATCCGTTAGAGCGCTCATTTTTCGTGTTCACATTTAATTCGGTTTTTCTCTACTTTTGCTGTCTTGTTGAAAGACTGTTTTGGGAGATTGGGATTGACATATACACACTACTATATACAAAATAGATAACTAATAAGGACCTACTGTATAGCACAGGGAACTCTATTCAATACTCTGTAATGGCCTATATGGGAAAAGAATCTAAAAAAGGAGTGGATATATGTATATGTGTAACTGATTCACCTTGCTGTACACCTGAAACTGACACAACACTGTAAATCAATTATATGCCAGTAAAAAAATTTTTTTAAAAAGTATGTAAAAAAAAAAGGAAAAAAGAAAGAGTGTTAAGAATGGATTGGACGTGGGCTTCCCTGGTGGCGCCGTGGTTGAGAGTCCACCTGCCAATGCAGGGGACGCGGGTTCGTGCCCCGGTCCGGGAAGATCCCACATGCCGCGGAGCGGCTGGGCCCGTGAGCCATGGCCGCTGAGCCTGCGTGTCCGGAGCCTGTGCTCCGCAACGGAAGAGGCCACAACAGTGACAGGCCCGCGTACTGCCAAAAAAAAAAGAAAAGAAAAAGAATGGATTGGACGACCTGCTCAGAGACTCAAGGTAACCTAGGCATACTTTGGTATTTGGGCTCCTGTCTAAAAGCTCTCCTCTAACTGCCCACGTGCCTGTGCAGTGTCTCTCCAGTGGCCTTTGCTAATTGTTGCATTACATTATGCTTATTTAACTTTACACTGTACATCCCATACTTTACAACTTGAAAACAGAATTTTCATCTTTATTTTCTGTAATGCCTAGTACAGTCCATTAAAGAAAGTTCTCTATATTTTTTCCTCCAGTTTTACTAAGATGTACTTGACATACAGCACTGTATATATTTAAGGTGTACAGCATAATAATTTGACTTATATATCATATATATGATATATATATATCATATATCATGAAATGATTATCACAACAAGTTTAGTGAACATCCATCATCTCATACAGATACAAAATTAAAGAAATAAAAAAAGTATTTTTCTTTGTGATGAGAACTCTTTGGATTTACTCTTAACAACTTTCAAATATAACATATAGCAGTGTTAATTATATTTATCGTGTTGTACAGTACATCCCTAGGACTTATTTATCTTATAACTGGAAGTTTGTACCTTTTAACAACCTTCCTCCAATTCCCTCTTCCCCCACCCCTGGTAACCACAAATCTGATCTCTTTTTCTATGAGTTTGTTTGTTTTTGAAGCATAATTGACCTACAACACTATGTTAGCTCCTAGTATACCACATAGTGATTCAATATTTCTATACATTTCAAAATGATCACCACAATAAATCTAGTTACCATCTGTCACCAAAGATTTTACATAATTATTGACTATATTCCCCACACTGTACATTTCATATCTGTGACTCACTTTGTAACTCAAAGTTTGTACCGCAATCTCCCTCACTTATTTCTCTCCTCCCTCCACCCCCCCCCAAGTTTTCTATAAATGATTGAGGGATGTGTTACAATCGGTACATAGATGAAACTCCAAAATTTAATATGCTTAAAAGTTCAGACAGAGATGACCAGAACAACCAGTGTGAAGTCTCTCTCTTGTAAAAACAAAATCTACTAAATAAGAATGCTTTGTTTTCTATACTTTAGGGATATAACACAGAGGGGTAAAAAAGAATATGAACGTCAAAGTTAGAAACCCAAGTTTAAAGCAAAGCTTCACCATTCACTCCACTGAGAAACGTGGACAAACTATATTATATCACTGAGTTTCAGTGTTCCATCTATGAAAATGGGGGTATTGCTTACTTCACAGAATATTTTCTAGGCTTAAATGAAGATTTACATAAAAGGGCCTGTATAGGTATATACTAGTTTTATCTTTCCGACCCTGCTTCCCTCTCCCTTCCCAACCAGGTTTTGATATAGTCCCTTTGAAGCAAGAACAATGACATTCAGTCACACAACTCAAGGGCCAGCCTCAGGGCACAGGCAAAGGATGCCGGAGGTTTAGCACCAGGAACGTCATGCTCATGAATGACCTTGTCACTCATTCATATTAGAACGAACAGAGTTAAGGAACTGAAATGAAATACATTCCTCAAGTCCCACACGTCCAGTCCAAACACAGACCCCCAGTTATTAAACTGGTTTTGTGGAATAATATAGATGATTGCATCCTGCTACAACTTCACACCTACTTGGTTAGGTCAAGCACCCCATCTAAGTGACAGGGGACCAGTGCTCTAATACTCCCTTGATTCATCTAAAGCAGATCTATTTGACTATAGCCAGTTGCTGGAAAGTTACCATGTCATTCGAATATTGGTTATTAAGAGGATGCTGAAAGACTTCAGCCTGAGGGTTCTGAGTCTTGGCTTTGTCACAAGTGGCCATGTGGCTACAGGTAAATCGCTCGTCCTCTCTGTGCCTCTATTCCCCAAATACAAAGCTATTCTTTCCAAATAGAGGATTCTGTGATTTATTGGAATCTGCCATGGTTTGTATGGATTTTTTTTAAATTGGATATCAGAAAAGGGACAGATGAGTGGAATCTAAAAAATAAAACTAGTGAATGTAACAAAAAAGAAGCAGACTCACAGATATAGAAAACAAACTAGTGGTTAACAGTGGGGAGAGGGAAGGGGGAGGGGCCAGATAGAGGTATGGGATTAAGAGGTACGAACTATTACGTATAAAATAAATAAACTACGAGGACTTGTACAACACAGGGAAAATAGCCAACATTTCATAATAACTACAAATGAAGTATAACCTTTAAAGATTGTGAATCACTATGTTGTATACTGTAACTTATTTAATACTGCATATTAACTGTTCTTCAATAAAAAATGCAATTAGAAAAAAAGAGGTGCAAACTAGCAGTTATAAAATAACTAAGTCACAGGGATGTAACGTACAGCACAGGGAATAGAGCCAATATTTTATAATAACTCTTATGGTATATAATCTATCAAACTATAAAAATCACTATGTTGAACACCTGAAAGTAATATAGTTTTGTAAGTCAACTATACTTAAATAAATTTTAAAAAAGAAGAAGAAAAGGGACATGAGAAACCATCTTAACCAGGATTCAGACTTAACCATCTACATACACATCTACTCTTTGGGGCTATTTATTTGAAAGTTCCTATGGTGGCTTAAATGTCTGGAGGCTTGAGTTCAAATTTCAGCCTTGCCTGTACACAAGGTAGCCTGGGTCAAATTATTTACATTTTCTAAGCCTCAGTTTCCTCATCAGTAAAGTGGGCTAATGATATCTACGTAGAGGAGTGTCATCTCACACGAGGAACATGGGAAAGTGATCGCAAAGTGCCTGGAATGCAGCTGACACTGAATACATGTTTGCTGAACCTGAAGCCTGCTGTGCACTCTCCACCCTACAAGTCTGGTCTTTTGCTCTCCCGTCCCAGTCCGTCTAAGGAAGAAAACCTTGAGAACCTACAGGAAGTCTGCTGTTCTGATCTACAAACAACGTGGATCTCTGGCTCTATGACCCATGGAGCAGAACTGCCAAAGGAGGAAGACAGCCCATGAGGCTAGTTATCCCAATCCAGTTCCACATGTTGTGCAATCCTCTCCCAGCTGGAATCACTGTTGTTTCTATAACACTGTTTTTCACTTACTCCAACAAATAAATACTTAAGACTTTTAATGTGTCAGTTCCTAAACAAAACCTTGGAAGAACAACAGAGGGCCTGCTTGTGGTCGAAGCTCACGTAGCTTTTGGCTCCTACACCTGTGCGCGCGCGCGCACACACACACACACACACACACACACACACACACACACACACACACGTCCTTTGTAGAAGATGGTGCCAAGGTGCAATGGGAGATAAACTGTGGGCTACAGAAACCCTCCTATCTGTTGTAGCAAGCAATGGTGATGGAAACCTGAGAGTAAAAACCTGGAGTAGAAAAAAGGCATGGACATATACACAGACAACACTCATCAACCACTTCTAATGATCATTTAATCATACACTTTCCCTAAAAGGCGAATGCATCTTGATTAAAGATGCATTTCCATTGTTCCAAATAATCAGATTTTCTTTCAAAAGTCCACGAATGACAATTCTATCACCCCTTTATTTAGAGATCTGAGAGTGGTCTCTACTCGTCTCAATTCAAACCTTTCTACTGTAAAATAAATAGTTACTTTTCAATTTGCACATAAATTGTCCCTGTAGACTAAAAACACCCAAGGTTAAAGACGTATTAATGATATTCCACAATACATAAAAAATTTAAAAATCAGGTACATATATATGTGTATGTTTTACTTAGTCATTTTTTAGGAGGCCATTTTAATGACTTTTACATACAGCAATCCAAGCAACAGGTCAGAAAGAGCCACTGTCTCAACTGCCATTGATTCTGATCTTTTGTGTGCAGAAAGTACATTTAGCTTTCTAGCTTGGAGACTTTCAAATACAGAACACTGTATACTTCAGCAGTATTTCCCTTTTTTATCTGCCATCTTATTTTTTAAGTCATTGTATTTGGATATTTTAAAGGACTGTTTTGTTAGGAAATCTAACCTGAAAATGGAGTATTCGTGACAGATTTTAATTTAAGGGCTACAGGAAAATGAAGGATAGAGCTGAATCACAAGGTTTTCATGTCCCTCACTACAGGGGATCTTGCTAAGCCAAATTTCTAAGCAGGCAGTTTGACTGACTCTTTACTTTTTCTTATACAGTAGGGAAATACTAGGTCAAGGAGATGAGTTGTCTTCTTCACTTTTTCCCCTAGGAGGAAAAATGAAAAATGAAAAAATCAGGAACTGCTCAAGAATAGCAAAGATACAGATTTGGAAGCATCTAAAAAAATAAGTTTTTATTAAAAACTTATTAAATTTCTGTTTAATTTTAAACAGAAATTAAAATTTTATTAAACAATTTATAACACCAGGAATTGCTTCCATTATAATGTTGCATGTAGAAAGCATCATACACAGCTGTCTACCTCACCTCAGTTATATAAAATCACCTCAGTTATATAAAAATACCTTGGACGCATCAGGAATGATTGGAAAAACACACTAAAATGTTAGCATTTGAAATTGGAATTTCTAAGAGTCTTCAAGTTTTAAGTGATTTCTCTTCTTCTCTATACTTTTTATTTAAAATGTTTTTAAAGAATGAGAATGTATTGGTTTTTCATTGTAATTTAATTTTTAATTAAAAAATTTAATTAGAAAACTAAAAGTAGTCACCATGAATTGTTCTCGTACTTGAATAAATTATACCAATAACACTGTTTCCAAGAAAAAAGACACTGATGTTATTCCGCCTTTTAAAAAAGCTTAATTACCAAATCCTTTTTTCCCACTTCTTGTGAAGTGTGCTTCCTTCTGCTCCCTCTTCTGACTCTTCCTCCTCCGGTTAGATCTCTAACTGTTGGAGCATCCCAGGTCTCTGTCTTGGCTATACTCTCTTCCTATGTGATCTTAACCATCCAATGTATTCCTTTAAGTATCACTTCAATGCCAAAGCATCCAAAGTCTGTATTTCTCCTCCTTGAACTCTGGATTGCAACCCCCTACCCAGACAATTCCACCTGGGTGTCTGTCACAGGTCTCTCAAACATAACATTGCCAAATAGCATCATTGATTTGCTCTCTCCTCCCTTTCCCAGTCTTTCCTAATCCATGCCTCCTGGAGTCTTTCACTTAAATGGTGTCACTAATTTACTCAGTTGCTTACAACAGTAGGAACTATCTTGATTCCATTCTTTTCCTAACCATCTCACCGAAGTCAGTCCATTATCAAGACTTGTTAGTGCCATCTCAACATACGCCCCGAATCCACTGCTTCCTACCACTTCTGTGGCTTCCACTTGGCCACAGCCAGCCATCTTTCAACTGGACCCCTGTACCGGCCGCCTAGGTGGTGTGTACTATGACCCCATCTGTCTTCATGGTAGCAGGAATGCAAAACATGTCATGTCATATCTTTGCTTAAAAACTGTCCCCCACATCCCACCATCCATATGATAAAATCTAAACTCCGTATCGTGGTTGACAAGGCCTTTATGGGTTCTGGACCCACCTACCACCTCAATCTCATTTTTTCTCCACTCCCACTGTGCTCCAGCCACCCTGACCTTTCTTTGGTCATTGAACTGCATCACTTTTTGTCCCCTCTGCCTGGAAAGCGCTTTCCTAAGTCTACCTTCACAAATGGTCCTTGGCCTACAACTCAGACCAAACAGATCTAAAATTTCCTCATAAGGCTTAGGTTGTGCCGGGACCACCAGGCCAGCAGCTGCCTTGAGAAGACACAATAGACCGCGAGCAGTCAGAGGCTGGACTGAGCTGCTGCGCTGGCAGAAAGGAGCTCGTCATTCCCAGCAGAAAGGAGCTCGTCATTCCCAGCAGAAAGGAGCTCGTCATTCCCAGCCGTCAGGTTCCACTTTGGGCAAACCCCGTCACTCCTAGTAGCTAACTCGAGATTACACAGCTCAAGGACAAGTTAATGGGATTTGGCAGAACATAAAAGGAAACCAGAAATTACAAAGGAAAATGCACTTAAAATAGAGATAGGTAAAATACACAGTAGTAGAATCTGTGCCAGCTAAATGCATCAAACCGTATTTGCATTTCTGTGTTATCTTTAGGGACAAGCAGGAAAAGCGATGCAGAGTCACTTAAGTACGTCTAAATCTGTTAGAATCTGCATTGAACCTGACTTGACAATTCCTGAAAAATCAGAATATGGGGCATCTATAGGGACCAAAAATGCTACGCTCTGGTTATATAGATTTGGCCTTGAATAAGGTCAATTTACAAACTCCAGGCCTGCCCATCAGGAACCTGGCCACAGGCGCTGTCCAGCTCCAGCCAGAGAGCACTGCAGTCCACAGGGCCCCATCAACGTCATCCTGTCTGGATCTCACAACAACCCTGAATCTTATTTCCACGATTTTATAGATGTGGGAACTGATGTCCAGGGATTTTATGCAATTCGACCAAAGAATGAGCTATAAAAACTCAACCATGTCTTAGTTACATTAAAAAATGAAGTCGTGGTACAGGAAGGGGCAGTGTTTTGGAATCCAGCAGACAGGCTAGTCCTGGTCCTGTCATCAACCAGCAAGTCACCTTGAGCAAGTCACTTATCTAGGCCTTAGTTTCCTCATGTGTAAAAATGGGTGTAATAACAACAGCTTTAGCCCTGCCCCAGGACTGTTTTGAGGAGCAACTGCGACCTCTGATCACATCGCCTATGGCTGGTCCTCAGCTCACACCACCCATCCACACTGCCTCGCAGCTGTCCTCACACGAAGCACACTCCCGCCTAAACCTCCCTCCGCTTGCTATCCCTAGAATGCGCTCCCCTCGACACCCACAGCTTGTCCCTCACTTCCTCGAGGGAGGCTCACGTGTCCCCATATTAGAGAGGCCTTCGCCAACCACCCAAAACAGAACAGTGGCCCCTGCCTCCTACCCACACAGCTTTTCACCTACCCTCTTTTATAGTTCTCCACGGAACATATTTCTTCTCCATCTGACATGTTCCTTTGTTCTTCTGTCTTCTCCTAACTAGACTGTCAACTTGATGAAAGTAGGGATTTCTGTCTACTGCCTGGTATCCATGAAGCCTAGTACAATGGCTGGCACAGAGTATGCCCTTTAAACACTTATCTAATAAATGGAGGAGAGCCGTGAATAAACTAATTGTATGAATGAACGTATTGTGATTATCATCTTCTAGGCCCTTCTGGTCTGGCTACCATAAGACAGGCAACTATAGCATTCTTGGTATCAAAATCTGTGTCTTTGGGACTTCCCTGGTGGCACAGTTGTTAAGAATGTGCCTGCCAATGCAGGGGACACGGGTTCGAGCCCTGGTCCGGGAAGATCCCACATGCCGTGGAGCAACTAAGCTCGTGCACCACAACTACTGAGCCTGCATGCCACAACTACTGAAGCCTGTGTGCCTAGAGCCTATGCTCTGCAACAAGAGAAGCCACCATAATGAGAAGCCCGCACACCACAACGAAGAGTAGCCCGTTCGCCACAACTAAAGAAAGCCAGTGTGCAGCAATGAAGACCCAGTGCAGCCAGAAATAAATAAATTAAAAAAAAATCTGTGTCTTTAATCAGAGTAAACTTTGCAATTCACAATTTTGTATATGACAGCAGATCACAGGACTAGAAAACACATATATATGATAATTAGTTACTAGAGGCTGATTTTAACAACATAAATTTTAGCAAAGCCCTCAAACCTTCTATGTCTATCTTTACTGCTTATACCAGAGATGTTAAAAAACCATCACTGCTCAGAAACGCCTTGGCTGGGTAAAAGTCAGAAAGTAAAAATAAAATTCCTCACCACAGAGGAATCTCACAAGAGACAGTCAAAGAGCTTCTGAACAATTCAGCAGCTACCTCTGAGTAGGAAAGAAGGAAAAAGACGATGAAACGGTGGTGATAAGGCTTAGCTGTATCAATAACATTAAAAAAAAGAGAATGAGAGAGAGAAAATATGGCAAAATATTAAATCTGGTGACTTTCTATAGGTTCAAGTAGGAAGGGGTAGCTGGTCTCCATCACAGAGACCAGAATCTGCTATCTGAGCTTCTCAAAGATGGAAAACTCCTTAAGAGTCACCAATCTGTATCCACAGCATGGGTATCCTTCCCCAACAGCCCAACAATCAGTCATGTGCCTGCTCCTCAATCTTTCTTTCACTGGCAAGGCCTTCTTCCATTTCTTGGAGTGAGTAGTCCAAGCTTTTATTCTACTCTCAGGCTCACCCCAGCAGCCCCATGTGCAGCACAGGACCTCCCATAGCTGAGGAAGACCAGAAGAGTTCTTCAGTTCCTCCTCGTCTCCCTCTAAACGTGTGTGTGCTAGTTGGGAAACCCTTCATTTAATTGAAATCAGCCTCTCTGTTGACTTCTACCCACAGGTCTGTGTGCTCTCCAGTCAAAGGGCTACTCAACCTTCCCGTCCACATGGCAGCCCGCCAAACACTGCAAGACAGCAAGCACACCCCCTTGAGTTCTTTCCATGTAAAACTTTACCTTGTGCATTGGGAAGAGAGCAGCTCACCTAACCACCGATGGCAGACAGTATCTGTTTGGCATGCGAGGTCCATCAAGCTGGTATTCTGTAAGTAACGTTACTTCTCTACGTACCCACCCTGAACAAGGAATTCATGGAACTCAAACATTTTTTAACTGCTTGAGATATGAGTGAGATTAGAATTTAATGTGATTATTTTTCTATAGCTTTAAACGTAATTTTAACAAAACTAAGGTCCCAGATTAGCTTTTTTCAATTAAATAATTCAAGACCTTAAAAACTATGTTGAGATCTGTAAGATATCTAGATAGATGTTGTCAAAAATCACTTGAGAGCACCATTTGGTATTGTTAGTAGGCAGAAGTGGCTGGGTGAGATTTATAATGGGTGATAGGAGATGAAGCCAAAGAAATGTGAAATGCAGCAACTAGTGTTTGCCAAATAATTGTTAAAATCTTCTATGACTAATAATGTATTCGAGTTTGTAATTTAGATGTACCTCCATCTATTTAAAAGTCACACAGCCTTGTCTTAAGTGCAATACTTTATCTAAAGGTTTAAACAACAATTTATTTAAAAAAAAACAAGATGACTTGGAACGGCAGTGGGTACAAGTGAGTGAATATGAGTGCGCTAGATGAGAGCTACTCAAAGTGTGGGCCTCAGACTGTTCTATCCCGTCCTGTTCTGTAATAAGAGAAGAAATTGAGAAAGAGTATTCAGAAACTTTTGTAGAACTTGAAGAGTAATTTTATGACTGTTGAATCTAATAATACTTTTTTTTAAAAAAATGTGGATGTGTCTTTTTTCATTTCATTTTCTACCAATTCATTTTTACTCTGTGTACTTAAAGCAACGGTCCAAGCAGACTGGGAATTTAAAAATGGGTCCTTCAGCGCACAGCTATTTTGAGAAGCTGGCACTAGATTAATTGGAATTTGAGCTCTTTTTCTTCTTTAGACAATTTTTTCTTTGCAGTCCTGAGTTATGTGCCCAGTCTGAATGCTGCAAACACCTACACAGTCAGGAGGTGGGTATAATAGGGGAGTAATGTGCAGAATCATGAACAGGTATGAAACTCAAATGATCCTAAAAGATGCTGAACAGGAGAACTTCCATTGAGGGGATTCCACAAAAAAAAGTAGCTCAACCATTACGGTTGCTCACTCCTTCACTGGCCAAAGGGAAATTATTCCCTCCTTGCTGAAGGGCCACAGTCCTGGAAACAGGAGATGAGGACCACTTAATAAAGAATAGGTCATCTCTGTGCGTGTTCTGGGCTACTTTCAGAAGAGAAGGACTGTATAGCCTCTTTTAAAACCCTAGCTCATGGGTACGCTGAGAGGAAGGGGAGGAGAGTCTATAAGGCAATTAGTCTTCATTGGAAACTTTTTAAACAGTCAATTTGAAAAGTGAATTGCTTTGCTGTAGTGTATAATTTCCATGTTTTACCCTGTGTTTTAAAGGCAGCAATCAAAAACAATGAGTGATGAAATCTTTTCTGTATTTAAAAGAACGCTGCTATCTTGCGTCACACCTTACCAATCTCAAAAAAGCATCACTGGGCTTCCCTGGTGGCGCAGTGGTTGAGAGTCCGCCTGCCGATGCAGGGGACACCGGCTCGTGCCCCCGTCCAGGAAGATCCCACATGCCGCGGAGCAGCTGGGCCCGTGAGCCATGGCCGCTGAGCCTGCGTGTCCGGAGCCTGTGCTCCGCAACGGGAGAGGCCACAACAGTGAGAGGCCCGCATACCGCAAAAAAAAAAAAAAAAAAAAAAAAAAAAAAAAGCATCACCAAGGAAGTGGAAGCGGGATAAAGAGGTCACCAGGACAGGGGTTTGAGAATGCAGGTAAGGATTCAAGAAACACTGCGGCCAACAAGCAGCATGGCTCTTCCCTTTCCTTTGCTGCGCCCCTTGTTTTTGATGTCAACATGTCATTCTTTTTTTAGCTGCTCAGGGTTACTGGGATTTACTGAGTCTTAAATTATGCATTATATTTCACTGTCGTTTGGTAACAGACAGTAAAGCTGGTATCAGAAAATATGCCACTGTGATGCAAAAAAATGAAGTTATTTAAAATTAATTTCTCATGGATTTTATCTTACAGATACCTTAATTTCTGGTGGCTGAGGTCAATATTTTTCTAATTAATCATTTGTCATTGCAGGACTATCTTCCAAGTTTTGATCACAAGATGTATTTTAGAGTTTTCCTTGATCCTTCATTTTTCAGTACAACAGATTAGCACCACTTCATTATTAATATGGATAGCACCCTTTAATATTCTCTTAATCATTAGATTGAGGTGTGAAGTTTGCATCCTAACTGGATAGTCAGACGCTTAGCTTCGTGTCTTTCTTTGTTTTCTAACTGAACTTCAAAATCCCAGGTGATGCAATGATTTCTTGTATCGGCCTTAATAAAAGAATGGAAGAAAAATCTACACACTCATGACAATTACACATCTTCAAAGACAGAGCTGACTGTACTGTCCTTCCCCTTCCTAAAGAAGCTATCCATCTCTTTCTTTCCTCGCTTAGAAGACCACCTGGGACTATCCTGCGTGCCAGGCCCTTGGCCCCTCACATCCCTGGCATGGACTCTGCCGGTTGTCTCCAGGTGGCTCTCTCTTCCATGATCTTGTATGAGTTGTCACTATTACTCTTCCCTTTTCACATCTTTTGCATTTAAAATGTACGTTCAAAGGATGGCCCGTGCACGATTCTCTGATGGAGATTTGCGATGATGGATTAAGATTTACGAGATTGCTTTGGCATATTTCAGTATTTCACTCAACAATTTCCAACGGATGTAGCTCTTGGCTTCACAGTTTTGTTCATTTTCTGAAAATTATGTCCTCAACTGTTTCAAACATAAGTACCAGGCACCAGGATGGCTGCAAAGCAAAACAGTACTCGCCCTCAGCTTTCGCCATTATTACCAGAAGTTATTTATCACAATGCTTGGGTCAACACAGTCTTTTTCAAGGAGGAGAGAGGGGACTCATGGATGAGGGCAATCTGTCATGTTTCTCAGAGCTTAACAAAAATATACAACTGCGTTTCACATCATTACTGTCTGCAGGGGTCAGGCTTGGGGCTCCCAGCATTCCTGTAAATACTTCAGCACTGAGATGAAACCAAAATGAGTATATGGAGGTAATGGCACAAATGACAGGGCTTGGCAAATACTTTCAACTATGGTTCAGAACCACACTCTGATATAATTCCTTCAGCTAGTATACGTGAGGTTTTCAAGAACCAAGTAGATGGTCCATCGAGTTACCCAGACGTTACCCACAGGTTGGGGCTCGGATCCTTTCACAGCTAAAACAATGGAACAACAACTACTACCCCCAATGATAACGGCTACTATTACTATTACAGTCGTATTTCAACCTAAGCCAGCCACCAGAAGGCACTGGTTCTTACTTACCAAAAACAACACATTAGGTCAACCATTTGGATTTTAAATATAGTCCAGTAAGGAGAACATACAAATGTTTAACTTTGCTTCACCTCCTAGCAAGGAAGCTAAGTCATAAAGACTTTTTATAAAAGTTATAGAAATTAGCATAGACTAGGAAGTCTTGATATACTCATACAAAGGAACAGTCTTCCTCTCTTTCTTTCTCCCCCTTTCCAATCAACATGGGCACCCACAACCACATAAAACTAAACGCGGCCCTCCATATCCACTGATGTGAAACCCACGGATATGGAGGGCTCACTATACTCGTTGCACTTTGCCATTTTACATAAGGGACTGAAGCATCCAAGGATTTTGGTATCGGTGGGGCTCCTGGAAACAACTGCCTGCAGATACCATGGGACGACTGTACTTCTAATCCAGCTCCGAGATAGATAATCTTTATCAGGTGAAGGTGGAATGACAAATGAGTCAGTGAGTCAATCAATGTCTCCCCCTTTCCCTCCCTGGACTAAGTTTTACATGACAAAAACAGACTCCCTCTTGGGAGAGCGCCCGAATCACAACTACCTGCTGAACAATCATCGACAGGAAGACACTGGAGCTCACCAAAAAAGACATCCCACATCCAAAGACAAAGGGGAAATCACAATGAGACGGTAGGAGGGGCGCAACCACGATAAAATCAATTCCCGTAACTGCTGGGTGGGTGACTCACGACTGGAGAACACTTATACCACAGAAGTCCACCCACTGGAGTGAAGGTTCTGAGCCCCATGTCAGGCTCCCCAACCTGGGGTTCTGGCAACAGGAAGAGGAATTCCTAGAGAATCAGACTTTGAAGACTAGTGGGAATTGAGTGCAGGATTCGACAGGACTGGGGGAAACAGACACTCTACTCTTGGAGGACACACACAAAGTAGTGTGTGCATCGGGACCCAGGGGAAGGAGCAGTAACCCCATAGGAGACTGAACCAGACCTACCTGCTAGTGTTGGAGGGGTGCCTGCAGAGGAGGGATGTGGCTGTGGTTCACCGTGAGGACAAGGACACTGGCAGCAGAAGTTCTGGGAAGTACTCCTTGGCATGAGCCCTCCCAGAGTCTGCCATTAGACCCACCAAAGAGCCTGTAGGCTCCAGTGCTGGGCCATCTCAGGCCAAACAACCAACAGGGAGGGAACCCAGCTCCACCCATCAGCAGTCAAGCAGATTAAAGTTTCACTGAGCTCTGCCCACCAGAGCAACACCCAGCTCTACCCACCACCAGTCCCTCCCATGAGGAAGCTTGCACAAGCCTCTTAGGTAGCCTCACCCACCACAGGGAAGACAGCAGAAGCAAGAAGAACTACAATCCTACAGCCTGTGGAACAAAAACCACAATCACAGAAAGACAGACAAGATGAAAAGGCAGAGGGCTCTGTACCAGATGAAGGAACAGGATAAAACCCCAGAAAAACAACTAAATGATGTGGAGATAGGATAAGTTCAAGAAAAAGAATTCAGAATAATGAAAGTGTAGATGATCCAGGACCTCAGAAAAAGAATGGACGTAAAGATCAAGAAGATGCAAGAAATGTTTAACAAAGACCTAGAAGAATTAAAGAACAAAAACCTAGAAGAATTAAAGAACAAACAGAGATGAACAATACAATAACTGAAATGAAAAACACACTAGAAGGAATCAATAGCAGAACAATTGAGGCAGAAGAACAGATAAGTGACCTGGAAGACAGAATGCTAGAATTCACTGCCACAGAACTGAATAAAGAAAAAAGAATGAAAAGAAATGAAGAGAGCCTAAGAGACCTCTGGGACAACATTAAACGCAACAACATTCGCATTATAGGGGTCCAAGAAGGAGAAGAGAGAGAGAAAGGAGAAAATATTTGAACAGATTATAGTCGAAACTTCCCTAATATGGGAAAGGAAATAGCCAGCAAAGTCCAGGAAGCGCAGCGAGTCCCATACAGGATAAACCCAAGGAGAAACATGCTGAGACACATAGTAATCAAATTGATAAAAACTAAAGACAAAGAAAAATTATTGAAAGCAACAAGGGAAAAACGAAAAATAACATACAAGGGAACTCCCATAAGGTTAACAGCTGATTTCTCAGCACAAACTCTACAAGTCAGAAAGGAGTGGCATGATATATTTAGTGAAAGGGAAGAACCTACAACCAAGATTACTCTATCCAGCAAGGAACTCATTCAGATTTAACAGAGAAATCAAAAGCTTTACAGACAGCAAAAGCTAAGAGAATTCAGCACCACCAAACCAGCTCTACAATAAATGCTAAAGGAACTTCTCTAAGTGGGAAACACAAGAAAAAAAAAGGACCGACAAAAACATACCCATAAAAATTAATAAAATGGTAATAGGAACATACCTAACAAGACCTATATATATGCTGTCTACAAGAGACCCACTTCAGACCTGGGGACACATACAGACTGAAAGTGAGGGGATGGAAAAAGATATTCCATGCAAATAGAAATCAAAAGAAAGCTGGAGTAGCAATACTCATATCACATAAAATAGACTTTAAAATAAAGAATGTTACAAGAGACAAGAAAGGATACTACATAATGATCAAGGGATCAATCTAAGAAGAAGATGTAACAGCTATAAATATATATGCACCCAACATAGGAGCACCTCAATACATAAGGCAACTGCTAACAGCTATAAAAGAGGAAATCGACAGTAACACAATAAGAGTCGGGGACTTTAACACCTCACTTACACCCATGGACAGATCATCCAGACAGAAAGTTAATAAGGAAACACGAGCTTTAAATGACACAAGAAACCAGATAGATTTAATTGATATTTATAGGACATTCTATCCAAAAAGAGCAGATTACTTTCTTCTCAAGTGCACATAGAACATTCTCCAGGATAGATCACATCTTGGGTCACAAATCAAGCCTCAGCAAATTTAAGAAAATTGAAATCATATCAAGCGTCTTTTCTGACCACAACGCTATGAGATTAGATATCAATTATAGGGGAAAAAAAAACGTAAAACACACAAACACATGGAGACTAAACAATATGTTATTAAATAACTAAGAGATCACTGAAGAAATCAAAGAGGAAATCAAAAAATAGTTAGAGACAAATGAAAACACAACGATGCAAAACGTATGGGACGCAGCAAAAGCAGTTCTAAAGGGAATTTTATAGCAATACAAGCCTACCTCAAGAAACAAGAAAAATCTCAAATAAACAATCTAAGCTTACACATAAAGGAACTAGAGAAAGAAGAACAAACAAAACCCAAAGTTAGCAGAAGGAAAGAGATCATAAAGATCAGAGCAGAAATAAACGAAATAGAAACAAAGAAAACAATAGCAAAGATCAATAAAACTAAAAGCTGGTTCTTTGAGAAGATAAACAAAATTGATAAATCATTAGCCAGACTCATTAGGAAAAAGAGGGAGAGGACTCAAATCAATAAAAGTAGAAATGAAAAAGGAGACGTTAAAACAGAACTGCAGAAACACAAAGCATCCTAAGAGACTACTACAAGCAACCCTATGCCAATAAAATGGACAACCTGGAAGAAATGGACAAATTCTTAGACAGGTATAACCTTCCAAGACTGAATCAGGAAGAAATAGAAAATATGAACAGACCAATCACAAGTAATGAAATTCAAACTGTGATTAAAAATCTTCCAAGAAACAAAAGTCCAGGACCAGACGGCTTCACAGGTGAATTGTATCAAACACTTAGAGAAGAGCTAACACCCATGCTTCTCAAACTGTTCCAAACAACTGCAGAGGAAGGAGCACTCCCGAACTCATTCTATGAGGCCACCATCACCCTGATACCCAAACCAGACAAAGATACTACAAAAAAAGAAAATTACAGACCAATATCACTGATGAATACAGATGCAAAAATTCTCAACAAAATACTAGCAAACAGAATCCAACGACACATTCAAAGGATCATACACCACGATGAAGTGGGATTTATCCCAGGGATGTAAGGATTCTTCAATCTACACAAATCAATCAATGTGATACACCATATTAACAAACTGAAGCATAAAAACCATATGATCATCTCAATAGATGCAGAAAAAGCTTTTGACAAAATTCAACACCAATTTATGATAAAAACTCTCCAGAAAGTGGGCATAGAGGGAAACTACCTCAACATAATAAAGGCCATATATGACAAACTCACAGCAAATATCATTCTCAATGGTGAAAAACTGAAAGCATTTCCTCTAAGATCAGGAATGAGACAAGGATGTTCACTCTCGCCACTATTATTCAACATAGTTTTCGAAGTCCTAGCCACAGCAATCAGAGAAGAAAAAGAAATTAAAAGAATCCAAATTGGACAAGAAGAAGTGGAACTGTCGCTGTTTGCAGATGACATGATACTAGACATAGAGAATCCTAAAGATCCTACCAGAAAACTACTAATCAATGAATTTGGTAAAGTTGCAGGATACAAAATTAATGCACAGAAATCTCTTGCATTCCTATACACTAATGATGAAAAATCTGAAAGAGAAATTAAGGAAACACTCCCATTTACCATTCCAACAAAAAGAATAAAATACCTAGGAACAAACCTACCTAGGGAGTCAAAAGACCTGTATGCAGAAAACTATAAGACACTGATGAAAGAAATTAAAGATGATTCCAACAGATGGAGAGATATACCGTGTTCTTGGATTGGAAGAATCAATATTGTGAAAATGACTCTACTACCCAAAGCAATCTACAGATTCAATGTAATCCCTATCAAATTATCAATGGCATTTTTTACAGAACTAGAACAAAACATCTTAAAATTTGTATGGAGACACAAAAGACCCCGAATAGCCAAACCAGTCTTGGGGGAAGAAAACCAAGCTGGAGGAATCAGACTCCCCAACTTCAGACTATACTAAAAAGCTACGGTAATCAAGACAATTTGGTACTGGCACAAAAACAGAAACGTAGATCAATGGAAGAAGATAGAAAGCCCAGAGATAAACCCACGCACCTATGGTCAACTAATCTATGACAAAGGAGGCAAGGATATATAATGGAGAAAAGCCAGTCTCTTCAATAAGTGGTGCCGGGAAAACTGGACAGCTACATGTAAAAGAATGAAATTAGAACACTCCATAACACCATACACAAAAATAAACTCAA
>NW_020175532.1:2247579-2542331 GCF_003031525.2 Neophocaena asiaeorientalis asiaeorientalis | reverse complement strand
AGATGCAGAAAAAGCTTTTGACAAAATTCAACACCAATTTATGATAAAAACTCTCCAGAAAGTGGGCATAGAGGGAAACTACCTCAACATAATAAAGGCCATATATGACAAACTCACAGCAAATATCATTCTCAATGGTGAAAAACTGAAAGCATTTCCTCTAAGATCAGGAATGAGACAAGGATGTTCACTCTCGCCACTATTATTCAACATAGTTTTCGAAGTCCTAGCCACAGCAATCAGAGAAGAAAAAGAAATTAAAAGAATCCAAATTGGACAAGAAGAAGTGGAACTGTCGCTGTTTGCAGATGACATGATACTAGACATAGAGAATCCTAAAGATCCTACCAGAAAACTACTAATCAATGAATTTGGTAAAGTTGCAGGATACAAAATTAATGCACAGAAATCTCTTGCATTCCTATACACTAATGATGAAAAATCTGAAAGAGAAATTAAGGAAACACTCCCATTTACCATTCCAACAAAAAGAATAAAATACCTAGGAACAAACCTACCTAGGGAGTCAAAAGACCTGTATGCAGAAAACTATAAGACACTGATGAAAGAAATTAAAGATGATTCCAACAGATGGAGAGATATACCGTGTTCTTGGATTGGAAGAATCAATATTGTGAAAATGACTCTACTACCCAAAGCAATCTACAGATTCAATGTAATCCCTATCAAATTATCAATGGCATTTTTTACAGAGCTAGAACAAAACATCTTAAAATTTGTATGGAGACACAAAAGACCCCGAATAGCCAAACCAGTCTTGGGGGAAGAAAACCAAGCTGGAGGAATCAGACTCCCCAACTTCAGACTATACTAAAAAGCTACGGTAATCAAGACAATTTGGTACTGGCACAAAAACAGAAACGTAGATCAATGGAAGAAGATAGAAAGCCCAGAGATAAACCCACGCACCTATGGTCAACTAATCTATGACAAAGGAGGCAAGGATATATAATGGAGAAAAGCCAGTCTCTTCAATAAGTGGTGCCGGGAAAACTGGACAGCTACATGTAAAAGAATGAAATTAGAACACTCCATAACACCATACACAAAAATAAACTCAAAATGGATTCGAGACCTAAATGTAAGACCGGACAGTATAAAACTCTTAGAGGAAAACATAGGAAGAACACTCTTTGACATAAATCACAGCAAGATCGTTTTTGATCCACCTCTTACAGTAATGGAAATAAAAACAAAAATAAACAAAAGGGACCTAATGAAAAAAAAAGGGACCTAATGAAATTTAAAAGCTTTTGCAAAGCAAAGGAAACTACAAACAAGACGAAAAGACAACCCTCAGAATGGGAGAAAATATTTGCAAATGAATCAACGAACAAAGGATTAATCTCCAAAATATATAAATAGCTAATGCATCTCAATATTAAAATAACAAACAACCCAATCAAAAAATGGGCAGAAGACCTAAATAGACACTTCTCCAAAGAAGACATACAGATGGCCAAGAGGCACATGGAAAGCTGCTCAACATCACTAATTATTAGAGAAATGCATATCAAAACTACAATGAGGTATCTCCTCACACCATTTAGAATGGGCATCATTAGAAAACCTACAAACAACAAATGCTGGAGAGGGTGCGGAGAAAAGGGAACCCTCTTGCACTGTTGGTGGGAATGTAAATTGATACAGCCACTATGGAGAACAGTATGGAGGTTGCTTATAAAACTAAAAATAGAATTACCATATGACCCAGCAATCCCACTATTGGGCATATACCCTGAGAAAACTATAGTTCAAAAAGACACAGGCACCCCAATGTTCATTGCAGCACTATTTACAATAGCCAGGTCATGGAAGCAACCTAAATGCCCATCGACAGACGAATGGATAAAGAAGATGTGGTACATATATACAATGGAATATTACTCAGCCATAAAAAGGAACGAAATTGGGTCATTTGTAGAGACATGGATGGACCCAGAGACTGTCATGCAGAGCGAAGTAAGTGAGCAAGAGAAAAACAAACATTGTATATTAATGCATATATGTGGAACCCAGAAAAATGGTACAGATGAACTTGTTTTCAGAGCAGAAATAGAGACACAGATATAGAGAACAAACATGTACGCCAAGGGGGGGAAGTGGAGGGGATGGTGGTGGTGTGGTCAATTGGGCAATTGGGATTGACATGTATACACTAATATGTGTAAAATGGATGACTAATATGAACCTGCTGTATAAAACAATAAAATTCTAAAATTCAAAAAAAAAAGAACCTAAAAGAAAACTGCAATAATCCTAAAAGAACCTAAAAATATGGTTTATACTTTCAGAAATCCACTGACATTTCAAAACTCATTTCTTAATAGCATTCAGCAGACAGATGTTTTATAAAAATCATTGTGTTTTAACTATGATAGCTAATGCAGTTACAACTTTGATTTTGAAGTAACTACCAGCAAAAACTGAAAGACTCTAATAGATATACACGCTGGTCACAGAGAGATCAGTCTTTCACTGAATGAATTAAGGTAAAATCACTCCCAAGAAATGTAACATACAAGGTCTTCAAGCCCTGGACTTTGGTTAGATGCGGGTTTCATGATAAAGGAATCAGATGACGCTTGTCTAAATTGCTATGAAAGCTTAACTGAACCTAGAGAAAAGTAAAATTGACCAATTAGAGGGATCCAACTCTTACCTCCACGTCATTCGTAAATCGCCTGGGGGAAATTTATCACGAAAACAGCCAGATGGGCGCTCTTCTCAAAGCATAAGTCATGTAACACCTTTGTAAGGCATGACGTGCATAATACACCAAAAGACCCTCCAGATATGTCACCCTGACATCACCTGGAGCATATAAATCCAGGCTTTGCAACTATGTAACTAGCCACAGCAAAATTTCTGATTATTCTAAAGGCAAATTTTCATTTCTTCAAGAAACTGAACTTCTACCTGACTGCAGCAGCTGGAGTGTATCTGAAATAGACTTGTTTTGAAGGGTACGGGAGAAATATTTTGTTTTATTAAAAAATTTTTGTTTTGCTTTCTAGAAAACTTAAGGGAAAACTCGGGGTCTAGATTAAAATACATCCGAAGTTTACCAGTTCCTGAATTCCCCCTAGAGTCTTGGATCCTGGGGGACCTGACTTCTCAAAATGTGGTTCATGGGCCAATAGTATCAGCACCCCTGTGAGATTCTGCACGGACGAAATGTGGAATCTCAGGCTCTACCTGGATATACTGAATTCGAATTCATTTTTTTGTTTTTTAACATCTTTATTGGAGTATAATTGCTTTACAATGGTGTGTTAGTTTCTGCTTTATAACTAAGTGAATCAGCTATACATATACATATGTTCCCATATCTCTTCCCTCTTGCCTCTCCCTCCCTCCCACCCTCCCTATCTCACCCCTCTAGGTGGTCACAAAGCACCGAGCTGATCTCCCTGTGCTATGCGGCTGCTTCCCACTAGCTATCTATTTTACATTTGGTAGTATGTATGTCCATGCCACTGACTTAGATGCACATTCAAATTTGAGAAGCACTACTTTAGGGAACCAGTTCTTTCCAGAATAAGGATCTCTCCAACTTAGAAATCAGAAGTAGTTAACTCCTGGACACACACATGACCATTCCCACGCCACAATTCCTTTCCAGAGACATCCTAACGTGAATAAACTAGGGATGGCACAGAGCAATCCTATAGTTTAGGAATAGCTGAGAAGAATCCGTCTCTGCCCAGGAAGCAGAGCATAAGGAAACCAGAAGAGGAGGAATAAAATGCATTCGGGCCCCTGGTGCACTTGATAATTTCCAAGGGCTTAAACAGTTGAGCAACTCTAAATTAGTGAGGAAATGGTAATATTAAAATCCTTTTCTTCAATAGGCTTCCCGATCATGGCAACTCATGTAATGATTTTGTAGAAAAAAATCCAATACCCTCAGGAATGAAACAAAGATTAGAGGAAAAGTGGAAAGGACGAGGTAGCCAAAAGTGTGTTTGATTTCCTAAATTTCGCACACATTTTGACAAGGTATTGCAACGCATCTGGGAACAGGAGACTCCTTATACATTCTTCACTGAAGCCTGTAAGAAAAGCCTGTCACCAGCATGGTGAATTCCAACCATGGAACACAGCCGCAGCAGCAGCCCTCCCCAAACACCGGCGGCATGGGAAACACCCAAAGGTAAACTATGGGGGTTAACATTTCCACTTAAAAATTAACTGTATCTAAGCCCCGGAACAACTGGATATCCACATGCAGAAGAATGAAGCTAGATACCTACCCCATACTACACACAAAAACTAACGCAAAATGGATCACAGATCTCAAAGTAAGAGGTAATGCTCAAAAAATCTTGTTATAAATGTTTGTGATGTCGGCTTAGGCACTAGTTTCTTAGATAAGACACTAAAAGCATATGAGGTAAAAGGAAAAAATAAGTTGGACTTCATCAAAATTAAAACATTTTGTGCTCAAAAGGACACTATCAGTAAAGTGAGAAGACAACCCACCGACTGGGAGAAAATATATGCTAACCGTGGCTCTAAAAAGGGACTTGTATCCAGAATATAAAGAACAACTAAATAATACAAAGACAACGCAAGGTTAAAAATCAACAAAAGATTTGAATAGACATTTCTATAAAGATTGAATAGACGTTTCTATAAAGCCATTTCTACAAATAGCTAATGAGCACACGAAAAGACACTCAACATTATTAGTCATTAGGAAAACACAAATCAAAACTATAATGAGATACCACTTGACATCCACTGGGATGACTAAAATCAAAAGGACAGATAATAAGAAGTGTTAGTGAGGATGTAGAGAAATGGAAATATTTGCTGATGTGAAAGCAAAATGGTGCAGCCAATTTGGAAAACTGTCTGGCAGTTCCTTAAAATGTTATACTTACAGTTACCATATGACCCAGCAATTTCACTCCTAGGTAGATACCCGAGAAAAATGAAGGCATGTGTCCTCACACATACTTGGACACAAATGTTCATAGCAGTACTGGTCATGAAAGCCCCAAAGTGGACACAAACCTATATTCATTTTCTGTTGCTGCTGTAACAAATTACCACAAATTTAATAGCTTAAAACATCACGAGTTTATTATATTACAGACTACAGGTCTCACTCCTTCCTGGAAGGACTTGGGGAGAATTCCATTTCTTTGCTTTTTTTTTTTTTTTGCGGTACGCGGGCCTCTCACTGTTGTGGCCTCTCCCGTTGCGGAGCACAGGCTCCGGACGCGCAGGCTCAGCGGCCATGGCTCACGGGCCCAGCCGCTCCGCGGCATGTGGGATCTTCCCGGACCGGGGCTGTCCCCTGCATCGGCAGGCGGACTCTCAACCACTGCGCCACCAGGGAAGCTCCCATTTCTTTGCTTTTTCCAGCTTCGAGGATCCACCCACTTCCTTGGCTCATGGAATTTTCCTTCCTCTATCTTCACAGGCAGCAATATTGCATCTCTTTGACTCTTTTCCCACAGTCCTTTGACAAAAGACATGAAAGGCTGTCCACTTTGAGGGACTCATGTGATTAGAGTAGGTGCACCAGCTAACCGAGGGTAATCTCGTCTCAAAAGGTCCTTGACCTTAACTATATTGGCAAAGTCCCCTTTGCACAGGTCTGGGAATAAGAACATGGGCATCTTTGGGTACTATCATTCTGCTTACCACTGACTCAAATGTCCATCAGCTGATGAATTAATAAACAAGTTGAGGTACAGTCATACAATGGTATATATTACTCAGCAATAAAAAGGAATGAAATACTGATATATGCTACAACATGGATATTCATGTTGTAGCATATATCAGTATTTCATTCCTTTTAAAACATTACGCTATATTAAAAGAAATTATACTAAATAAAAGCAGTCAGTCAAAAAGACTGTATCTTTCTATTATATGAAATGTCTAGTATAGGTAAATCTACGGACACAGAAAGTAAATTACTGGTTGCCAGGGGATGGTGGGAGGTGAGGAGTGGCTATTAAGGGGTATGATTTTTGGGGGAAGGGGGTGTGATAAAAAGAGTTGTGTAGAGATAGCGATACTTTCATAAGTCTGTGAATATATTAAAAAATGGAATCATACACTCTGAATAGGTGAACTCCATGGTCTATAACATATATCAATAAAGCTATTCTTTTAAAAAAAAAAAAAAAGGTAGGCAGCAATAAGGGGACAAAAGAATGGCCCCTGATGGTTTTATTTAAATGGTGTCCATACTAACCTACAGTCACTGTCAAAGGAGCTGGAATTATGGGGTGTTGGTGACGAGAGGAAGCCACTGATAGTCCTAAGAATCACGTACACATTTAATTTCTAAAAATGGTGTAATTAGTTCTTAACAAAAAAACCAACCAAACAAAAAACTTAACTGCAGGCATAGATGTCTAACCCATGGGAAATCTTGTTTAGTTGGTGAAGTGAAAGAAACGAAAAAAAGTTTCACTTAATGAAAATACTCTAAAATTGGTAGTCAAGTTGCTGAAGAATAAGGATTTATCTATTCAGTACAAATGCTTTATTATAATAGAGACTGAATTATGCATCATTCTGATACTGTCTGCTACCCTGTGACAGCACATTCTCACCCTGGACCACCACGGAATATTGACAGATCAAACACGGGAAAGCAAAATCATAACATCTCACGTGTGAACATTCATTGCCAAATACTTGGTTTAAATATTAAGTTTCCATTTTATTCTAAACTAAGTGCTTGAAAGAAAGGAACTTCCCAACTGCACTATGAAGTAATGCGTGCTTTTCAACTCCGAGGCCGTAGGCTCAAGCTCCCACACGGGGAGGACAGCAAGTGCTCCGAATCTAAGTATGTGCTCCCGATGAGAAGGCTGCTGTTGCCATGACGGAGGCTGTGTCACCTCCCACAGCCTGACTCCCTCCTTCCCAAGACCCGCTGCTCGGGGTGCGATGTGTCAGGGCTGCCCGTGTTGCCTGCCTTTTACTTATGCAACAAACACACTCAGAAATCAAGTACTTTCAGGGCAATTTCTGCCTCACATGCTTAAAATAACCTCATTAACAAATCTCCTTCTGACATGGGTGCATCATACAGTAACTCGTAGATCATATTAAACAGAAGGAAGATGGGGGAGGATGGATACATGCATACGTATGGCTGAGTCCCTTTGCTGTGCACCTGAAACTACCACAACATTTTTAATCGGCTATGCTCCAATATAAAATAAAAACTTTAAAAAAAAAAAAAGAAAAGAGAAGGAAGAAAGGTTTCTAGGAAAAGAAAAACTACCCCATAACAAATACATTGGCAGGAATGTATGGTGTTTCATTTCCTAGTTCTTCACAAAAACATTTTGGATGTTTCAACAACTCATGAATAAATGCAAAATAACCCCCTGAAACAGATCTTAAGTTACCTTTAAGGCTCATCAGACTCCTTTAAAGAAGAATTATATCTCTTCAGAAAGAGTCAATGGGATTTTTTTTTTTTTAACCACATTGCCCTCAAGTCAGGTTAAATTCTGCTCCTACTTGGAAATTAGGAGCGAATTTACCCCATCTACGATGATTTTAACAAACCTGTGAATACGTCTCACACCTGTGACTCTGCTAATACCCTTCAGTCTCTTTTGTGTAAAATAGTAATTTGGTTAATTAAATAAATGTATACTTGTTAGGAAAAACAGGAGTGGGAGAACGGGCGTGGTGTGCCTGTGTATGCGTCCGTGTACGCATGGGTACATTGTTAAGGATGGGGTGGGTGCGTGGGGAAAAATGAGATTCATCTTTTATAAATTTTGACTTGCTTACAGTGCCCAAGAGCTGAAATCTTGAAGGTATGCTTGTAATAAGAAGAAAAATAGCTGCTCAGGTGACAACACCTAAGAGAGACAAGTGAGGTCAAATGGAACACGATAGAAGCTTTATTTGTGTCCTAATAGGGAATATAAAGGAAAATGAGAGGAGAGAAACCCTCAAAAACATTTAGCTTCCCAAAGATTTTGATATCTAGAAACTTTAAAAATTCTTATGTAGCTCTTGGTCTTTCCAATTTAAGGGAACAGAATATCAAACAGCAGCCAGGTATCAAAAGGCACCACAAACCAGTCTTGAAACTCATGAGTGTACTTGTGCCTGGTATTCAGAAAAGCAAAGAAAGCAAAGAAATTAGGACCTCAATACCCAAAACACACTGGAGGAAGCTATGTAAATGTCTGGTGTTTGTACGCTAAATTAGGTTTCAAAGAAGGTGTGTTAAATGTGGCCATTTTTAGAAAAATAACAAGACTATCATTTACAAGGCATCTTTAATGTTTTTAGCAGTTTAAAAACATTTGCTCATTAAAATCCTCAACAATTTTTAATGTTTGATCAACACTACTTAACATTTTCCCTTTATTGCTTCCAAAGAGAGGAGGTGATTGCTCAGGGGTTGTGCTATATACTTCCTTGCTGGTAATAGTTTATCCTTTTTCTAGTTTAATGAGAATGAAACTCAAGGCTCCTGAGTTAAGTGCACATTTCTAGCTATTCTCCTTTTTGTTTTTTTTTTTTTATTTTTAATAAAATGTTCGCCATACGTGATGGTTGATTTTATGTGTCAACTTGACTGGGCTAAGGGATGCCCAAGTAGCCAGTAAAACATTATTTCTGGGTGTGGGTGTGTGTGTGCACATGTGTGTCTCAGGAAGACGTAAGCATTGGAAGGGGCAGACTGAGTGAAGCACATCGCCCTCACCAACGCGGGTGGGTGTCAACCAACCCACTGAGGGCCTGAAGAGAACACAAAGGTGGAAGAAGGGTGAATATGCTCTCTCCCTGAGCTGGGACAGCCATCTTTTCCTGTCCTCTGATATCAATGCTCCTGGTTGTCAGGCCTTTTCTCAGGTTTGAACTGGAACTTCACCACCTCCTTCCCTGGGCCTCCAGCTTGCAGATAACAAATCACGGGACTTAGCCTCCATAACTGGCTCCATAAATGAGCCAATCCCTCATAATAAATCTCTCCGTATTTATCTATATATATCCTACCGGAACTATTTCTCTGGAGAACCCTGATTAATACACTAAATCTTATCTGAATTGGAAAAATTCTGTTAACCAGCCAGGCCTCTGCCCCAGTGGAGTCACACGGCTCCCGGAGGACCTCAATAAGCCCGGTCTCCCTCTTCTTCACCTGACAGTCAATCCCAACGCCTCCCTCAGTGTCAGACCCTTCAAGCCCCGACCGTCGCACAGTTTCTCACCTTCAGTATCAAATGTCCTAAGACATCTAACTTTTTATATTATGAAGGGTTTGCCAAGCAACCTGTTTATAACTGGAGACTGTCTTTTCCCACCAATATGGTCTGTTTCACTCATTTCCGGGAAACAGGAAAATGAGCTCAGCAGACAAGCACATGCCATGACCACCAGAGGATCTAGAAATCTGGCACGTGGGATGCATTGCTGATGGCACAACAGACACACGGCACCGGAGGCGAGGCTTAGTACTTAATAAATCTGGCTTTGGAATCAGAGAGACCCAGTTTCAAAGAGGCTCTGCCTTTTCGTCACTGCCACTCAGTAGACAAGTTGTACCATCTTCTGAAAATTCATTTTTCCTGTCCGTAAAGTGGAAATAGTACTACTTACCTCACAGAGATGTGGTGAGGATTCAAAGAAATATTTGTAAAGCACTTAATTAATACGATGCTGTACATACCAGCTCTCAGTGCATGGTAACAATGACTGCTGTTCTCATCCACTGAACAAAGCAAACCTGGTGTGAGCTATATATTCCCAGCTCCACCAGGAATCTATCTGATGGCTCTTTAACAG
The DNA here is from genome assembly GCF_003031525.2 of Neophocaena asiaeorientalis asiaeorientalis. Classification (NCBI taxonomy): domain Eukaryota; kingdom Metazoa; phylum Chordata; class Mammalia; order Artiodactyla; family Phocoenidae; genus Neophocaena; species Neophocaena asiaeorientalis. The sequence goes on along the minus strand of NW_020175532.1, from coordinate 2,532,515 downwards.
TTTAATAAGGTGCTGAGAGCAAAATGGGATCTCCATGAAGGAATTTATAGTTATGGCCTAAGAAAAGTAATTTCACTGAAATTTTCCAATATTTGCAAACACATGCCAACATGCATTGGCTTAATTCAATCTATATAATATCCTTTTTTTCTGGCTGTCAAGTGGTATCCTGTGTAAGTTGTTTCTTTTTGTTTAAATGCAATTTCACTGTAACAGGGTAGGTGGCTAGACCAATTCAAGGTTTAAAATTAACTGGCATTAAAGTAACAGGAACTTGTTATCCCTTTTTGCTACCAGCGGAAGGCCTATCCCTGTTCACTCCAGAACAAAGATCAATGGTGCCCAGGCACACGCACAGAGTCCCCAACAGCTCAGGAATGTCAGGCAGCAAATTACAGTCATTTTCTCATAGGAAGGAAATCGCCCCCATCTGCCTATTTTAACCTACTTTATTGACTACTGCCCTTCCTACTATATTTTAAAATAAGAACATGGCTCAGAAGCTCCAACCCTTCCTCTTACATCTCAGCTATTTCTTGTTTCAAAGTCGCCACCCCCCTTCCCACACTACCACTTGGTCCCCGTGCTCCCTGCTTTCTGCTGCCTACCCCCCACCATCACCCTTACTTGGTAAGACATCCAGTGGACTCCCACATTCCTCCATCTTCATCCTGCTTCTTCAGGACATCATGTTCCGGGCCTTGCCAAGACTCCTTTCACCCCTCAGGAGTTTACCTGGGTCTTCCTTTTTACAATTGGATTTCTTAGGTTTCTTCCTTTACTCTCTCAGCAGTCATCTCACCAGAATGAGCCACCCTCCAACCCCTCTATTAGGTCCTCTGTCCTTTTTTCATCTCTTTCTGCCTTCTCCCCTCAATTCCTCTCCCTCACACTTCCCTCTCTCCAGATGGAAAATTAGCACACAATTCCAGACCTGAAGGTCACTTTAGAGCTCATCAAAATCAATTCCCTAACTTTTAGAGAGAAGAAAAATGAGGCTCAGAGGTACTAAGTGATGTCTGCAAAGCCAGGCAGTCAGTATGTGGGGGAACCAGGAGCAGACCTGACCACCTTTTTTTTTTTTTTTGCGGTACGCGGGCCTCTCACTGTTGTGGCCTCTCCCATTGCGGAGCACAGGCTCCAGATGCGCAGGCTCAGCGGCCATGGCTCACGGGCCCTGAGGCATGTGGGCTCCTCCCGGACCGGGGCACGAACCCGTGTCCCCTGCATCGGCATGCGGACTCTCAACCACTGCGCCACCAGGGAAGCCCCCGACCACCTTTTGATTCCTGGTCATATGTGCTCTCTGGGCAGAAGTGTAAAACAGAACGTCTCAAGTGGAAGGATGCATTTATCTTGTGTCCAGGCTGCGGCTGGAAAGGGCAGCATTCCTGCGGACATAAAGGAGTTAGAAGCCTATAGAAAAAAAGATGCATTCTAGGAAGAATGTTAAAAACAAGCAGAATTCTAGCCATGAAGATTTAGTACGGGGAAGGTCAGAAATAAGAAAGGGAAAGAGATTATCTTTACAGACATAATAGCCTGACTGTGGCAAGAGGAAAATGAGCCCTTGGTGATGTATTTTAAAGAGAGGAAAAATAACAGCATTGATAGCTCTGATAGGTGAGAAGCAGACGCAGTGTTGAGAGCACTTTTAACTAATGAACACGTACTTTAGATGGAGAAGTAGATTCTGACCATTAATGAATTTAAATGAAAGAATGGCATGTCCAGTTCAATGATGGACTTATGACACAGATTTGAGCCATCTGGAGTTTAGTGTCTTAATCTTTAATCTGATTCCTATCCCTTAGTTAAGAAATATTCCTTCTTTTTGCTTAATTTTAATATGCAATATTTCTGACATTCAATATAAGAAATAATCCATAGCAAGCACCTCATGTATCCATTCCTGATCACATTTCCCCTGTCCCCGACAACGGTGACCAAAACCCTGAATTTGATGTTAATAATGCCTCTGCATGTCATTATACTCATATGTTACTAACTGCACACAATATGTAAGATTTTTTGTTTGTAAACTTTATGTAAATGGCAGCACAGGAAATATTTCCTCCCACAACTAGCTATTTTTGCTCACCATTAGGTTTGTGAAGTTTATTCATGTTGATTCCTGTAGCTTTAGTTACTGTCACTGCTGTATAGTATCCCATTTCATTAAAATAGCACAATGTATTCACCCATTTTCCTATGCTCAATTTTTCAATATTACAAACAATGTTGCCCTGAAAATTCTTTTTCATGTTTCCTTATGAACATGTCCGTTCCTCTAGGGTGTAGCTAGTAGCCGAGCCCTATAAACATATCTTACACTTAAGGACCTGTTGCCAAATGGTTCTCCAAGGTGGTTGAATTGATTTACATTTCCATTCACAAGGTGTTAGACCTCCCATTGCTCTATACCTTCACCAATGCTTGTGCTACCAAATTTCAAAAACTTTTTCAAGCCTGGTGAGTGTGAAATGGCATTTCATTTACATTTTCCTGGTGACTAGAGAGGCTGAGCATCTTTCATGCTTACTGCTGATTCGCAGTTCCTCTTCTTTGACCTACCTGCCCCAAGGCTTTGTCCACTTTCTACTGGGCTGTTCTTATTGATTTGTGGAAAATTCTTCATCTATTCTAGTCCTTTGTCAGTTACACAAAGTTGCAAATATCTTTTCCTTGAATGCAGCGATCTTTTCATTTTGTTGATGGTGCTTTTCTGTGCACAAAAGCTTTTCATGTTAACATAGTCAAATTAATCTTTTCCCTTATGATCTGTCCTTTCTCTAGTCATTTAGGAAATCCTTCTTTACCCTGAGAAAGTAAATACAGACTCCTACATATTTTCCACTAAAAGCTTTAAGGCTCTGCTTTTTACATTTAGATGTTTAGTCTACCTTGAATTGATTTTTGGTTTTGGTGTGAGCTAAAGGTCCACTATCTTCTCATCAAACATAATCGAATGTCATGGTTCCAATAATTGAACAGTCAAGCTCATCCTTGCTCCACTGACCTGCACTGCCAGCTATCAAATATCAAGTTTCCATCTGTGTGTGGACCATCATTTTATTCTACTTCTTCACTCTGCTGCATTAGCAGTCTTGCATTTTTGTGAAAATGGCTCAGAAAATGTTCTTCTTATTCTGGGATAAACAGAGACTCAAGCTATACTGAAATGGAGATGCTGAGTGGTTGACAGGCACCCTCACAATGAGCTAAGGGACTCATTTCTAACCCAACAATGCAATTTTGTCTTGGAAAAAATTTCAAATTACTACAGGCCTTTGAGTTCACTTAGAAGTAGATAAAATCTCAAACTCCAAGGGAGTAGTTAGAAAAAAGTAAGTGTGGCAATGGTCAATGACCTACTTTTAGTGCTTATTCATTAGCTCTGCGCCCTATCTGGTGTTTCTACATTCTCACTAGCCATCTCTTCACCTATCGATTTCCTCAAAGACTTCAATAAGGCAAGCACGTGTTTACCACATAAAGACACAGACCTACTAGAGAACGGACTTGAGGATATGGGGAGGGGGAAGGGTAAGCTGTGACAAAGCGAGAGAGAGGCATGGACATATATACACTACCAAACGTAAGGTAGAGAGCGAGTGGGAAGCAGCCGCATAGCACAGGGAGATCAGCTCGGTGCTTTGTGACCACCTAGAAGGGTGGGATAGGGAGGGTGGGAGGGAGACGCAAGAGGGAGGAGATATGGGGATGTATGTGTATGTATAACTGATTCACTTTGTTACAAAGCAGAAACTAACACACCATTGTAAAGCAATTATACTCCAATAAAGATGCAAAAAAATAAAAAGTGGATACCATTGTACCAAGATACTCTCCCGCCCATTCAGTTAGCAGGTTTCAGTACAGCGCTGCATTCAGGGTAGGGTACTCAATTTGAGAAACTACTCTCAGTCACGAATGCACCCCACCTTCGTTAACACGTGACAGGTAGAGAGATACGGAATGACATAGGGGTAAGACTTGCCCTTAAAAGTGAATTCACAATAGAATATCACTAAATGGTGAATTCCCCTAAAAGCATTTTCATTTAATTATTCACAAAATGTGGTTTAGACAACAATCCCAAGAGTCCTTCTCTGCTCACTACAAGACACACCTAGATAAAGAAGACAGCCTGTGCCCAGGTGTCAGCGGCACACGAAGCACACTGCAATCAGATGAACACAAAGACCCTAGGTACCCTGAAGATCAGAATATTTCCTGCCATTACTAGAGACTTCATACAACTAATTCCATTCCAGGCATAAGCAATTACAGAAGCAAAACAACGGAAGTAACATGGGCCAGAAAACACTGTTAAGAAGATGTCACTGCTACTCAGGTATTTGCTTCCATAATCATAAAACTACAATAGCAGAGGGAGATGGGAACCTTCTGGTTCAGTCCTGGGAGCTGCCCTGTCCCGGAGGAAATACCAAGGACAAGGGGTCTCAGCATTTCTCTACACTCAGATGCTTCTCAGCTCCATAGGATTTTTGAGTCATTTCTCAGAAGCAATTCTACTTTTTTTTTTTTCTTTGCAGTACGCGGGCCTCTCACTGTTGTGGTCTCTTCCGTTGCGGCCCACAGGCTCCAGACAAACAGGCTCAGCGGCCATAGCTCACGGGCCCAGCCGCTCCGCGGCATGTGGGATCTTCCCGGACCACGGCACGAACCCGTGTCCCCTGCATCGGCAGGCGGACTCTCAACCACTGCGCCACCAGAGAAGCCCAAGCAATTCTACTTTTAAAGTATAACAGAGCCACATACATGGACCAAGCAAAACTGTAGTAATTGCTTAATTAATTGACTTTAGAAACACTGAATAAGCTCACACACAGGTTTTTACATTATTCCATAACCTGCGAATACGCCCCCAGAAAGAAATTTTATAATCTCCATCCTTTCCCTACATTAAAGAGGGTAAGAGAGAAGAATCCAACTGAAAAGCAACTCTCTGACTTGTTTGGAAGTTACCTCACAACACGAAAAAATCAGCATTTCACCTCGGCCCTGTCAGAAGTCCCCTAGACTGTGTCACCTAGAAAACCGGTAAGGGGCAAGTGTTTCTGAGTGGCTTAGGCGTAAAACAAAGACGCAACAGTACTGTTACAATGGAAATATTTCCTCAGGGAGGGCTCTGATATATTCTCAGATATTTCTGCTCTGCTGCCTGCCTAGTTGTATTCAATTTTTGGCAAGGAGCTTTTATGCTTGTTTCTTTCCACTTTTCTTCTTTGCATAAACAAACAAGCAAGCATTTATTCAATTTCCCACCAGTCTAGCAAAGTCCTGATGAAAAAAGGAAAGGGAAGGAAAGGAAAAAAGGAAAGGAAAAAAGTTCTTGCTAAAAGGGGCTAGAACACAATGGGAACTGAGAGTAGGTGGTGAAAATCAGGACAAGAAGTGAGGGCCTAATAGGGGAGATTAAACCCACTTTCTGAAATTGCTTCTCTAGATGCCCCTGGGTTCGCAACACTGCTCTGCCTAGTCAGGTACGGATACCGCTTCCTCCAGGTAGGAACCGTGGGGTTAGTCTATCTCATGGCCTTTCATTCGGGCAAGTAACAAGTAATGTCAGGCAAGTCAAAGAGGTGAGATTTCACACATTTTTACTCCCTGTGATTGTTGAGAAAAACATATAGGCTAAGGAACTCTATTAGTACTCTGCTACCATTTTTTGGTGTGTTCATACCTAGAGCTGGAGAGTAGCGCTGTAAATAAATAAATGCTAAATTAAGATTTAAAAAACAATTTCCAAACTCATGGTTACCAACGGGGAAAGGGGTGGGGGATAAATTAGAAATTTGGGATTAAAATATACACACTACCATATGTAAAATAGATAACCAACAAGGACCTACGGTATAGTACAGGGAACTATGCTCAATATCTTGTAATAACCTATAATGGAAAAGAAACTAAAAAAGAATATGTGTGTATATACGTACAAACATACACACACATACACATATATATATCTGAATCATTTTACTGTACATCTGAAACTAACACAATATTGTAAATCAACTGTATTTAATTTAAAAAATTAAAAACAAACAAACAAACAACGATTTCCAATGCGGATCTAGTCATTTGCCAATAGGAAAGGATAGCACAACGGATCAGAACACAAAACCCAGCCCTCCGTTCCTATTCCAGTTCCACACTAACCACTGCATAAATGTGGCCAAGTTACTTCACCTTTCCACACCTGGCTCCTCATCTTTAAAAGGGAGGTAATAATCTGAACCATGCCATCAAAGGAGCTAATACACATGCAACACTTGGAATATTACCTGGAACAGACGGAGCGTGTACTCTGGAAAGGTTAGCCCGTCTGCTATTTTCTTTTCTTTTCTTTCTTTTTTTTTGCAGTATGCGGGCCTCTCACTGTTGTGGCCCCTCCCGTTGCGGAGCACAGGCTCCGGACGCGCAGGCTCAGCGGCCATGGCTCACGGGCCCAGCCGCTCCGCAGCATATGGGAACTTCCCGGACCGGGGCACGAACCCGCGTCCCCTGCATCGGCAGGCGGACTCTCAACCACTGCGCCACCAGGGAAGCCCTATTTTCTTTTTTAAAAATAAAGTTTCTGATTGCTACTAGCCAACGCTGGTTCCCTAATTTTAAAATAGTGGGTGAAATTCAAGGTTTTTGGTGGACAAGAACAAGTTAAAGCTTGTGTGTAGAATACTACAACTGAAGATTAGAGGTATAAGGAAACCATAATGGAGGAAGTGCTGTATGATATTCAGGCTCGTGTGAAGAATTAGGCGTTTTGTGAGCCACCACTGAAGAAGAATGTTTATGAACGCAGGGCTGATGTGCGTGAGTGATGGAGGCCGCCTCGGGGGTTTCTGCGCTTCCACACCCAGCCCTGGTCCCTGGACGCCCTTGGAGGGTCCTTCCGCTCCCACCCTCCTGGCTGCACAATCCATCTTCCCTCAAATCTTAATCTTTGGTTCTCAGTGGCTGAGGGTGCTTCCTCCTTGGCCTCTGGGCTGTGTTGACATCCTTCTGAAATAGAGTCGAGTGAAACAAGCGAGAATATTTTTCATGGTATCTATAATTGCCAAAGGCAAGGGCATGTTATGCTCAAAATCCTTTAACGAGTGTTATCACTCAAATCTTGATTTCCAGAGAAAGTTTTTCTAACTATTATACTTTGCAATAACCTTATCTCTAAAGACATCTTCAAAGAACTGTTTATTTATTTTCTAAATCACTCCTGACGTTGTCCTTTTCACCCGCTTCTGTGCTGCGTCAGACCTATAGTCCTTCTTGGTCCAAGGGATGAACTGCAGTAGCTTTCCTCTGGGTGACATTAGCAGAAATGTCAACCAGCTATGTTTGGGGCTTATTTATCTTTATTATAGTTTCTCTCCCTTCATTGTGCTGTATTAACATTTAAAATGAAATATTCCCAAATCTTTATATTTGCAACTTAACAAAAAGTCCTTTTTCTCTAGTTCTGGAGAACTATAATGAATCCGGGGCTTAATTCTCACTAATATTCATTTACTGCACAGACAGCCTTTGAATTACTACCCGACGTTGCTACGCCTCTGCGCACAAGTGCGTGGAGGGACGGGTGAAGAGAGAGTAGAAAACTGAAACACAGAGGTGCCTTGAGGTGCCCTGCCTATCGCAAGAGAGTTCCCCCGAATTTAGAATAATCAAGCCCTAACCAGAGTGATCTGTCAGCACCCTACAGACTTCTCACTTTCCTTAGAAAACCAGACCTAATCGATACAAATACGCATCACTAACAACTGGAAAATTAAAAACTATGTACAAGTACATAGGGGAACAGGAGGGTTTAGGCCCCAGCACCACGGAAATGACTGGAAAGCTGGGAAAGAATGTTCTGGAATGTAGAGATTCCCATTTAACCTTACTCCCTGTCAATGCTTCTAAACAAACCACGTGTTGGGGTTTGTTTTGTGTTTTATTTTTTCCTCAATTTCCGTTTTTATTCTCATCACAGCCATATGCTAAGTTGTTCATTTACAATTTTAATGGTGTCTCTAGCTCATAAACTCATTATTTCTTTTCCTACTAGCTTATTAGCCTATTAGCAACCCCACACTGTGAACACGGATTAGAACTGGATAACCTACCCGGCTTTTGACACCACTTTCCAGTTTATAAGCAGTCACTTCAGATACTGATAAACCTATACATAGAAACAAGAAACGCATAGCTGAAATAAATTAGTATCTTGGTGATTGAAGCAAAAACATGCAATCACCAGCTCAGAGCTTCCAAGCCAGGCTGGCAGTCCTCATATCTGATCACTGTTTATTTTAATTTGTTTGTTTCAAAGGTACTTGAGACCATGCACTCCCAGATTTTTAAACATGTCTAGTATTCTGGTACATGGGTGTTCAGAAGAGAATAGGGTTTTTAAGTGTTCTTTAAATTTACTGAAAAATGAAAGCCCTCTGAATATCAATCCACGTAGTTCCCTTGGGTTGGAAACTAAACCCAACATAGGCACTAGATTAAAAAAAAAAGAAAAATAGTGTGACATTCTACAAGGCCAATGGATGACAGAAGATATCAGGTAAAAGTTCAGCAGAGCAACAAAGGGAAATATGCCCTGCAGGTTTCCAAACCTCACCCTGAAACCCAGCAGAAAAGAATACGCTCCAAAACAGAGAGTGAACACAGGCCTCCAAAAAAAAATCTATTCTTCACAAATCTCGTCACCTATCCCAAGAAGAGACTGGCTATTTTGAATAAAATCTCTAAGTTTGGGGAAAATTGTTCTCTTTGGTAAGTCATAGGCCTTTCAGAAAAAAGTTGTTCCAAAATCAGAGAGTTCTCAGAAGCCTTTCAATCTTTCCATTCCTTGGACACCGTAGACACTGCAATGGCAAACACCTTCGTTCCCTCTTTCCACACACCTGCACAGAGCTGAAACTGTTTCCCGTCCATCACTTTAAGGTGTGAGACACACAGGCTGGATTTCTGAACATCTCTGTTCCCTTAAGACAACATCTAGTCCAAACCATTCCTTTTCTGGGACAACAAATTATTTTGTCTCTAACCAGAGACTGCAGAGGTTTCAAGTAGTAGCTGGCAGTTCTAAAAAGCATTTGTGCCCACATCGGCAGTTTCAGGAAATTTTACTGTTGAACTTCCCAGGAAGCTGATAAACATCTGTCTGGTTTCGCATTTAGATTCTTAGTACTAGGAGAATGTACAGCACAAGTGGAATTTCTTCAAATTAGATATTTATACCAGCAACAAAACGTTATAGACTGTACCAGCTTGAAAAGGCTGAAGGGGAGAAAAAAAATGTTCTACAAAGGATGGGCAAGTGACCTCTGCTTCACCCTGGGCATCGTTCAATAAGCTGGAATGAAAACACGTTCCACTGAAGAACTTTTCCCTTCCTCCCCTTGGATCCCAGCCCTTAGAAAAGTGTAGTCTGGCAGAAATGCTAGCAAGTGTCACATCAAAATGGCTTCTAGACAATGCAGAAAATATGTACCCTCCTACTCACACAAAGCTGCACTTCATTACTATACGAAAAAGAACATAGCTGTGTCTTCAACGTGCAAGGCTGAACTTTTAGAGGCACTTGAACCTACAAATATTCCCCAGGCCATAGGTACAGAAATATTGTTTGGTTTCTTCAAGACCTGCTATGCTTCCGTTAGCACAGGACGAATCCACTTTTGAAACCAAATCCACTTTAGGCTGTGATGTGTTCCTCTGATGGCTAATCACACTTGCTCATGTAGAGCAGGACCATGACAAATCACTCGGAGATAACACAGTCCGCGCTGGTCTCAGATCTCACTGCACCTGCATTTTCCTAAAATTGTGGAAAGTATTTTTTTTCATGTATTTTTCATTTGTCCCCTGAACTTGTAGTTTCTGAAGAAAAGCCCCATTTCCTTAAAAAAAATAAAGCATATCCTTTATAATGAAATCTTGACCACACGTTTTTGAGACGAGCATCGTGCTAGTTACAACACAGATTTTATGAACACAACTTTTACCTGCATGTAATAGTCTTGAAAATAAATTCTTTCACGATGACTGTTGGGGGGAGGGGGGGATGCTCTGTGCCTTATTCTCTATGAACTAAATAAATCACTTCATTATTCTGGTGATCACACCCAGAATGTCTTCCATCACAATTAACCAGTAACATGAAAGAGAACACTTCTTGAGACATCCTACTCAGATACAGAGAAGGGTTGGTTTACTAAAATCACAACTGTATGAAAGAACATGGACAAGGGCTGAAAAGTGTGAGTTTGAGTAACAGGATTAAGGATTTCGGCTCTTGCACAAGAAAACTTTTAAATGGTTATTACACTGATATTTGAATAAAAGTAATTAAGAGAAATCACCTGGAAGTATAAAAATGAATACCTTCTTGTGTAAGCATACTGCACATCCTCAGAAAGCTACTGTTTAACCAACTTCCCCAACCCAAGATGAAAAAGTCGGATGCTAAGAGTTACTGCCCATTTTCTCCCTCATTCCTAAGAGCTTCCACCAAACTTCTCCTGGCACAGTTGGGCTTCTTTCTTTTGGGGGGAAGGAAAAAAAAAACATTTTAAAGACAGACTCACTCATTCAACCGTATTTGCAGAATACCTGCCATGTTTCAGGTACTGGAGTATGGTGAGTAGGACAGTGGGATGGGTGTAAGAGCAGGGGACACAAAAAGAAAGGATGGAAACCTCTCTAAGAGATTCATCTTCCCAGAGAGAAATTCTGTACCATTTAGAGCTGTATTTTACAAAAAATGATATTCAAATATAGCATTGAATGAAACTCATTTAGTAAATATGAAAAAGTGGAAAGGGCAAATGTAGGATTTTTATGTGCACTCAATTTCTCAAAGCAATAAACCATTTTACCGTAATGTTTCCTGCAGAGCCTCTCCACTGGAGATAGATATTGCTGGACAACGTTGACAATATAGGAATCTCCAAATTAAGGAAATAAATTTTGGGCAATGGAGAAAAGGGTAGAAGATGCAGAAAAGGTAGAAAATAAAGTTGAAAATGAACTGAAGGTAAAATGCCCCCCCCCCCAAAAAAAAGAGAACAGATAAAAAAAACAAAACTAGGAAAAAAAAGTCCATATGCATGATTCATGTGAAAAAGAGCTCATCAAAAGTCAAACTAAAGCAAAACAAGTAAGAATGATCTGAATTTTAACAGGAAAAAGAAAACTGTGGAAGTACATGCAGTAAACAAATTGCAAGAGGAAGTGAAATTTAAGATAATCCAAGATGAAGTCGGATGGGCTTTGCATACAAAAAAATAGTACTGTCTGAAAACATAAGAGTAAACATGTCCATAAAAATATAAAACTTCTACTTTTAGAATACACAATTATGGAATTATAATAAGCTTGGAATTATAGAATTACAGAATTAGAATAAACTAGAATAGAATTATACTAGATTGCTTTTTCTTTGAAGTCTTTCCTTGAAATCCAAGATTAGTTGACGTATCTCCACCTAGAAAGGGTTTCTTCTCAAATGTTGCACCGTCCGTGGAAATAATCATTTCCTGATAAACACATACCACAAAACAACTTAGCATCCATGCATGGACCAGACAGAAACAACTTGGCAACTCTCATTCATATCTACTTTCACAGGAGAGACCCAGCCCTGGAGTCTCAAACAAACAAGAAAAACAGTAGAATGCATATAGAGTCACAGAGCACATGTGAGGCTTCCTTTCATTTACAAGTAGCTTTAGGTTGGGTAGGACCACATGTCTTTGAACTTAGCTTAGTTTTTTTTTGTGTGTGTGTGTGGTACGCGGGCCTCTCACTGTTGTGGCCTCTCCCGTTGCAGAGCACAGGCTCCGGACGCGCAGGCTCAGCGGCCATGGCTCACGGGCCCAGCCGCTCCGCGGCATGTGGGATTTTCCCGGACCGGGGCACGAACCTGTGTCCCCTGCATCGGCAGGTGGACTCTCAACCACTGCGCCACCAGGGAGGCCCTTAGCTTAGTTTTTGTATCTGTAGCAGATTAGCTTTGTCGGCTAGAGACCTGTGTTAGGTCACAGTCAAGACTTAGGGCCATTTGGGAGTCTAATGGCTTTCTCTGTTTCATTAGTCCCAACTCGACTTGAACACTGGCCATTTGCCTTTTCAACACTATTGTACACACACACACACACACACACACACACACACAAACACAGACTATGGGCAAAAGAACGCAGGTGGATTGTTCCTTAGCTCACTCAAGGGATACATCAGATGCACCAAAACCAGAGGGGCATGCTCTCTGGATGCTGAGTCAGCAACACTGCCTCAGACTGAAGAGATCACACTAGTTTGTAGTGAGATGGAGAAATGGAAAATATACCCACAGAAAGAATGTAAAGGAGAAAAATCTACGTTGGCTTCGCAAAGGCCCTGATCTCATATTTTGGTTTTGGTTTTCATCATATCCAGGTCACTACTGATTATCGAGATGTACTGTTATTAATGTAACTCGAAATAAGTAAAGAAATTATCAATTAAACCGTGACACAATGCTTTTTGACCACACTCTTCTATTTCATACTTTCTGAAAGAGCTCTTTTAGACTCAGACTTATCACATATCACGTTGCTCTGTTCCTGTGCCTTTATATATACACTGAATGGCATAATCTTTTTGAAGGCAGCTTCCAGGGCAGTTAAATCCCATCTACCTTAAATGGCGTGATGACAATATGGGCAGTTATATCCAGCCTGCACAGCAATCACAATTATGTCACGACGGCCACCTGGCTGATAACAATTTAAAGATGTCACAGACTCTAAGATATACCCCAACTGCAGAATAAAATGTAAAAAAAAAAAAAAATACATCTTAGAAATATAGGAAACAAAGTAATTTATATTACCATTTCTGACTATAGCTGATATGTTTTAAACATGTGAACACCCAGAAACATGATAATAATTAAGCAATTATTTTCCTGGCTATAAGTTTTGTCTTTAAATATTACCATGTGACATTAAGCTTCAGAGTCCCTGTGTGTGTATGTGTGTGTGCACATAGCCATTTGGCTGAGATGTAAGAATATTGCCTGTGTACGTTCAGGTTTTCAGAGATTTGGGTAATCATTTTGCTTCCAGTGTTCTGGGCTTTATGGATGGAAGGCATTTTAGAACTGCCAATCAAAAATCACTTATACTTTACCACTTTACAAATGCCGTTAACACGTTAATTAGATGTAAAATTATATACAAAAATTCTGCCTAGCTTTACGTGGGCAAGAAAATAATTCATCTTGTTTATCTACAGTGCACACATCGTATCAGGCAATGGAAATCACATAAAACTTTAGAAAGGAGAACATCAGGGCTAGATTCTCGTATTTGGCTGTTGGACTGAAAACACAAAATACGCAGGAAGCATGACAATCTCAGCACTTTTTTTAAAAATAGAAGTGGTGGGCTTCCCTGGTGGTGCAGTGGTTGAGAGTCCGCCTGCCGATGCAGGGGACACGGGTTCGTGCCTCGGTCCAGGAGGATCCCACATGCCGCGGAGCGGCTGGGCCCGTGAGCCATGGCCGCTGAGCCTGCCCGTCCGGAGCCTGTGTTCCGCAACGGGAGAGGCCACAGCAGTGAGAGGCCCGTGTACCGCAAAAAGGAAGGAAAAAGAAAAAAAAAAAAAATAGAAGTGGTAATATTAACCACAATGTGTGAACAGGTAACCGCAGGAGAGCTGCTTCATCAGATGCTGTGCCCTGCTTACCAGCGCTGAGGACTGCTTATCTCCTAATATCTCTATACCAGCTAACACAGTCATGCAAAGATTCAGTCTTTCAAAAGATTCCATTTCTCTCTTCTTTGATGATTTTATGATTGTAATACTTAACTTCACACTTTATCTCTGCTAAGAAAAATAACACCCCACCACAAGAGCCCTGTCCATTTTACATTAGACACTGGTCCTCCATTTCTAAGGCATTTAAAAATTGATGTCTACACCAAATCCCCTTCCGGATTCTAAGGGCCAGAGGAAGTCACTCTTTCAGCTCTTAATAAGAAAAGGGGAAAAAGTACAAAACAAAGTTTGCTCATTATACCAGAACTAAACTGCATTACAAGGAATGATGTTTGAATTTTTAAATATTATTTGCTCCTAATGGGGGCAAGTCAGCCCTGGCCTTCCTGGAAACAGAACAAAAAGCACCTCCGTGGTGAACCACACCCAAAAGGTTTCACAAAACCCCTAACCATCAAGTCCTCTCCCCATTACCCAGACATTCCTATTAGAAAAGTCACCATGCTGATTTAAGACATGGTCTAGCCCAGTTTCTGCATAAACACTTGTTCAACATGCTCAAATAAGCCTCACTGGTGAACTAACAAAGCAGGCTGTTGGTGTCCAGGGGAAAAAGGACACTTAAGTGGTCAACTTCAAGGACCCAGAAAGTGCCACTAACCCAGAACTGAAAAAAATTAGGTGGGTACGAGGGATTGAAAGGCAGTAAATTAATTACATCTCAACATTATAGGAAAAGAAAATAACCACATTGCACTTATTTTGCCTTTGTCTAAAGAGGTACGATTAATTTAGATTAAGCTAAATACCAAGATGTTTTGCTGCATTTGCCTAATAACATTTACGTCCCCTCGTGGCGATCTGGTGGCCAAGGCAACAGAGATACTGCATCAGCAGACCATATGGATGAACGTAATTCCGGCTCTTGGTGTCTGAGTATCTTCCTGACTTCTATTCTAGTTTGGGAAGTCTTAACTCCAACCCTAGATGCTCAGTTAGGCAACTGAAAAGCAATGGTCTCCTCTGGAAACAACAGACATAAATGAAAGATTTTAGCAAAAGGTTCAATTAGATATATGTACCCTTGGAGTTACAGCTTTGTTGGGCTAATCTGAGAAGGGAAGATGAGGAACTTTCTGTTGTTCTGAAGGTGGGAATGGCCATTATCTCTAAGTCAGAGCTATCAAGATAGGTTTATTGAATTCCTACTATGTATACTGCATGTGCACTGTTTCATGATGTTACAACACTAGAGCTTCACTGTCCGATAGAATAAAATGTGGACAACATTCATTTTCTAACAGCTATATTAAAGAGTAACAGATGCCATTAATAATTTATCTTAATTAACCCAACATGTAATACACATAAAAAGGTTGTTATTTCATATCCTTTTCTTTTGTACTAAATCTTCAAAATCTGGTGTATATATTAGACTTACAACACAACTTAATTGGGAGTAGTTTTTTTCTTTTTTTTTTTTTTTTGCGGGACGCGGGCCTCTCACTGTTGTGGCGCACAGGCTCCAGACGCGCAGGCTCAGTGGCCATGGCTCACGGGCCCAGCCGCTCCGCGGCATGTGGGATCCTCCTGGACCGGGGCACGAACCCGTGTCCCCTGCATCGGCAGGCGGACTCTCAACCACTGCGCCACCAGGGAAGCCCGGGGACTAGTTTTAATTACAAGTGTTCAAAGTCACATATAGCTTGTTGCTGCCATACAGGACAGCACATCTCTAGACCTTTATATTACAGAATACAGCAAACTGAGGCCCCATCCACATCCTTTAGAAAGAGAGGGGTTCTGTTGCCTGTTTGCCCAGTATCTTAAAAAGGTATGTCATTACTGACCTCCTATACTCCAGTCCCCAAATATTGCTGTCTTTTTGAGATAGTCATGTGTTTATAAAGCTGAGAGAGCAATGTAAGCGCTAGAGATTAACTTTGGAGGATGACCTGCCTGTCTATCCAATTGGTACCTGAAGAAGAAAAACACCCAACTGGGGTAAAAAGGATGAGTTTTACTGGGATGGTTCCCAATATAAGATAAAATGACAAGATCTGGTATCTAGAAGGAATGGAGAAGGATGGTTCCAGTTCCAAAACTCTTACCTTCACATAGGCACACGTAACCTTAGTGGGAAATACGATTGCTGAAAGGGACAAGGCAAACAAAGTGCAGCTCAGAATTGTGATTATGGAAAATGGACATTCATATTGAAGGCATTCAGCCAGATGGTGGGTCCATGGGTGAGAAATGCATGAAGTGTTTGTACAGTCTGTGGTTAAGATGATGTTCATCTTCCCTTTATCCTGAATCTGTCATCGGCTGCTTTTCATTATTGCTCTCCTGCCGTGATGCTCGATGCCTCATTTTTGACCTTTCAGTAAACAGGTTGTCTGTAGACTGATAAGGACCGTAGGTCGATTTTTATGCTGGTGCATGTCAGAGACCTGCTGACCTGCAAGCAAACCTTTTTCTGAAATCAATGCCCTTCCTCTCTCTTCCCACAGCAACTTCCCCCACTCCACTCCACCTCACCCCAAACCCAAATAGACAGTGAAGCTAAGTAATCATACAGGGACCTGGCAAGTAGGATCTATTATGTGAATTGGAGAGATGAAAAATGCAGCTATGACATCTGACAACAGAACCAGTTTCTTTAGGCTTTATCCATTAATTCAGCTAACAGTACTGAGCAAATACCTTCTGTCAGACACCAGGTTAGACCCTGTGTTTAGGATGCTGAATAACATATAGCCACTAACCTCAAAGTCCTGCCATCTAGGAGGAGGGAAGACAAGCAAACCTAAACTACAGGACAATGTGACTAGGATGCACAAGGACACTGAGTACAGGTGAGGGGCATCCAATCAGGCTGGGGCACTCAAGCAGGGATCTGGGACAGACATGTGAGGGGAAGTTGGAAGGACTCACCAAATTCAGATGAGTACAGAAATAGGAAATGCAAATAAAGGAAGATGGAAAAATATGCAAGTTCATCAGATTAATCCATACAGCTGACACAGACATGAAGGTTGTGCGTGGGGTTAAGGAAAAGAGTGGCCATTATAATATGAGTATCAGAGGGTTGTGAATAATAAAGAAATAAGCAAACAACAGATCATTACAAGCTTATAATTCTAAATGGAGTCCCAACTTTTGTCCAGGGGCCATTACGGACTAGACTCTGTATCCACTAGCTACTCCAGGTTCACTACCATGAATACAGAGCCCAGCAATAGGTTCTGCCCCTTGGGGTCAGGCCAGGAGCCCTCCACCTGGTGCACCCCCCTTACCTACTCCTAGGTGTCTACGCTTTTTTGTCTCAGTCCTCCCTCTTCCTTGGCTACTTCCTCTGCCTGAGAGAGTGCCATCATATGTACTTAACTCAGGGACCACCAGTCCCAGAGACTTGTACAAATTAATGAATGAGGTAATACTTCCTCAGTCTCTGAGAGCCCATGAGTACAGGTCCAGGCTTCCATGCTGTACATCTGCACATCTGTCTGGGGGCGGGGCTTATCTCAACTCATCCTGTGTTTGAGAAATGAGACTGTGAAGAGATTGGCTGCTGAGAAGAGGAGAGAATGAAAATCTGGGGTTGGGAACACAGTCAACTTGTAAAGAGCAATGATTCAATGAAACTGCAGGATGGATTTTTGACAGGATTCCTGAAAGAAAATGAAGGGAAGCAGAATAAGCAGAAGAAACCAACTCTTCAAATAGGTCTTGAACCATTTTCGATCCCTTCGGTGGAGGTCTTAAGAGTGGTAATGAGACCAAAGGACCAAAGGCACACAAGTGGTACCATCTGGGCCTCATATTTATTGGAGAAAATTAGAACCATATTTCAAAGCAGACTAGATAACCGAATGCACATTGCCAACTCCATCCAGAGGAGGCAGAAGGGTGACACCAGTAGATTACCTGGAAATCGCTCACCCTCGCTGGGTGAAGGTGGGAAGGAGGAAGTGAGTGTGCGAGAAAACTCCCCAGTGGTTACAGTGGTATCTGCCACATACAGTCCCACCACGGAGGGGACGAGATTAAGGACCCTCAGGGGCCACGGTGGGTGGGAGACAGTGTGTTCTGCAGAAAACTGTCATCACAACGCATGAACGGTATTCTCTCACCCTCTTCCCAAGAATAATGAAATGGCCAGAATCCAACGGTCAGTTATCTTGTCCTCATGCTTTTATCACTGACAGTTGATCACTGACAGTTTTCATTTTTATTCAGCGTTTACTGAACACAGCCACCCTTGATGCGAGGGCAGGTAGCGAGTGCTGTGAAGACCACGAAAAGTGCAAGTCAATTACTCACAAATGGCAGGAATCTCCACAAAAGGTAATGGGGTGACTTGTGCCAATTCACAGACCAATAGCTAAGTGCATATTTAATTGTTTTTGAACTGTTTGCTATGCAGCAGAAACATCAAGATGGGTACCTTTACTAGTAAAGAGGAAAGTGACACGGCCCAGAGAAGAAAACAAGTGAAAGAAGTGTCAGAGAAAAATCGTAAGTTAATTAGAATCCGTTCTTTACGGTGAAGACCCTTTCAGAAAATGTGTACGTTCACTCTCCAGGGAATGACAGGGCTATTAGTAGCCCAGCTAATATACATTTTCTTCTCAACAGAACCCTGATTTTGGCGATGGGAAGGTGGCACTGTGTTTTCAGCCTCACTCAAGGCTGAGCGCGGCTATGCGACTGAGTCTTGACCAATGAAATGCACTTGCTGGTCACCTGGGTTTCTGGGAGAACTCTTTGAAAGCTGGCTTGCTCCTTTTGTCTCCTGGTTTGACCCTTCTGCCTTCCAGAAAGGCAGGTGTGACCCTGCAGGTGGCCCATTCCTCTTGCAATCACAAGGCAACTCTGGCAGAGCTAAAAGGTGGAAGAGTGGTGATACCCACCCTGGACGCCTAGATGAAAAAACGCATTCCCAATCTGTTGAAGCCACTGTTTATTCAGGTTTTTCATTATGTGCAGCTGAACGGAATCTTAACTGATAAATGACTTATTCTCAAAGTTCCATCAGAATCAAAACCTTACATTTTTTACATCTGTTCTATGTTCCTTATGACATTCAGTAATTAAATCCTGAATTCTTTGTTAAAAAGGTACACTTAATGAAAACTGCCAGGTTTCCTTCTGAAGTCAAGAAGGACATTTGAAAACTTAATTGCTACGGATAATAAAGACCAGTTTTTCTTCACTACTGAGCTGAATATATTCAGCACAATGCACTACTATATAATTGGATTATAAGATTTAGAAAGGAATAAAAATTGGTTTCACTGGTTCGTATAATGCCTCTATCTTGACCTTTAAGTAAAAATCATTCGGGCTTCCCTGGTGGTGCAGAGGTTGAGAATCTGCCTGCTAATGCAGGGGACACGGGTTCGAGCCCTGGTCTGGGAAGATCCCACATGCCGCGGAGCGACTAGGCCCGTGAGCCACAACTACTGAGCCTGCGCTGGAGCCTGTGCTCCGCAACGGGAGGCCACGACAGTGAGAGGCCCGCGCACCGTGATGAAGCGTGGCCCCCGCATGCCACAACCAGAGAAAGCCAACACAGCCAAAAATAAAAATCAATACATTTAAAAGAAGGCTCAACATTTAAAAAAAAATCATTAAAAATTTTGAACAGCAGGGACTCCAGCTTTGACTTAAAAGTACCAATGAACTGGAATGAACACCTGTTTTCTTACTTAAAAAAACTTGTAACTTGGTGATTCAACATTGTTATTTATGTATATAGTCAATGAAATTCATTTGTTGCTCTTTTGTATTAAGCAACACGAATTTCTTCTTTTTTTTAAAATTAGTTAATTTATTCTTCTGCGTTGGGTCTTCGTTGCTGCACACGGGCTTTCTCTAGTTGCAGCAAGCAGGGGCTACTCTTCGGTGCGG
This sequence comes from Neophocaena asiaeorientalis asiaeorientalis, assembly GCF_003031525.2. NCBI lineage: Eukaryota > Metazoa > Chordata > Mammalia > Artiodactyla > Phocoenidae > Neophocaena > Neophocaena asiaeorientalis. The sequence goes on along the minus strand of NW_020175532.1, from coordinate 2,512,811 downwards.
TGCACGGGCTTCTCATTGCAGTGGCTTCTCGTTGCAGAGCATAGGCTCTAGGCACACGGGCTTCAGCAGTTGTGGTACAAGGGCTCAGTGGTTGTGGCTCACGGGCTCTAGAGCACAGGCTCAGTAGTTATGGCACATGGGCTTAGTTGATCCGCGGCACGTGGTATCTTCCCGGACCAGGGCTTGAACCCGTGTCCCCTGCATTGGCAGGTGGATTCTTAACCACTGCGCCACCAGGGAAGCCCAACATGAATTTCTTACATGCTTTGTTTTCCCTCCAAACACATTTTGAACAGAAATTAGGGCTTTTTCTCTTTCTTTTTTTGCCATGGCCTTTCTCCATCTTTCTTTAGCCAGTCAAAATGTAGTTTCCTCCCCAAGAAGAGGCCAGAGTATGCAACAAAAAGCTGTCAATTCAAGGAACGAATGAGTAAAAGGAGCCTGACAATTCTTTTTTTTTTTTTTATTTGAAGATGAGTAATAGTAAAAGCAGGAGGAACCCTATGGAGTTCTGCCATCACACAGAAGGTCTGGTCATCATCAATCATGGACATGCTGACCACCACCAAGAGCAGCCAAGGGTATAACCACCTCCAACATGGGCGGGAAGCCTCGCTCTCAGGCAAAGGTAGATAAACACAGCTGTTATTCTTCTTGCTTTAAACACCCCCATGAAAAAGTTCTAATTAAAGTTACTTTAAAATGCATCACAGTCGCAGAATCCTTGCCCCATCAGCCATGCTCAGGCACATGTGGGGAGGGCATTAAGAATATGGGGGAGGGTTTCCTTTGGAGCCCATCGTTTTCCCCAGTGAAAACCCGAGGGTGCCTTGAATCGACCATAATGCACTGGTCACTTTATCACATTCAGATCAAAGCTGGAGAGGCTGGAACTAGAAGGAGCTTGGGAATCTTGTCCAGGAGTCTGAGTTGCTGAAGAGTTTGAAACCAGTCTTCAATCCAGGGCTCTCATCACTACACTGTACTGTGAACACTTCGAGCATGAAACTTGAACACTTACCCATTACAGTCCTATCCCAGTTTCTCCTACCTTTACTCTGCTCTCTATATTTATATATAACCTCCTTTCTTGTTTCCCCTAAACCCTCCTATCATCAAAACCTATGGTCTTTGGGCTTCCCTGGTGGCGCAGTGGTTGGGGGTCTGCCTGCCGATGCAGGGGACGCGGGTTCGTGCCCCGGTCCCGGAAGATCCCACATGCCGCGGAGCAGCTGGGCCTGTGAGCCATGGCCGCTGAGCCTGCGCGTCCAGAGCCTGTGCTCCGCAACGGGAGAGGCCACAGTGGTGGGAAGCCCTCGTACCGCAAAAAACAAAAAAACAAAACAAAAAAAACCTATGGTCTTCTTACAAAATCCCAGCCATCTTCTTGGGTTCTCTTTTTCTTTTCCTTTAGAACACTCTGTCTCCTCTCACATTTTCTTTCTCCTTCATCTACTTTCCCCTAGGACAGTCCCTCCACTGCCTAATGGAAGGCACATTGGAAAACCTCTGAGCCATTATGTGGGTGTGGGGAGCTTGGGTGGAATGTGGAAAGTAAACAAAACTGGGAGCCAGAAAGCCTGAGCCTCAGCTCTGATTCAGTCACTAGCAAACGATCTGATCTTGGGGAAGGAGATTCTTCTCACTAGGCTCCTATTTCCTGTTGGCAACACGAGGGCAATGGAACCAATGCTCTCTAAGGTCTATAATTCCACAAACCATTTATTAAGTAACTACACCATGGATGATGTTTCGAAAGATATTGTACCTCCAAGGACTCACAATTTATTGGGTACAAAAATAATTCTCAAACTTGACTTTGTTTAAGGACCAACCAGGAAAACTTGTTTTAACAAGCGGATTCCTAGTTCCCACTTTGACAGATCCTGGTATGGTAAGTCTGATGAAGTAGAGCCCAGGAATCTGCTATTTTCTGCATATCTCGCATTGTCCTCAACTGGTCAGCCTTTGGACAATACTTGAAAACCCTACCCTACAGAAAAGGAAAGTCAGACCATCACTGCCACAATGTCCATAAACAGATGGATTTGCCCTTCCCTCAAGGAGTTCCCTATGTTGCCAAATAATAAGAATTAAAAAAATAGTGGCTGACGTTTACCAGACATTGACTAGGTGCTAGGTATTGTTCTAAGGGCTTTATGTATGTTACAAACTTATACTAACTCACTGAACTCTTCTCAAAAGCATCTTAATTAGAAACATAATTTAATAATTTTTTTCTAAAATTAGTAACTACATGACTTTCAGGGATGCACACTGGATTTGGGAACAATCAAAATGGGTGAAGTCAAGAGAGTAGACCAATAAAGGTAGGTGGGTCAAAACAAAAATTATCTTAAAATGTTTGCCCCAATGTCTGGTGGACTGGATATATGTCTTCTTAGAGAGAGTGTGTGGCAATTGACACCTAATAGGAAACCAAGATATTGAATGTCTGAAACCAAAGAAAGATAAATTCAACTATTCTTTCCTTTAACGAATAGTGGCGTCTACTCGATATACAAGTTTATGAGAGAAACAAAGATTAAAAAGTATGTAACAGCACCATTTATGGAATATTTTCTGTATTCTAGGCAGTTTATGTAAATTCTTATTGTCATAAATACCGTATAAAGATTAGAAATAATCATCCCTAACACTTACTGATCAGAGCACTAAGAATGTAGAGAAAGAGAGGCAGTATAATAGCAGAGGACCCCAGGGCAGAGCCTGAGAGTCTCCAAATTTAAGAATTAAGGTACAGGAGATCTGCAGTGGCGACAAAAACAACAGTTAGTGATGGGGTGGGAGGATAGCCAAGAGAGAAATGATTTTAAGGCAGAGAGATGTCAACTGTGTTGAAAACTACTAAGAGATGAGGTGAAGAGGAGGGGAAAGCTGGCCAGTGGGTTAGCACAGGGGCTCCGCACAACCTTGTCAGGAGCAGAAGTCAAGTGGGGAAGGTCTTGGCCAGACTGTAGTAGGCTAAAGGGTGAATTAACAAGTACCCAAAACAAGTGCAGATATCTCTCCAGGGAAAAGAGGCTAAGAGGAAAGGTTGGCAGGAGGTCTGGAGTCATAAAAGGATTATTTTTTAAATGGAAGACATGAAAACATGTAGGTGTACCTATGAGAACAGTTTCCTAGAGCTGGATGGAGAGAAGACAGCCAGAAGAGCATAGTCCTTGAGAAAGTAAGAAGGTATGGGATACAGATGACACAGATGGAAGGGCTAGCCTTTGAAAGGAGGCGAGAAGAGAAAGATGAATGGGGCCAGGATTTTTGGTAGTTGGATCGAGAGACTAGAGCTCTGTAACTTAAGAATTTACGTGATACGGGTAACCAAGAAATTGCTCATAAGTAACAACCTAAGAAAGTACAGAAGTCATAGCAGATCACTATCAAAGTCAAGAGCTTATTAACTAATAAACAGAAAGGGGCCCCATCTATCAGTAAAAGTCTCCCCAAATAATCTAACCTTGATTAACAAGGTGAAACAGGTCTTCTGAAATAGAAAGTAAAGGGAGAACACAGTATTAATAATATAGAGCTCCATATGTGAAGGGAAAGCAAAAGAATTCACAGTTATTCTGACTCTCTGGGACCAAACTAGTTTGAACAAGAAGCTGTGGCTATGCTCAGACAGGAGTGACAGCCATGACAGGCACAGTTCACAGAAGGCAACACAGATGGGTCTTTGAAGAAAACAGGAACTGAGAAGCATGAAGTGGTGACAGAGACAGTGATGGAGAAGTAATGAGAAAATCCAGAACAATTCTGACAGAATGCCAAGGAGGCATGGTGTACACATGTCCAAGAATGACACACAAAGACCAATTACCAACCAGAAAAGTAACTGCCAACTACAGCGGGAAGAAGCCAGAACTAGAAGGAAGAATATTATTCACACATCAGCTACACAAACAGAGATGTTTCCACAAACAAAACTTGTATTCTTAACCCTGAACATTCTTTACACGTGGGGGAAACTGACTAAATATGAAGACTGGGGAGTGGGCTATTCTACATAACAGTAAATAGGCAGTGATAAGAATGTATAATATTATAGCTAAAGTTTAATGACCAAAATAAAGTCCAAATCCACACACTGCTCAATTACAGGATGATATCATCACCTGCCAAACAGGCTTCTTGAAAGGGAACACCTTCTCCCCACATGCCACTTCCCAAGACGTACTTCGATTTATAAGGATCAATAATCAGAAGTACCATCTCATTAGATAAGCTCATATGTCTACACAGATTGATTTCTGCTTTCAGGAAGATCACTCAGATTTTCACTAATGACTAACAGCTTCTTAAGTCAGATCAGTCTCCAGTCTGAAAAAAAAAACCTTAATTTAATATAAAAAATAAAGTCTCTCTATGCAGTATCCTTTGCCCCAGTATTAAACAAAAGGCACAAAGTGCTACATCCCTGAAAGTGGAAGTGAGAAAAGGTGCCAGATCTCACTTCCTCTGGAGACAGGAAAAATGCTTGAAAAGGACTCACACTTTGAAAAAGTCCTAAAATTTGTGAAGATCCATTTTTGAACCCACAGTGGAGCCTGATAAAAGGGCAGGGCTTTGCTGAGACTCCTAGGCAATGGCTCAGCCCTGCGCTTAGACCCAAAGAATCTCTGAGGGGAGACTCTAATGGTGATGAAAAGCCTGGATGTTATATGCCCTTTAATGAAACTTTGAGCCTACCTCTCAAAGTCGGCGGGGATCGGGTGCTTTACATAAAGAATCTCTGGGAAGTGCCAAGAGCTCAGGCTCTGGGGCAAGCACTGGGAAGCCCTGTGCCACTGAACTGTCTCATAGTCAGTAACAGACTCTCTGTTACTGGCCCAAAGAGGGACCACCTGACGTTACTCTCATATGGTAGATTTTTTGACCTTAGAGAACTCTCTTGAAATAGAAAAACCAAATGAGAACTGCCTTCTGCCCACGAGCACCTAGACAGCACCTTCAATGATTCCTAATTACCACTTTCTCCTCTTTCGCTGCCACCTTGGCAGGGGCTGTCCCTGATTAACCAGAGACCAATAAAGTGTATAGTTCATCCTTAACAAGACTTTTAAAAATTAATAGAAGGTGATAGAGGAAAAGAGAAATCCCTGTCTCGGAGAAATAAAAAAGTATTACCGATTGTGTCTCACATAACAATCGCAAAAGCGATCGGTTATAAATTACTCAAAAATATCACACAGACTCCTAAGTGCTGAAGGAGATGGGTCTTTGCCATGTGACAGAAATGTGTTCCATAGCTTAAAGTGGAGAACAAGATCTAGTGGTCATCCTAAAACTGATCCTACCTTCTTCCTACTACCTTGGTGCATGACTTGATGGCCAGTGTCCAGAGCTGATGACATCAGTGGGGAAGGGGAGCGCACACAGAGCAAATGCAAAGATAAGGAGGGCTTCCCTTGTGGCGCAGTGGTTAAGAATCTGCCTGTCAATGCAAGGGATGCAGGTTTGAGCCCTGATCTGGGAAGATCCCACATGCCCCGGAGCAACTAAGCCCATGCGCCACAGCTACTGAGCCTGTGCTCTAGAGCCTGAGCCACAACTACTGAGTCCACGTGCCATAACTACTGAAGCCCGCGTGCCTAGAGCCTGTGCTCCGCAACAAGAGAAGCCACTGCAATAAGAAGCTTATGTACCACAACAAAGAGTAGCCCCTGCTCGCCACAACTAGAGAAAGCCCGCACACAGCAATGAAGACCCAACGCAGCCAAAAAAAAATAAATTAAATAAATAAATTTATTAAAAAGAAAAGAAAGATAAGGAAAGAACTAAAAGTAATTATAGGGGGAAAGGCATGATTCCATCTGAATTAGAACTAAATTCCAAAGGAAAGAGCACAGAGTATAAGCATCAGAGGGAACATATTTTAGCTATAGTTAAAAGCTGGTTACATACAGCTGGATACCTCACCACACAATGCCATTATTTTGACATCTAATATGTTTTATTTAAAAATGCTAACAGAAGTATAAAATGCATAGGGTAGAAGGTAAGCTTCTTCTCTAAACTTAGTAGCGATTCTCTCTTCCCAAGTTTGAAGTTTTACTTAACCTTCATAGTTTCAGAGAAATGAAGAAACTAAAAAGGATTCCACAGAAGAGTGAAACAGACAACTAAAGGGGTGAAAAGGGGGTACTTGGGTTAAGCACTACTTGACCTTGAAAAGACTGAGATGCCCCAGATTTCTAAGAGTTCTTCCCAAAGGAATCATGGCAAACAATTCTCCATTTTCATCACATTGAAATAGATATATATCCAGACAAGATGGTTATAAATACAGTTCGATATTTTTTTTAAAAAACTTTTAAATTTTATTTTTTTATATGGCAGGTTCTTACTAGTCATCAATTTTATACCTATCAGTGTATACATGTCAATCCCAATCGCCCAATTCATCCCACCCCCACTCCCACCCCGCTTTCCCCGCTTGGTGTCCATATGATTGTTCTCTACATCTGTGTCTCTATTTCTGCCCTGCAAGCTGGTTCATCTGTACCATTTTTCTAGGTTCCACATATATGCGTTAATATACGATATTTGTTTTTCTCTTTCTGACTTCACTCTGTATGACAGTCTCTAGATCCATCCACGTCTCTGCAAATGACCCAATTTCATTCTCTTTTATAGCTGAGTAATATTCCATTGTATATATGTACCACAACTTCTTTATCCATTCATCTGTCAATGGGCATTTAGGTTGCTTCCATAACCTGGCTATTATAAATAGTGCTGCATTGAACACTGGGGTGCATGTGTCTTTTGGAAATATGGTTTTCTCTGGGTATATGCCCAGTAGTGGGATTGCTGGGTCATATGGTAATTCTATTTTTACTTTTTTAAGGAACCTCCATACTGTTCTCCATAGTGGCTGTATCAATTTACATGCTCACCAACAGTGCAAGAGGGTTTCCTTTCCTCCACACCCTCTCCAGCATTTGTTGTTTGTAGGTTTGCTGATGATGCCCATTCTAACTGGTGTGAGGTGATACCTCATTGTAGTTTTGAATTGCATTTCTCTAATCATTAGTGATGTTGAGCAGCTTTTCATGTGCTTCTTCGCCATCTGTATGTCTTCTTTGGAGAAATGTCTATTTAGGTCTTCTGCCCATTTTTGGATTGGGTTGTTTTTCTTAATACTGAGCTACATGAGCTGTTTATATATTTTGGAGATTAATCCTTTCTCTATTGATTCATTGGCACATATTTCTCCCATTCTGAGGGTTGGCTTTTCTTCTTGTTTATGGTTTCCTTTGCTGTGCATGAGCTTTGAACTTTCATTAGGTCCCATTTGTTTATTTTTATTTTTATTTCCATTACTCTAGGAGGTAGATCAAAAAAGATCTTGCTGTGATTTATGTCAAAGAGAGTTCTTCCTATGTTTTCCTCTAAGGGTTTTATAGTATCCGGTCTTACATTTAGGTATCTAATCCATTTTGAGTTTATTTTTGTGTATGGTGTTAGGGAGTGCTCTAATTTCATTCTTTTACATGTAGCTGTCCAGTTTTCCCAGCAACACTTATTGAAGAGACTGTCTTTTCTCCATTGTATATCCTTGCCTCCTCTGTCACAGATTAGTTGACCATAGATGTGTGGGTTTATCTCTGGACTTTCTATCTTGTTCCATTGATCTATGCTTCCATCTTTGTTCCAGTACCATATTGTCTTGATTACCGTAGCTTTGTAGTATAGTCTGAAGTCAGGGAGTCTGATTCCTCCAGCTCCGTTTTTCTTTCTCAAGATTGCTTTGGCTATTCGGGGTCTTTTGTGTCTCCATACAAATTTTAAGATGTTTTGTTCTAGTTCCATAAAAAATGCCATTGGTAATTTGATAGGGATTGCATTGAATTTGTAGATTGCTTTGGGTAGCATAGTCATTTTCACAATATTGATTCTTCCAATCCAAGAACATGGTATATCTCTCCATCTGTTGGTATCATCTTTAATTTCTTTTATCAGTGCCTTATAGTTTTCTGCATACAGGTCTTTTGTCTCCCTAGGTAGGTTTATTCCTAGGTATTTTATTCTTTTTGTTGGAATGATAAATGGGAGTGTTTCCTTAATATCTCTTTCAGATTTTTCATCATTACTGTATAGGATTGCAAGAGATTTCTGTGCATTAATTTTGTATCCTGCAACTTTACCAAATTCACCGATTAGCTCTAGTAGTTTTCTGGTGGCATCTTTAGGATTCTCTATGTATAGTATCATGTCATCTGCAAAGAGTGACAGTTTTACTTCTTCTTTTCCAATTTTTATTCCTTTTATTTTTTTCTTCTCTGATTGCCGTTGTTAGGACTCCCAAAACTATGCTGAATAACAGTGGTGAGAGTGAACATCCTTGTCTCATTCCTGATCTTAGAGGAAATGCTTTCAGTCTTTCACCATTGAGAATGATGTTTGCTGTGGGTTTGTCATATGTGGCCTTTATTATGTTGAGATAGGTTCCCTCAATGCCCACTTTCTGGAGAGTTTTTATGATAAATGGGTGTTGAATTTTGTCAAAAGCTTTTTCTGCATCTATTGAAATGATCATATGGCTTTTATTCTTCAATTTGTTAATATGGTCTATCACATTGATTGATTTACGTATATTGAATCCTTGCATCCCTGGGATAAATCCCACTTGATCATGGTGTATGATCCTTTTAATGTATTGTTGGATTCTGTTTGCTAGTATTTTGTTGAGAATTTTTGCACCTATATTCATCAGTGATATTGGTCTGTAATTTTTTTTTTTTGTAGTATCTTTGTCTGGTTTTGGTATCAGGGTGATGGTGGCCTCATAGAATGAGTTTGGGAGTGTTCCTTCCTCTGCAATTGTTTGGAACAGTTTGAGAAGGATGGGTGTTAGCTCTTCTCTAAATGTTTGATAGAATTCACCTGTGAAGCCATCTGGTCCTGGACTTCTGTTTGTTGGAAGATTTTTAATCACAGTTTGAATTTCATTACTTCTGATTGGTCTGTTCATATTTTCTGTTTCTTCCTGGTTCAGTCTTGGAAGGTTTTACCTGTCTAAGAATATGTCCATTTCTTCCAGGTTTTCCATTTTATTGGCACAGAGTTGCTTGTAGTAGTCTCTTACAATGCTCTGTATTTCTGAGGTGTCTGTTGTAACTCCTCCTTTTTCGTTTCTAATTTTATTGATTTGAGTCCTCTCCCTCTTTTTCTTGATGTATCTGGCTAATGGTTTATTAATTTTGTTTATCTTCTCAAAGAACCAGCTTTTGGTTTTATTGATCTTTGCTTCTGTTTTCTTTGTTTCTATTTCATTTATTTCTGCCCTGATCTTATGAATTCTTTCCTTCTGCTAACTTTGGGTTTTGTTTGTTCTTCTTTCTCTAGTTCCTTTAGGTGCACGGTTGGATTGTTCATTTGAGATTTTTCTTGTTTCTTCAGGTAGGCTTGTATAGCTATAAACTTCCCTCTTAAAACTGCTTTTGCTGCATCCCATAGGTTTTGGATCATTGGGTTTTCATTGTCATTTGTCTCTAGGTATTTTCTGTTTTCCTCTTTGATTTCTTCAGTGATCTCTTGGTTATTTAGTAATGTATCATTTACCCTCCATGTGTTTGTCATTTCTACGTTTATTTCCCTGTAATTCATTTCTACTCTCATAACGTTGTGGTCAGAAAAGATGCTTGATATGATTTCAATTTTCTTAAATTTACTGAGGCTTGATTTGTGACCCAAGATGTGATCTATCCTGGAGAATGTTCCATGTGCACTTGAGAAGAAAGTGTAATCTGCTGTTTTTGTATGGAATGTCCTATAAATATCACTTAAATCTATCTGGTCTATCATGTCATTTAAAGCTTGTGTTTCCTTATTAATTATCTGTCTGGATGATCTGTCCATTGGTGTGAGTGAGGTGTTAAAGTCCCCCACTATTATTGTGTTACTGTCGATTTCCTCTTTTACAGCTGTTAGCAGTTGCCTTATGTATTGAAGTGCTCCTATGTTGGATGCATATATAATTGTTATATCTTCTTGGATTGATCCCTTGATCATTATGTAGTGTCCTTCATTGTTTGTTGTAACATTATTTATTTTAAAGTCTATTTTATCTGATATGAGTATTGTGACTCCAGCTTTCTTTTGATTTCCATTTGCATGGAATATCTTTTTCCATCCACTCACTTTCAGTCTGTATGTGTCTCTGTATGTGAAGTGGGTCTCTTGTACACAGCATATAGATGGGTCTTGTTTTTGTATCCAGTCAGCAAGCCTGTGTCGTTTGGTTGGAGCATTTAATCCATTCATGTTTAAGGTAATTATCAATATGTATGTCCCTAGGACCATTTTCTTAATTGTTTTGGGGTTGGTTTTGTACGTCCTTTTCTTCTCTTGTGTTTCCCACTTAGAGAAGTTCCTTTAGCATTTGTTGTAGAGCTGGTTTGGTGGTGCTGAATTCTCTTAGCTTTTGCTTGTCTGTAAAGCTTTTGATTTCTCCATCGAGTCTGAATGAGATCCTTGCCGGGTAGAGTAATCTTGGTTGTAGGTTCTTCCCTTTCATCAGTTTAAGTATATCATGCCACTCCCTTCTGGCTTGTAGAGTTTCTGCTGAGAAATCAGCTGTTAACCTTATGGGAGTTCCCTTTTATGTTATTTGTCGTCTTTCCCTTGCTTTCAATAATTTTTCTTTGTCTTTAATTTTTGCCAGTTTGATTACTATGTGTCTCAGCATGTTTCTCCTTGGGTTTATCCTGTATGGGTCTCTCTGCGCTTCCTGGACTTGGGTTGCTATTTCCTTTCCCATGTTAGGGAAGTTTTTGACTATAATCTCTTCAAATATTTTCTCAGGTCCTTTCTCTCTCTCTTCTCCTTCTGGGACCCCTATAATGCAAATGTTGTTGCATTTAATGTTGTCCCAGAGGTCTCTTAGGCTGTCCTCATTTCTTTTCATTCTTTTTCCTTTATTCTGTTCTGCAGCAGTGAATTTCACCATTCTGTCTTCCAGGTCACTTATCTGTTCTTCTGCCTCAGTTATTCTCCTATTGATTCCTTCTAGTGTAGTCTTCATTTCAGTTATTGTATTGTTCACCTCTGTTTGTTTGTTCTTTAATACTTCCAGGTCTTTGTTAAACATTTCTTACATCTTCTTGATCTTTGCCTTGATTCTTTTTCTGAGGTCCTGGATCATCTTCATTATCATTATTCTGAATTCTTTTTCTGGAAGGTTGCCTATCTCCACTTCATTTACTTGTTTTTCTGGGGTTTTATGGGACATAGCCCTCTGCCTTTTCATCTTGTCTATCTTTCTGTGAATGCGGTTTTTGTTCCACAGGCTGCAGGATTGTAGTTTTTCTTGCTTCTGCTGTCTGCCCTCTCAGAGTTGGATATTTTATAAATGGGAAATATTTCTCAGATGTAGAATGAATGAGAAAATTGCCTTTAATGTGGCCAAAATCCATTTCCTTAAAATTTCAGCTTAATAAAAATAGGAATGTGTTTTCTACGTCCTATATCTAAGATTTAGAAGAAATATCTTTCTTACACCTGTCAATTTTCAACTGCAAAAATACATTTAGGAACCCTACATGCCAACTAAGTAATTTATAATTCATAATGACCCCATATGTAGTGGGACTGGCAGTTTATCTACTGCTGTTGAGAGTGTAAGTTGGTACTACCTCTTGGAAACCTGTTTGGCAGATATACTGAAGCTGAAGAGGTACATACTCTTGTACATAGTAATCATATTCCTGGTACATACCTAACAGGAATATGTAGGTATACAGTCACCAAAAGACACATACAAGAATGTTCATAGCAGCACTATTTGTAATAATTAAAAACCTGGAAAAAGTCCAAACGTCCATTAAAAACAGAATGAAATGCATTTCAAATATCCTGCATTTTTACTCTTCTCCTGTCATGTTCATTGGTTCAGGGGTCGGGGGGGAGGGATAAATGAGGAGTTCAGGATTAACATATATGCACTATTATATATAAAATAGATAATCAACATGGACCTACTGTATAGCACAGGGAAATATACTCAATATTTTCTAATAACCTATAAGGGAAAAGAATCTGAAAAAGAATATATATATATATGTGTGTGTGTATATATATACACACACACACACACATATTTATATAAATATGAATCACTTTGCTGTACACCTGAAACTAACACAATATTGTAAATCCATTAAACTTCAGTTAAAAACAAAACAAAACAAAAAATAGAATGAAAAACTGGGGTATAGTTTTTACGATAGAATGGTACTCAGTAATGAGAATGACAAACTACAGCTATATGCAACAGGATGGGTGAATCAATCTCACCAACAATACTGAGAGGAAGAAACGAAGGACTAACTAGTACATGCTCTAGGATTTCGTAAGTTCATAGACAGGCAAATCTAAACTGTGGTGCTAGAAATAAAAATCACGGTTATCTTGTGGGGTGGGAGGTACTGAAGAGAGGGACACAGGGAGCTTCTGAGGAGTTGATAATATTTGGCTTCTTGATCTGGGTGCTGGTTACAATGCAGTGTTCTCGTGAAAATTCACTGGGCTATACATTGATAATCTGTACACTTTTTCGTATGGAAATATAAATTTAAGCTATTAAGAGATTAGCAATTGTACTGTTTAGGCCTTATCTGGATTCTAATTAGAGTTGCATAAAAACATGTATGGATATGGATGAGGTATAAAAATCATATTTTTTACAGTTCATTCAAATTTCCCCCTTTATTTGAATTTATATATATGAGAGGTAAATCTATATGGGGCAAATGGGAAAGGTGAACACTGACTCAATCTTTGATGATATTAAGGAATTTGTTGTTATGATATTGGTATTTTGACTGTTTTTTTTAAAGGCCTCTGTCTTTTGAATATATATATATCGAAATATTTAAGAATGAAATGAGATGACTTACATAAAAATGATTCAGTGAGGGGAAGTAGATGGGAAATAAATGCAACAGGATTGGCCAGGAGAGTTAACTGTTGAAGGTCGATGATGGGTACACAGGGTTCATTATACTCTTCCCTCTACTGTTGCATATTTATAATTTTCCATGAAAAATTAAAAAAAAATAAGTAGAAAATCCCATTCAGAAAAATAATAAGCTTATTGCAAGCCTGTAGGCCAAATGGCCTATTTAAGTAAATGCACGTAAATAATACATGTCAGCATAGTTCTCATGTATTATATTCATATTATATTCACCTATTAATACCACAGACATTTTTCTACCAAATGTTTTCTAAGCTTCCATAAAGTTCATTCCTAATATTCTACACAACCAAAAGCAAATCTGAAGATTTTACCTGGTTAAACCCAAATATCATTTTATATTTCTTTTTTTGAGTTATTCTAGACAAAACTGAATTTCTGAAGTGGCAGGACTGTGACGATTCATGCTCTGCAAGCAGCATTTAATGTTCTGAATCATGAAAATTTAACCCTGACCCCACAGTTAAGACTCTACCATTAGAACAAAGTTCTGGGTTGAAAGATTTTGAAGTATTGTAACTCAAGAAAAATACACTATGAACTAGACGAGTACCTCATCTCACGAAGCATAGGTAGAAAAAGGTACATTTTCCCTCTTGGTTTGTTTAATGCTATCAACAAATTTTGTCAAACAAGCACAACAAGAAATGATATGACCAAAGGACACTCTAGCTCAGAGGAGGAAGCCATACCATGAAGTTTCTAAGAGTAAGGAAATACCCCCAAACATATTTTATTTCCTCATATATTTGCAAGCACATGCAAAATGCTCAATGGACAGACCTGTTCCTGCTTAAATTTCTATGAAATTTCTGACAGACAGCATGAAGGTAAGAATAATGTCTTCTGCACCTCTGATAGCATTCCTTTGTGCCTAAAGGAATGGGCTTTGTCTAAATGTCTAAAATCCTGAGTGCTGATAATATAGAATGTTAGAGGGGAACAGCCCACAGCTGACATAACAAATTACTACAAACCATGGGGCTTAAAACAAGGTACGTTTATTCTCTCATGGTTCTGGAGGCCAGAAGTCCAAAACTTAGGTGTCAGCAGGCCATGCTCTTGCCAAAGGTTCTTGGGGAAAACCTGTTCCTTGCCTCTTCCAGCTTCAGAGGTTGCCAACACTCCTTGACTTGTGGCCACATCACCCAATCTCTGCCTCCGTCTTCACCTCGTCTGTGTATCTGATCTACCTTTGCCACTCTCATAAAGACATGTGAGGTAGCATTTAAGCCTCACCAAGATAATCTGGGGTAATCTCCTTATCTCAAAATGCTTAATTACATCTGCAAAGAACCTTTTTCCAAATAAGGTAAAATTCACAGGTTCCTGGCATGAGGATGTGGACATACCTTTGGGAGCCACTATTGGTCCTCCAGTCCATGATGCTCCCTCTGTTTACTGTGCTGTTGTCACACTGGCCTTCTTTCTGTTTCTCAAGGTTGGCTTGCTCCCTTCTGTCACATGGAGCAGAGAATGTTTGCCTGTACCCCTCGGTTCCCCGCCCCTTCCCAAGACCCCTAAGTAAACTCTTTTCCTACCATCACATCCCAGTTAGTCACTCGCTTCCTCCTGAAGACATATAGTTCTGCTCTATGTTCTCTTGCATAGTAACCAACTCAATATTTTATAGCTGATTATTTATGGCTGTCTCTCCATCTCAACACCATAAATACAGTTGACCGTGTTAATCAATTTTTGGTCCACAGTAAGATCTCAATAAATATTTACTGAATGAATGAAAAAGTAACTTGAGCTAAATGGTGGCCCTAAGGCTTAGAATCACTGATACTCATAGCAGAGGTTAGCATCTTCAGAAAAGACAGAGAAAAGGCTAAGGGCATGAAGACGTGGCGTGTGTAGTAAGTACTACTTGCTCTCCTTGGGTGGGGTGGCGGGGCCTCAGAGAGGGCTGGAAAAGAGAGTGGGTCCCAGTGGGGGCTGAGCATCCTTGCAAAGGCTGCCGACTCCCAAGAAGAAAGGGAACAGCGAGCTGGTCACTGGCTCTTAGACATGAAAGTAGCCAGTTCTTTTCCAAAGAAAACCGGCCCATCTACATTTCCGGCATGCATGGGAGGGGTTGCCAAATCTCCTTAACTCAGGGAACAACCAGGGAAATAAAGTTATTTCAAACCCTAACTGCTTCCTAAGGAGGATAGGTCCTAATAATGACTAGGGTTGTTTGATCTCCATTTTGGGTTAAGATGGGTTTGGGCGAGTCTTCAAATGGGTTTGGTTAAGCAAGGGGAGGGGGCAGCACCTGAAGAAGTCCTGAATTGCTCTGCCTGATGGCAGGGGAGAGCAGGCTGAGGAGGAGAGGAGGTCCTCTAAACAGAGCCCTACACTCTTCATAAAAAGGCGGTTTTGAGACAGAAGTCCCGTGGGGAACAGAGGGTGCGTTACCCGCTGTCAGTACATGAGGTAAACACCCTCTCCCCCCTCTACTAAGGAAACTTCACGGTGTCTACACTGCTCACTAATGCCCTCTGCTAAGTGAATCACCCTAAGTGAAGGTCTAACGGAGCACTGAGATCTGCATGTGAGCTGACCCTGACCCAGGGTCACAGATATGGAACAGGTATGAGCAGGAGACAGGCGAGGAGAGACCAAGTGCTATCTGGGTCCCACGGTAATTTACAACCTCTGCGTGCGTGTGTGTGTGTGTGGTGGGGACATGGGTCATCTTTCCTATAAAATGAGGTTGCTATAAGGCAGTGCAACAGTGGCGCTAAAATAAATGATCAACAATTCCCTCTTAGCTTCTGGTGACAGAGGAATATTCTCTGAGGAGAGGGACACAGCCTGACACAGAAAGCAGTGGTTTCAGGAAGCATGGAGGTTAAGTGCTCAGGCTCTGGAGGCAGAAGGATCTGGTTTGAGTCCCTGCTCCAATACTTACTGGCTCTGTGATGTTAGGCAAGTTACTGGACCTCCCCGTTGCTCACTTCCCTCATCTGAGCAAGGGGATAACAAGCAACCATGCCTCTCTGGGAAGAGTAGAGGTATAGATAGATAGATATTCAATATAAATGTATATGTGTATATATATTTAATCCATATATATGTGTGTGGATTAAATAAGATCATGCATGTAAGCTGCTTGGAACAGTAACTGGCACATAGTAAGTGTTCAATTAATGTTATTTGTATTGCTGTTCCCATCTGAAAAGTTCTTTTATGCTCAGCTATTGGTCTATAAAAATCAAGTTGAATGTGGCAGGAAGGGAGAGTAACATCCTTAGTAAGATGCCTAACTGGTCACCCCCTTCCAAATGGTCAAAGGACTAGTGGGATGCCTAGTGGACAGACGTTAAAGTGATCGACCCCCCTGGGGGCTGGTGCCCCACTCGACATGGGAGTCCCATGTCTGATGCCAAAGCTCCCACAAGCCACGCGTCCAAACTCTTCCGCTCCAGCTGCCACAAGAGCCACCCATCCTGCCATACCTTCTCCATCTTCATCACACAGGTGGAAGGGAAAGGGTTAAAGTTTATTCTATTTTTGGACCTGGCCCCTGGGGTCCTGGCTGCCTCCTTTGCTGATAAGGACAAACAGGTTGGAATGTAGGTACCCCAGCCACTCTGGACACGTCTACGGGGTGAACTGGTAGCATGGAACTCTCACCACCAGGAACAATTAGACATTAAGCCCAAATGGCAAAGTGAGATGGAGTCATAGCCCTCAGTGGAAGCAAGCTGGGCATAAGGCCTATGAAGGGCAGTCGGTGGCTGTGGTCAGGCTGCTCCTCCAGGCACAGCATTTCTCAGCCTGCAGGTGGTTCCAGGATCTGGCCCCGCTTCCCTCAGCAAGTTCTTCTCCACAGAGACCAGGGCCAGGGCTCCAAACCAACCAGGTGGACAGCCAGGAGACGACAACGACAGTAGCAGCAGCTGCCATGCAACCCACCTAGTACGTGCCAGGAAACATACCAGGTGCTTCACACATATCACCTCTAATCTTCACAACCACACCGGATGTTCATCTTTATTACCTAGGAAACCAAGGCTCAGAGAAGAGAAGGCACTTGCTCAACATCACACAGCCGGTATCAGTGCAAGACTCAAACCCAAGCCTGTTTGACTGCCAAGGCCCAGTTCTTTTCTCCACTATATGAGGCAGCTACTAGCTACCGATCCCCATGCGCCTCCAAAAGCACAAGAGAGAGTTTAATTTCCAACTGACAAACAACTGGGTAACTGAACACGAAGAAACCATTGCCTACCGGGTATTTGATCATGTGGGTCAATGGAATTAAGGGAGAAAACAAAAAAAACATGGCACCTTTGAATAGACTGGAGTTACACAGAAAAGAACAAGCCCTCAGTAAGGAGCCAGGACCAAGTTACAAAGGCTGGCACACCAACAGTACAGGGCTTCGCTGCTGCCTACTGGGATGAAGGGAGTGATACCTCATCAGGGACACAGTTGAAATGCTACAGACTAAGTCGTCAGAGGCAGGCTTTCACTCTGAAAGCTTTTAATGGTAGAAAAAACATCCAAATGAATGGCATTAGCTTGCATAAAAATGAACATGGAGAAAATAGAATGATAAACCAGAAGTTGGTTTTCAGAGGTTTCTTTTATATCTTTAAAGCGTGTTATCAAACTGCAGGGAATCCAAGCTCTTTGGAGACTGGTGGCCCAGCTTAAAGCCATGGCTGTGTACAGACTTGTGAAGGCTGCCTGCTGCCTGCGGGGGTTTAAGGCTCTCCACCCAAACAATGACATTTTAAGAAGAAGAAAATTAAAATGGACAGTATATCAGCTTAAAAAAAAAACTCACACTGAACGACCAAGCAGGTGTCTGTGTGTTTTGTTCCTGTAACACACGGATTGACTATTCCTTCCAAACAAGATACTGGAACTTAGCTCTTAACAGAGACGACACTCATGCTAATGCCAGGGCCACGGCACTTGGTGTCAACAGGCAGCATAGCTATAAAGCAGTCGGGTGGGTCCCACTGTTTTCTTCCGTTGAATGTACTGCTGTTTAAGCATTCGAGATATCCTCAGGGCTCTTAAGCTCTCTTAGGATGGAGCTGCATTTTGCACGATTCTGTGCGTGTATACAAACACACAGACACACACCCACACACACTAAGCTTAGTGTGCTGTCAACCAGCATTCACTGAGGTCTCTGGTGTGCCAGGCTCTTGGCAGGTGACCTTGTTTAACTTGCACACCAAGCCCACATATGAATTGTACCCCCACTGCGTAGCTGAGGAACGTGACTCACAGGGGTCAGGTGCGTTCTGTGACCCCAGCTAGAAAGGGACACGGCTGAGCTTCGAACAGAGCTGTGCCTGAGCCCTCCTGTGTTTTCACCACACCAAACCTTCCAGCATATTTAATGATGTTACGTATCATCCAACCTCCTCGCTTTAAACTGAAACTTGTCACTTATTTGCTCTTCAGAAAAAATGGATACTTTTCATCTTCAGAATGGATACTGTTATACAAGTCAATGTGGCAGTGACAAAACTTGTGATCAGGCTCCTAATGTGTGTCAAGTTCCTTGGACTAGAAACCCTCTTTGGCCCCTCCACAGATTTCCATTCCTGTTGGAGGAATGTGCAAAGTCACCAGCTGCTGCTTTCTTGCCTTTCCTAGTTCAGTCTATGACAGATGACTAATGATTCTTACGCCTTGTCACCAGCAGAAGAACACTTCCAAATGTCAGATGAGGGTGATGAAGAAACTAACATTTATTATATTCTGGGGCCAAGCAAGGTGGTTTATATATAAATATATATATATATATATATCTATATCTCATCTCATACAATGTTTTCAGTTCTCATAATAGTCTACCAAGAGAGCTATTTTAAACCACCATTTTACATAAGTGGGCACTCAGGCTCAGAAAGGCCAAGCTGATTCTCTGTAGGTTACACAGGTTATACGACTAGTCTGTAGTAGAACCAAGATTGAAATCCGTATTTTTTCTGTCCCCAAAACTTATGCAGGGTTACTTCTGGTCACTTTGATACTGGAAATGGATGAAACAGATTATACACACAGAACCAACACTTGATTAGCCATTTCTGGGCCCTAGGTTTTCCCCACTCGTTACACTATGCGTGACAAAAAGCTTCAAATCAGAAGGGCTTCTGCAACTTCTCGCCAACAGGGTCGGTGCACCTGACTTGTCAATATAACACAGACAACTCTTATCTTTTCAAGACCCATTAGAGACTTCGGAAAATGATGCTCTACAGAGCACCTCTCATCAAAGTAAAACTTAAAAGTTCTAATTGGACTCAGTGTGGTTAGGCTAAAATTAGAGTAATCCAACTCATAAGTCTAAGTAAGTCATTCCAATCCAAATCTTGTTTCCAATACTGCACAGACCAACGTATTTATGATAGTACTAACTACACTATATGATGCCAAGCGCTGTATCCTCAAAAGACTTTAAGTATCACCATCCTATTCTTACCTCCAGGCGAAAATTAAACTGGTCACAGGGAAACTTAAACTCATTGCTGCAAGACTCTGCCCCCTTGCTTGTGACCTGTATGGTATCCCCAGTCCAGATTCAAAGAGCTCGTTT
This sequence comes from Neophocaena asiaeorientalis asiaeorientalis, assembly GCF_003031525.2. Lineage (NCBI taxonomy): Eukaryota > Metazoa > Chordata > Mammalia > Artiodactyla > Phocoenidae > Neophocaena > Neophocaena asiaeorientalis. The sequence goes on along the minus strand of NW_020175532.1, from coordinate 2,493,255 downwards.
TATGCTCAGAGGAAGAAGATTCCTTTCTTCCTCTGACCTCAACATTCACAGAGCTATACTGTAGCTCAGAATAAAATTAGATTTTGGAAGGAAGCGAGTTTGAAATATTATGTAGAAAAATCTTGGCAACAAGATCCCTATCACATCACGGTCTCAAAGCCAGAGAATTTTATCTGTAAGGCTGGCTAACAGTGATTTTTAAAAAAAAAAAACACCACAAACACACTTTTTGAAACTGAAGTAGGCATTTATAATACTAAGTGCCCTTGGTCAGGAAGTCACTTTATGAAAGCGAGTGATGCAAGGCTCCTTAGTATCAAGTTGTGTTTTTTTCTGCAACACTTTTTGTTAAAATGCAAAAACCAACTGCGGCCAAATTAAATGAAAGCAAAGTCCATTTAACAGGCTGTCCTCTAAAATTCAAGGTAAAAACTGTCACCACACAAAAAGGTTCCAAGCAAGAGTCCTTAAGTATTAACGTTGAACAAATGAATGCCTCCAACATGGACATGAGGAAATAAGCACTATGGAATAATGATCAAAACAGGACATCCTGATAAACACATGTTTATCCAGTGTGCGTATCAACCCCAGATATAATATCTGAGAAGGTACAAAATGGGTGATAGGAATTGTTCAATAAATGCCCTCAGTGTTACTACCACCACCAGCATCACTAGTCTTAGAGGGGTTGCCATGTTTTGCAAATACAAATGCCCTCAGGGAAGGTATTCAGCTTACATATCCATCTGTAAAGGTTTTCATAAATTATAGTATTTCTCTCCTAACATCTCAGAGCAGTCACTCTGAGGAACTGTGTTTTCAGTAGTATGAGTGAGGGAACAGTGGCCAATTGCGATGGGCTGCAAAGGGTATTAGTACCTAAGAGGAGCTGAAAAGGACCCCTGAAGCGAGGAGCCATAGAGAAAGGGGAACGGAGGGTAAACACGATCTCTGAAATACACACTCACAGAGTCAAAGGCAACCCAATCTCAGAACTATGCTATTTCTGGAAACAAAAGTGATACTTTTAATAGGTCCGAATTCCATGGAAAAGGGAATATTCTGACTTATGTTTGTGTAAGATGTGACACAGCTGAATGCCTTTTGGAGACCTAGTATTTGAATTTAAGTTCAAAAATTTCTGTCTCAAAGAAGGGTGACACAGCCATGCTCGAAGTAAATGGTCTCTACAACCCTAACCTATGAAGTATAACAATTGACAAAGAAAAATAATTATGTACAAAAGAGGAAATGCACTAACAAACAGAATTGCTCATACGGGAACCAAGGACATTGCTCTATCAGCAAAGAATGAGGCTCCCCTGGATGAATCAATAAACGTCAGGTCCAGAAAGGAAATGTAGGTTTCCCTTTTTTAAACAGTACAAAAGGCCAAGAAGCTTCAGAACTAAATCAACCATGTCGGACCTGATGATAGTGTACTAAAAGCAAAGCCACAGTTGTTTACAGCCAGTCCAAATCAAACCAAACATTAGAACTGAAACAGATAACTATCTCCGCCAGATCTCAGTTTCCAAAAGGAGAGCCATCATTTGCAACTACCAAGCGCCAAGCACTGTGCCAGGCCCCTCACCTGTGTTAGGACACTTAGTTCGCACAGCAGCTGGCTCTCTGCCTTCCGGAAAGCCGTGGAATCACTGGGGGTGGGTTAGGGGCAGGAGTGGGGCTTCAGGTTGATTCCAAAGGGCAGTTTTATGCTCACTGCTTGGGGCAACTACGTCTTAAAGCCAGAAATTTTACAACAATCATTTACAGTCCACCCGCCAGAAGTTGTTGTTACTGTAGCAAAAGCTTCCATCCCCCATGACTCTAGCTGGGGCCCTTCAACCATTTTTTTTTAAAGCATTTTTAATTAACTAATTTTTATTTATTTATTTTTGGCTGCATTGGGTCCTTGTTGCTGTGTGCGGGCTTTCTCTAGTTGCAGCGAGCGTGGGCTACTCTTTGTTGTGGTGTGTGGGCTTCTCATTGCGGTGGCTTCTCTTGTTGCGGAGCACAGGCTCTAGGTGCAAGGGCTTCAGTAGTTGTAGCACACGGGCTCACTAGTTGTGGCTAGCGGGCTCTAGAGCTCAGGCTCAGTAGTTGTGGTGCACGGGCTTAGTCACTCCGCGGCATGTGGGATCTTCCCAGACCAGGGCTCGAACCCATGTCCCCTGCATTGGCAGGCGGATTCTTAACCACTGCGCCACCAGGGAAGCCCTCCAACCATTTCTGACTATGCAGCCCCTCAATAAAAAATTGTGAGTATTAACTGCCAATATATGCATGCTTGTAAGTTGCAGACTTGGACTACGGCTCTAAAATATTACGGCAATTATAAAACATACAGTAAAGATATAAATTAGAAAACAATTATATTTTAAATAGAAATTCTAACATTTTCTTCTCTTAGCCCAATAGATCAGGCAGTGCAGCGCATTTAGAGACAATGACATTTTGGCTTTTCCCCTCGAAAACACTCTCACTGGGCAGTCTCCACTATATGGGTCCCCAAGCCCAGGAGGAAGTGACAGAGAAGTGAGATAAGCCTGCACACTTGGCTGTTACAGGTAACCCACGTCCAGTTTCTTACAATACCCAGACCCTAGAACGGACAGAGCCACTTCCTTGATCGGCAGCCGACAGGTTCTTCCCAGGAGTGAGTGGTACAAGTGAAAAGGAAAGGCACAGAGATATATCCTCTAATTCAGTTTAGCTACGAATCTCATCTCTCGTTGCGGAGCACAGGCTCCGGACGCACAAGCTCAGCGGCCATGGCTCACGGGCCCAGCCGCTCCACGGCATGTGGGATCTTCCCGGACCGGGGCACGAACCCGTGTCCCCTGCATCGGCAGGCGGACTCTCAACCAAGGCGCCCCCAGGGACGCCCCCAGGGCATGTTTTCTTCCTTCTTTTGCCTGACTGCAGCGGTTCTGCGATGTCAGCCAAGCCATCCAAGCCCCTGGGCCTCATTTTTCATATAAAAGTTGGTGATGTATTTGAGAATGACTAAGGATTCTCCTAGCTATAAAAATCTAGAGTTCTGAAAGAAAATTCCTCAGAAGTTAACTTCCCTCATCCTATTTGCTCCACAGGTTCAAATGTTGGATCTGATATAATGTCATATGTGAATGATTAAGGAAATGCACTGAGCTAGGAAAAAAAGCATCATATGTTTGGTTGACATTTACCACTTCCCCCGTCCCTCATCTAACAACAGTATAGAAGATGTCGAATGAATTAGTACGTGAAACAGACCAAAAAGACGTGGCGAAGAGCCACCTCTTTGAAGGAACATGAGGGCTGACTCTAGGTAAGACACATGCCTTCTTTTTCTGTAAACACAGTTGCACACACACACGCACGAACACCTGCAAACGCACATGAAAATCGCCTAACGTCCCAATCCTAAAGGGAGCGGGCATCATATGAACCTCAAAGAACTTGATCTAGAGCTATCTTAAATATCACAGAGATGACTAACCAGCTATTAAGCATACAAACTCATAGGACATTTTACTTTTAAGGCGTTCTGGCAGACGTGGGCTTTGAGATAAGCTTATTTTAGCCCACAGAGCACTGAGATTCCACTTGCTCCTACCACTCAGGAGCAGTGTGGAGGCTTCCTCTTACAAGTTATGCGTGTGCCTCAATCTCCTCACCTGTAAGAGGGGTATTTTCTAAAAAGGCAAGACCAAGTTCCTTATTTCTCACTGTGAAAATTGAAAAAACAAAACATCAAGCAACAGATGAATGGTTAAACACTCTATGGCACCCAAGAAGCCATTAAAATTAACCTCATAAAGACTGTATAAAAAATTAACGTTTTTGTTACCATAAAAATGAAAAGAGAAGACAAAATTGTACCTAGAATATTATAAAGGGGGAGGGGTATTAAAAAAAAATGTGAAACCGAAACAGCCAATGTCACAATTTTTACATGATTTTTCCCATTTTTTTTCTCTTTTTGGTGGCATTTTATGTTTTTGATAACACATTTACATTTATAGGGAGAAATACAGTTGAAAATTCATGGATCCAAAACCAGTTGACTCTTACCTACCCACAAGGTGGAAAGGATTCTAACCAGAGAAAAAACTTATGTATCTGTGCTTAGTCATATTAGCTGGAAAACCAAAAAGGACAACTCTCAATTCTGTTGCTTCCTCTTATGAAAATGGAAACTGAGATCTCCAGGAATCAAGGCTGGATATATTCTTGTCATCTCAAATCCACTTGCCAAGCTGCTGTAGCTTCTCAAAGAAGCATAATTTTTTAAACTGATATAAACATCAAAATGTAGTTGGGCATGGGGTCTACAACCTAAGCTACATGGGAGCCACATGCGGTGAATAAAAAATAATTTGTGTTAAAACGGTGTGTACGGGGGAGGGGGAGACAGTATGAATATCCTCAGAGATTTTTAATAAAAATAGAGTTTCCATTTTTCCCTTGAAAGCCAACTTTAAGGAAATGTGTAGAACTGAAAACGACTGCTGTGAGAAAAGACCATTCAGGGAGAGTTTCGATATATTCGATGCTCATTAAATGATCATTTATTCCCCTGTAATGTGAACTCTTTCATCAGGAGAAACACTTAAGTGCTTCAAAAATTTGAGATAACGGCATCCCACTGTAGGTTACAACAGAAGCATTTATAAATGGCTCATTTTTGATGATTCTTCAAGTCTGAATAAATCAGAGAAATCTACGCTTTCTTCTTGGTAACTGGGCTGTTAGGTAGAATAAAAACTCCTGCTCAGTAACCTGATGAATTCCAAGGGAATGCAAAGACCACCCAGCAGCATCTTAAACAAACAAACAAACAAAACAAAACCAAAGGAAAAAAAACCACTCCAGCTCACAGGCGGGAGCTCCAGCCCGCCCAGACAGTGAGCCCGAGCCAGCAGTCGCAGCCAAAGGGGATTTTGCCTGATTTTCCCCCAGACACTTCATCTGTTCCACAAAGGGATGAGGTGTGTACAACATGGACCCTGCCCTCTAGGGAATGGCAGTCTGGGGAGGTAAACAGAAAGCAGACTGACAAATACAACCTGGCAATGCTAAGTGCTATCATGGAGATGACAGGGGAGACCAGGGAGAAATGCGAGCAAGTCTAGACACACTAACGAACTGGTCATCTAGTCTCAAGCAACCTCACTGTCCTCGTGGTCATTTATAGTTTCTTCTGGAAAATTCTGCGTGTGGTTTAGCATGACTGTAACTGGCATGGAAATATCACTCGTATTCATTCTCTCTCTCTCTAAAGGAAAAGTAACAGGAAAGAGCTGGGCAAACAAGAACTTGATCTGGGCTGAAAAGCTGGGTCCAGGCATTTGTACCAGCCTCTCCCACTTCTGCTGTTTGCTTAACAGTGCACTTGACTGACCCCAAAGGATGTTTGGTTTTATTTTGCTTCAATTTTTCTTTTGATCAGTGAGGACAGGTGTAGGAAAATAACATCTCCCATTTCAGGGACAGGAACTCCACTAAGCCAGTTCTAACTCCCCACAAAAGGGGATAAAGAGACCTGAACACAGGTCCCCCGCAGCCAATATACCCAACAATGTGCAAATACTCATGAGATCAGAGTGAACGTCTTCAAATGCTCAGAAATAGAAGAGCAGTGGGCTTCCCCCTAGTATTGCAGTTTGCGTGGGGCGGTATAATTTGGAACAGAGAATTAAGAGAAGCTAGGTTTAGAAACTGGGAGTCAGAATGACCTTGAGATCCCTGGCAAGGGGGGGACACAGAGGGGAGGAGAAAGTGAACTTGAGAGGGAAAGGGAAAAAGTATGGAAGGGGAGGTAGGAAAATCCCAAGACAAATCTGGGTTTTCATGGGATTTTTGTCTCACATGACACGGGTCACAGAAGCCTATCAGACATACATTCACATGTTTTCTAAAATCTGCAGAGGAATTACATTTGTATGGCAATAACAGGTGGATGTCCCATTTAATGACAAGGTAATAATACTGTTCATAAATCTGAGTACTTTCTAGGAATCAGGACTTACACACACACACACACACACACACACACACACACACACACGAGTTCAGTTAATCCTCAAAAGGCCCTTGGGATATGGATATTATTTTCATTTTACAGATGAGAAAACCGAGTATCAAAGACTTGAAAGACCTAGTACAAGCCAGTATTTTACCCCAAGTCAGTCTTATGCCTACGCCCGTGTTCTGCACAGCTGGGCTGGGAGAAGGCCTGGAGCAATAGAGACCCAAGCGCCTCTGACTGCAACTTACTGATGAATGAACCCCTGATGATGTTTAACGCGAAATACAACAGCAAAGAGCACTAACATCTAAAAGGGGTAAAAACCACGAACACCAAAGAACGCATGGGCATGAATCAAAACCCTGTCTACTGCTAGGCTACTGTTTAGGACATTGGCCAGGTTCCCAGCACCTTGCCAGCAACATCCCAGAAGGAGAGCTGCCTTAGTTTGCAATCTCCCGAACCTCCACTTGCTCTACCTTTGCCATTAGTCAAAACTAATCAAAACGAAAATAAGCGAATCAGCTGTGAAATCCCTGCTCTTCACAGTGGGCTGTGTGGTGGGAGAGAGCACAGATGGAGTTTCCTTTTTAAAGGAAATGTTTTGGCACTAGCCTCTGTTAAGAGTTTTCCCTTGTTTCCATCTGGTTTTAGTATTGGAACACGTACATGAGAGAATGGAAAAAGAAAATTCTGTTGGCGTGCTAAACCACTAGAAAAGCTAAGGTGGTCAACAGTACATCCTCTAAATCCCTGGAGATTGAAACGCTTTGCACAAGGCATGTTGTCACATTGTTTTTAAGGAAGGGGAGAGGTCATTTTCTTGGGTCCAGGCCTGTCCTGAAAAAAAATTTTAAAGAGTGCACACTTGGGAGGGAGAGGGACCCAGATTTGAGTCTCAGCCTTACCACCATCTAGCTGTCTGCCCCTGGGCAGTGTACCCGCCCACTTTAAACCTTGGCTATTTCATGGAAAGTAGAAATGACACCAAAAGCCACATCACAAAGCTGTTGTGAGGATTAAGTGACATCACATCTGTTAAGTGCTTTGTTCTCCATTTTTGGAGTCTCCTATTCACAAGGCTTTAGAAAAGACAAATATTATTACTACCAGTTTTCTCAGGAAGAGATCTAGAACCATCAAGGAAACTCTAAAACAATTTTAAGGCATCTACATTTTTTTTTTTTTTTTTTAACTGCATAACTGAAGAAAAGTTCATACATGGCGGTGTCCTTGTCAGGAGCCTCTCAGAATTTCCCCGGAGAATTGATTTTCTCTAAGACTCGAATACATCCGCTGACACTCTCATTCTCCTGTGGGGCTTCCTTAACAGCCTAGATGCTGGTGTAGAGGACTGTCACCTCCCAGCCAAAGCCAACCAAGCCTAAACTGGTAGGAAAGTAGAGTAATCGTGAAACATAATTATCTCTAAAGATGTACGAGGGAGTGTGAGAAAAGATGCTTGGTTTGGGAAGTCCTCTCTCATATAACTCTTATGCCTAAGAGACAGACAGACAAACAGAGGAGCACAGTGTCTAAGGCAATACAGGCCTAGAATCAAAGCACCTGGGTTTAAATCTCTGTTTTGTAACTCACAAACCGATGACCTTGGACCAGCCAATCGAATTCCGTATGCTCAGTTTCCTCATCTACAAAATGAGGATGGTACTGTTATCTACCTCATTGTCATAAGGATTAAATGAGTTAATATATGTAAAGGGCATAAAACCATGCCCAATATAAGAACTCAATAAATACTATTACTACTATTAGTATTATTACTACTCCTAATTCATAGGGGGACTGGTGCTTCTCTAACCTTATTGAGCACTGAAGCATGTGATGGGTTCATGGCAGGTGCTACACTGAAGGTCATTTACAAGTGACACCTGGTGGCAACATCCGCTGAGCCAGAAAACAGTGCAGAAGAAAACCCTCTCTACTTTTAACTTCATGTAACCAAGGATATCATTGCAAATGTTTTAATCCAATGTGTCTATGCACATGTCACAAAAGGGCCAAATTCTCAATGTAAAATATAATAGAAGATATTATATTTTTCTAAAATAAAAAAGGATGTACAAAGAATCATATAATCATGGCACTGGAAATAATTGTTTTTGATTGCACTGTCTTCTAGAGCTACTTAAAGTTTTAGGGCTGGATTTACATACCAAATCTCTATAATAAAGAGATAAAAAGCTTACCCTGGGCTTCCCTGGTGGCGCAGGGGTTGAGAGTCCGCCTGCGGATTCAAGGGACACGGGTTCGAGCCCCGGTCCGGGAAGATCCCACATGCCATGGGGTGGCTGGGCCCGTGAGCCATGGCCGCTGAGCCTGTGCTCCGCAACGGGAGAGGCCACAACAGTGAGAGGCCCGCAAAAAAAAAAAAAAAAAAAAAAAAAAAAGCTTACCCTGATGTATGTTCCAAATGGAGGAGAGTCTATTACTCAATAACCTCAGAAATGAGATAGAAGACACAGCACAGGTCAAAACTGTTCAACGTCTTTATGAATTTTGAAGAGTTAGGGAGAAACCTGTTCCTTAAAATATGGCTCACTCTACACCACAAGCCCTCCTGACCTACGTCAGAAAAAATGAGGTGCTGTGGCACTACAAGCATGGCCAATGGGGCCACAAGGACTGGGTGGATTTCTGTTACTTCAAAAGTGGTGACCCTGGGACATCACGACCTCTCTGATGAACACTGGTGCCTTTATCTGGGAAAAGAATCTACCACCCAATTGGGATAGGGATAGGGATGTTGTGAGGATTAACTGGAATTAAAACAAATAATAAAACATACACAGGATGATTTTTATTTTCTTCTACATAATATCTGAAAGATTGGTATTTTCAATATTTACTACTTCTATAACAAAGTATAATAACATATATATCATTATTACAGTTGTTTTGTATTTCTTCTTTCACTACTAATACCTTTGTCCATCTCTGAGTTCACTGTGGATTTCTTCATTTTTCCTGGAGAAAAACTCTTAGAAAGTCAGCTCACCACTCCTGAATAAACCATTTCTATCAAGGTCAAATTTCATCTGTCTTGTATTTTTTCCTTCTCTCTCTTCTAATATTTATAGACCTTGTAATGAGATCCTGTCTGACTTTAGAAAGTAGATAAAAAGAATTTCTTATGCCAGATCTCTGACAATTACCTTTGGTTACGCTAATCCAATAGCAACCTATAAAAAATGTCCTCAAACCCTCATAATTGGTTTGAATGTCCATTTGGATTATTAACAACCTGAATTTCTCCCTATATGATTATGTATGAAATTTGCTATAAAATTTCTAAGGGGGTTCAGAATCCTAGAACCTCAGGGCCTAAAAGGAGCTTTGAACTTGTCAACTGAATCGAAGCCCAGAAAAATTCAGAGCTTTGACCATGGCTAGTCAAAAAGAAAAGGACTAAGATGTATTCTTTTGATAGAATTGAGTACCATAAATATATCATTATGTCAAGTACAGCAATAAGACAACGCAGAGCATAACTCCCCAAGATAGTGAAACTTCTCAACCTTAGCTTCAGTATCTCATGCATGACACTTTCAAGATACAGGTAAGTTTCCCCACTACCCCTAGTGCTGCATTAGTAGGGCCTAGGTGGAACCAGGCCATCCATAAAATTCTAGAGGTTATTCGAAGGAACACCCAGGACTGGGAACTACGGAGATAAAGAACAGTATTGCCAAGTCCTAGCCTCCTAATCCCCATCATTACCTTCCATGGGGATCCATTTACATAAATGGTTTCATCAAAGATCACTCAGAACTTTTTTTTTTTTTTTTTTTTTTGCGGTACGCGGGCCTCTCACTGTTGTGGCCTCTCGCATTGCGGAGCACAGGCTCCGGAGGCGCAGGCTCAGCGGCCATGGCTCACGGACCCAGCCGCTCCGCGGCATGTGGGATCTTCCCGGACCGGGGCACAAACCTGTGTCCCCTGCATCGGCAGGCAGACTCTCAACCACTGCACCACCAGGGAAGCCCAGAACTTTTTTTTTTAATAATAAAATTTTGCTCTCTACAAATCTAAAATCATTCTGAAAAGATTAAGATTCTCTGTTTTAAGAACAGAGAATGTTTTAATCACAAAAATTAAAGTTTATGTAAGAGAATGTATTAATTGCAAAAACTGAAGTTTCTTCATGCTCCTTCTATGGGGAGCAGCCAATGAAAGATTTTTATCCATTTACGTATATGAAGGGTAGCATTATACATCACGCATACTGAATTAAAACAAGATCAGGAAAATAGATTTTAAACAGGAAATTATGGAATGTTCAGTAGGTAACTGGCCTCTAATAGCAAATTGATATTAACTTCTTAGCATGCTTCTACTGTAGTATTTTTTTTTTTGATAGGTAAGAAGTGCACTTATTTAGAGAGAAACACTCTCCACAGACAGTGTCTAGTGTAGTATTATAGACCCAAATTTCATGGAGGGGGCAACTGATTATACAAATAGTTGTAGGCAGAGCTTGCTTTACAGTTTGAATGAGTTAACAGCTCTAAGTTATAAATAAAGTCCATACTATCATCAGGTATTTAGTAAGCTATCCATTTACATAGCATCTTCCATTTAAGCATCTATTGTGTCTATACTCAGCAATGTGCCGGGTGCTATAAGGAACTATGGAGACACAGATCAGATAGATGGAAACACAGGTTTACATGATACACAGCTGCTTCTGTCTGAGGACTCAAAAGGCCATCTAGGATAACTTCTCATACCTTTAAGGGAGAGGGCTAGCCTCTGTCCATCTTATGGAGCAGACTAAGAAGGTTAATTAATTCTTATGATCATCCCACAAGTGATTCTGTAAGACATTTTTTAGAATCAATTTTACCAAGATATATTTACATGTAATAAAATGCACCCATTTTAAGTGTGTAGTTTGATGAGTTGGTGGTTACTTGTGATACACCCAAGTAAGCACCACCACAATCAACATATAGAACCCTTACACCACTGCAAGAAATCCCCTCATGCTCCTTTGCTATCAATCACCAACTCCACCCCCTGGCAACCACCAATGGGCTTTCTGTCACTATAGCTTAAGTTCTGTCCATTCTAGAATTTCATATAAATAGAATCATACATCATGCCATCTTTTCCATTTTTTTTCACACATAACACAAGGCTTTTGAGATCCATCCATGTTGCTGCATGTATTAGTAGTTCATTTAATAACCAGGTAGCATTCCACTGCATAGTTAAAAAAAATAATTTTATTCACTCACATATAGATGGACATCTGAGTTCTGATTTTTGGTTATTATAAATAAAACTGTTATGAAACTCTATGTACATGTCTTTATGTGGACATATGTTTTTATTTCTCTTGGGTAAATGCCTAGGAACAGACTTGTTGAGTCATATAAATGCAAGTTTGACTTTATAAACAACTGTCAAATTGTTTACCAAAGCAATTCTATCATTTTTACATTCCCACCAGCAAAGTATGAGAGCTCAAATTGCTCCACATGCCTGCCAACACTTGGTATTGTCAGCCTTTTTAATTTTAGCCATTGCTGAAAAGAGAAACTGGAAACCAATGCTTTAAGAATGTTAATCACAGAGGCCTCTCAGTATGTAAGTATCTGCATACCATTCAAGAAGCCAGCCAGGAAGTCCAATGAGAAACAATCAAATTCTATCCCAAAGCTCCATGGATGAATTGGAGAGGTTATTTCTCTCCTTACACAATTATAGCTAAATAACTCAAGAAAGATCTTATTTCCTTTGCTCCAGCACCATTTTGGATTCCCCTAGGGAATATACAACCCGCTCTGAAAATAATAAGTCTCATGATCACAGGCCTCTCCCTCTCAGATTATAAACTCTGCCAAATACTGGTGGAAAAAAATTCACACAAAGAATCATTACTAAAAGATACTGGATATATAAAACACCCATGCTTACATGCATATGTTGGCAAACTTTTAAAGCTTTGATACTCTTCTCTTTAAAAAAAGAATATAACTCTTTATGCTGTTTGAAAAGTGGTTAAAAATTATTTGCAGACACTGCCCTAATTTGGACAAATTTTGCCTATTCAAAATGGAGAGCCGGTTTTCATCATCCAAACCACAAGAGTTCGGACTCCCAGAAAGCACAGGAGGTTCACACTGATAGCAGGAAGGAACAGCTGTCATTCCAGGGCTCTGCTTTCACTTCACAGCCTCCTATGTGAGTTGAGCTACAAAGACTAAACAGGAGACAAGGAGGAACTCAGAATCCAGTTCATCTTTCAAAGAAGCCGCCCTTCCTCTGCCTGGAATGCTCCCTGCACCCACACCATTTCTTTTCAGAACCAGTGAGGCCCTACTTTTCTTGCAGCTCTGGGTTCTCCCAACCAGGTCAAATCCTCCTCACACATGCTTTCACATCACTATATTTTTCCTCTTTAACCATTTCCCAGTTAATAATTATGTTTATTTTAGTGAATAAAATATTAATGTCTACTGCTCCTTCCCCAACAAACAAGGTAAGCTTCATGAGTTTTTCTCCTAACTGAACCCCCAGCACCAAGAGTGCTCAGCACATAAAAAGTACTTAATAAATATGTGCGTAATTAATCAATTACTTGTTAATTAAAGCAACATCTTATCAAAGATGTACTGATAGGCCTCTACGCTTTTCATGAGTTCGAAAATAAAGGTGGCTGCTTCTTTCTCGATTACAAGAAAAATCAAACTGCAAAAACACTGTGGGTGTCAAAGTTGCCTGGCCTTCTCCTGCCCCAGTTTCCATTAAATCAGCTGCTTAAATGTCAGATCTGCTTTGTCAACCTATCCTCTCAAAATTCAAGCCCATGAAAAGGATGAAGACTTTCAGAACTCAAGACTGTCCTCCATTAGAATGCAACAGAAAAGTAATTCTCATAGTCGCAGGCTTTAAACCTGAAGGTCTTGGTGATTTGTAAAGGAGATGCAGTTATCCAGTAAGTCCCCGGTCATTATCTCGTATGGCAGGGGAAATGGTCATGCTCTTTCACCAGGAGAGGGAATTAGAGGCCCCATATCACTCTTGCAGATCTCATGATCAGAAAGAGGCTGACAATAACACGTGCCTAAAAGGCAAACAAAACGGCCCTTTTCTTCATCCACCTTTTCTGCAACTGCCTGTCTTCAAGAAATCTCAATGAAACATTGAGAGAATGGAGGTTAATTAGAATAGTGTGTGTCCCTGCTCATCCCATGTTCAGCTCAGCCCAAATACAAAACAAAATTTCTTTTAATGCATTCTATTCATTATTGGTATAAGCGAAAACTCTAGAATTCAAATTTAAAGATGTGGAAATATTTTTAAGACCTGAACCTCATTAACAAAATACTAGGAAGGTATTAGGAAAGGCTACTTCTTTAGATATTAACTGAGCCCCTATTATATGGCAAGCATTGCTCAGCACACTAAAGGAATGCAAATGTCTTCCAACAGTCACCAAATCTTATTAACCTAACTGTTACTTGGGATTTAAGAGAGACGAATATTTCAAGGTCAATTCTCATTCTAACCATTGAAAAGGCATTCTTACCAAAGGGTTATATTTCCATTTTATTTTAAACTAAGATACAGTCCTATTATTATCTCTACATGTTCTTTCTGGAAAAAAAGCTATTTCCACCTTGAAATAAATTCTGATAAACAAATGATCTGAGGCTTAATTTAAAAAAAAAAAAAAAGCTAAAAATGGGTCTAAAAATAAAGTTTTATTCCCAAGCCACAACTGAAGAAAATTGAAAAAAAGATGAATTACGGTAAGCCTAATTCCTCCATTGCCCAGTTACAAGAAATATCAGAAATATTACAAATGCTCCAGGTGCTCAGGTTAGCATCACCCATAGTTCCATGGAAAACTTATCCAAATTTCATCTCAAAACACTTGGTATGAATTCACAGTAAGTCCCACAGATATCCTACAATCACAAACGGAAAGAGAAAAAAAGTAATCCCACAGAATTCTAAGCTTAATAGAACAGATGTCTCTTCCTGACAAGGAACAGCTGTCAGGCAAAGCTGTGATCTATGAGCTGAGTCTACTTTCTCACATTCCATACAGTGTCGATATTTATCTTGAGACCAACTATTACTGATTATTGGCAACTCTTAAGAAAAAGAAAAGTCAATGAAACTCAGGCTGCTGGTAGTAACAATTATGCAAATACCAGGAAGTGTTCTAAAACAAAAAAATCTCAGAGGATAGCCCACTTTCTGTCAAGGCCCTAGGGAAGGAAAAGTATGGACAAACAGAAGTGTTTGCCAAACCCTTTACAGATGCTCTTAGTGAAACTGAAAGGACATTAAAATTGCACTTCATTATCAAAAGCCAAGGTGCCACGAGCAAATAAGGATCAAAGAAGGTAACAGAGAAACAGGAAAGGAATGGAAAGGCAGGTGCATCCAAACCTTGGGCTATAACCCTCCTGGACCCCTTTAAATTAACGGCTTTAAAACAGAAGTTGTTTTAATGATATTCATATCTGATTTCCATTACCTGACAGGCAGATGTAAGTTAAATATTCGCCTTGACCTCCAGTTGCCAAGAAAGGGATCTTTTTCTTTGTCCTCCTCTTGACTTGGACAGCTCCCAGCATCCTTTCATCAAGAGGTGCAAAAATTTCCTTGCTGATGGCAGACTTGGCACTCATTGTTGACCGAGCAAGCAGGGCACGCAGTGAGTTTTCTAAAGAAAAAGAAAAGGCAAGCTGGAATTGGCAGTATTACAAGGGCTCGTATAAGAATGAGCAGCAGATATGAACCAGCAATCCCACTCCTGGGCAAACAGCCAGAAAAGATGAAAACTCTATTTCAAAAAGATACATGCACCCCAACGTTCACAGCAATACTATTTACAATAGTCAAGACATGGAAGCAATGTAAACGTCTATCCATAGATGAATGGATAAAGAAGATGTGGTGTACACACATAATGGAATACTACTCAGCCATAAAAAAGAATGAAATAATGCCATTTGCAGCAATATGGACGGACCTAGAGATTATCATACCATGTGAAGTAAGTCAGAGAAGGACAAATATCATACGATATCACATATGTGGAATGTCAATAAATGATATAAATGAACTTATTTATAAAACATAAACAGACTCATAGACATAGAAAACAAACTTATGGTTACCAAAGGGGAAAGGGTAGGGAGGGATAAATTGGAAATCTGGGATTAACAGAAACACACTACTATATATAAAATTAGATAAACAAGGACCTACTCTATAGCACAGGGAACTATATTCAATATCTTGTAAGACCCTATAATGGAAAATACATATATATGTGTAACTGGATCGCTTTGCTGTACACCTAGAACACTGTAAATCAACTAAAATAAAAAAAAAAAAAGAATGAGCAGCAAGTTGATTCACACAAGAAGTAATTTTCAATTTGTGGTTTAACCTCTCACTTGCTTGAAATGCATCATAGAATCATTAAAAGTAAGGCCTTTACATTTGTAATAACTGTGAAAAAACTCAAACAAAAAAAGAATACAGATTTACTCGCTGAAAATGACAAACGCAGTGTGAGACGAGCAGCACAAAATGAGATCTAGAAAGTGTGTCAGTCTCTATCCCAGCTGCACCTGACTCTAACAGGCAAGTGGCACCCACCCCATTCCCATCCTGTAAGGACCATGATTTCACATTTCCAGCTGAGATCTTTCCACTGTCTAAAAATCTTTAAAGTCAAGAGTTCTTTATGCAACTTCAAAATCTCCTTTAACTCTAATGTAAACCCATTTCCCTAATTCTATTCATAGCAGAAATAATTATATCATCTTCCACATAATAACTATATATGCAACAGAAGACCATTAATTTAATCACCCTTCAGCTGCTTTGGATCAGGCTAAGTAATTAATCCTTATTTATTAGCCTCTTTCAACGGGTCCTATTTTCCATTGCTCCTCTGCCCCTCATTGCCATGCTCTGGACCCTCGCCAAATTCTCCACAGTTTCCTTCAGCCAAAGTGGACACAGAATTCTAAAAAAATGTCTGACTAATGCCAAGTATTTTGGAAATGTTACCCAGCAGTTCCCACATGTTATGCTCCTGTGGTTAACTGGCAGTGCGTGCCCAATAATTAAGAAAATAAAGCATCGTGTTGCTGACTCCCAAAGAGTCCCCCCTCACCCTTCAAATTTACATATACACAGTCCCCATGTTATATTTAGTTTTCCCAAGTTGTACTTCCCTAAAGGTCTTGATTCTGCTTATTTGTGTCCTTTATATTCAAGGTCAATCTGAATTTTAACCCTCTATCATCCAAAAACTCAGCTGCAACTTGAGTAAATGTTTCCTATTCCATCAGCCTAGTCAGAGTCTATGTCTCAAGCAGTAACCAACATTTGCTCAAGCAAATAACAAATCAGAACTAAAGGTGCAGAGAAGGCCAATGGGTTGGTCATGCAGGCTGTACAGAGCATTCAGAGATCCTGCAGAGGGATCAACAGCACAGCTATATATGGTAACAGTAGCTCAAAGAGCTGGTCAACCTACCGTAAAATCAAGCCAGTTGGTAAACCAACACCTATTACGTGCCACCTCAATGCTCAGTATAGAGATATAAGAAATAACTAAGATATGCTCCCTGCTCTCCAGGAGTTGACTACTGACTACATCAAAGGTTTCCCTTACATCCAGATGATTTATGATGCAAGACCGCGAAACATCCTTCCCAATGCTAGATTCACAAATGCCGCCCACACAGCTGTCCACCTGTAACTGGTCCCACACCTGTAACCTCATGGTAGGAAAGAGATATATTAAAAAAGAACCTTCCCCTGGTTAAAGAAATTTCTCGTGGTTTCAGTTCTGTAGTAGGTTTTCTTAGTGGCAGCAAGAATAAAGAATAAATAGTGTTGGTGTTTATTATCTATCTATACCTCTATCTAGACATTATAGATCTATGCCCAGATCTACGCGCTCAGATCATGCCATTTTATCATTGCAATCAGGTTCTTCCTACTAGCTGAGTACAAAATGATGACGGAGTTTCTCAACGTGCTGACCTCTAACTGACACCCTGTGATTTCCTAGAAGTTAGCAAACAGAATTTCCCCCACTGCGATTTACCCCATGACTTTGCTATGCAGGGTGTTATAATTTACAGGGACTTTTTTTTTAAAAAAAGAGAGAAACTAGTTCTTTTCTAGCCCCAAGGCCTCTCACCTCTCAGCATTTGGGGACACATGAAAGAGAAAGCCAGTGGTAGCACAGTGGCTTCAAACGTCCGATAAAAACAATGTAGAAAGAAAGTCATCTTCCCAAACTCATCAGGCATTCTCTAACCAGCGCCTTCCCAACTGTGACAAGGCTTTTGCTTTTCCAACTCAAATTCACATTTTTCAAAACTTGTGGTTAAAAGAAATAGAGATTTATCATTGTATTATGCAAAATCTGTCAGAGAAAAAAAAAGAAAAGGAACAACATGCATGTGCTACTAAATTTTCAGGAAATCTTGCTCTTCTTTTGAAAAACTGGTAAGAAATGGAAATGGCCTTTTGCTGTTTTTTTGGTATGGATATTCAGCATCCAAGAACAAGAGAGAGAAAAAAAGAGGAAAAATAAAACCAGTAACTTCACCGACCACAAGTTTGGAATCAGACAAACTTGGCTTCAAATCTTATTTCCAAAACTGAAGACCTGTATGTGGGTAAATCTCTTAAAATTCAGACCCTCGGTTTACTCACTGCAACATGGAGAAAGCCTCACCTAATTCGTGGAAGCACTGAAAGAATTAGACGAAACAATGCATGCAAATCATTTATTCTGGTGCCTGAATCATAATGAATGCTTAAAGTGGAAAATTTTTATTAACTCTCCTACTAAGATATGAGAAATAAAAGACCCTCTGAAATTGCAGAAACTAAGTAAATGTAGCCATCCATAACAGAAGGTATTTGTAAAAAAGAAACTCGATTTTATTTACCAAAGCTTTGCTTTTCTCACTCACGGGTATGAAACCCTCTAAATATGGAAAAACAGTTTAACATATGGAGGGCTCTGTATAAAGTGTTATCAGGATGAGCTATTTATAGGTTTCACCCTCAGGAAACTCACTCGCAAGAGACTATCAGGCTCTTTTTTTTTTGGCTGTACGCGGGCCTGTCACTGTTGTGGCCTCTTCCGTTGCGGAGCACAGGCTCCGGACACGCAGGCTCAGCGGCCATGGCTCACGGGCCCAGCCGCTCCGCGGCATGTGGGATCTTCCCGGACCGGGGCACGAACCCGCGTCCCCTGCATCAGCAGGCGGACTCTCAACCATGCGCCACCAGGGAAGCCCAATCAGGCTCATTTTTATGGGAAATTGTCTAAAGTTTTTGTCCAGGCCAAGGATACTAACAAGCCTGGGAGCACGCGTGTATGTTTCTGATGCCACCTGGAAATGGGAATGGACAGTGGATTAGAAGAGAAAGAATCAGAACATAAAAGGGGTGCTAATGTAGCTTCATGGAAATAATCTATGAGTGTCTCCCAAACCTGACTGCACATCTGAACTCGGCAAGGAGAGCTTTTCAAAAATGCAGACCCCTGGGCCCCTCCTTTACCCCCACCAAATAAGAATCTTGGCATCTGTAGTTTAAACACCTCTCTAACTGCAGCCATCCTGACATCTAAGTGAAAAGCTGACAGCCTAACTAAGGAGGAACTGTGGGGACGGAAAGGAGTGTATTCTCAGGAGAGAATACAGGAAGAGAATGTACAGGACTTTTTCTCTCCTTTCAACCAAGCAGATTTCTCAGGTCTTAGATCTTCCTACTGGTAAATCAATGTCCAGCCCACAGCTGGACCTCTTTGTAAGGAAAACAAGATGAATGCACAGCGGTGGTACACCACTGACCACAGTTACTCCAACCTACATCCCCCTGAAGGGGAGCAGGACATGCCGCCCCGAAATATTCTGCTTTAGTATATTGATTGTTTTGAGCCAAAGGTATCTGAAAAACAGCAAATGTAGGGACAGGCTTTCTCTGAATTCCCTTTATCTGTCTAAAGACAGATCCTCCAAAAGGAACTCAGTTGTTATAAATCCCCTCTCCAGGAGTTTCATCCACCAAAGACTGATTCTTGTCACAGGACAGTAGACTAGAAGTCGACACCACACTCAGACACACTCTGTCACAAACTGTCACACCTCCTATCTAGTCTTGTAAGGGCCCATTCATCTTCTCTAAAAATCTTTTTCTCTCCCCTAAGAGGTCTACACCCCATCCCCCTTCCCTAATAATATGGTATTTAATCCTGAATTCTAAGCCACCTTGGGAATTATTCATTTTTCCCGGGGTATCTCCCATGTATACACAATGTATACATGTTAATAAACTTCTGATTGGTTTTCTCTTGTTAATCTGTCTTTTATTACAGGGGTCTCAGCTAAGAACTCAGAAGAGTAAAGGGAAAACTATTTTTCCTCCCCTACAACCCATGGAAGCTTTCTCTCTTCCTGGTCCACAGCTTCTAAAGGCTATAATTACAAAGCTTTCCCATCCAAGAAACCAACCTACAATATGATTTGCAAGTCAAAGCAGCAGGCTGCCTTAAGTGGTAGTTTTGGAAACTAATCACAGTTAGCTTTCCTCTCCCTCAAGCTTTTTCATCTATCTTCTTCTCCCTTTAAGCCATCTAACCCATAACCACTTTTGTCAGCACACTGTTATGGTAGTGAGATGGCCCTGCACCTACTATCCTCCTCTCCAGGAGGAGTTGTAAACTCCAAGGACCTCACGGAGGAGGCAGATGAAGTACGTAAGTTAAGGGGTAGAGAGGTAAGCTGTTTTTGCATTCCAACACTAACATTTTCCATTTCCAGTACTTGAACTGACACGTGTCCTCTGTGGTCAAGAGACAAGGAGGAGTGGTAGGAACTCATTAAAACCGCAGATGACCTGTGGTGGTGCACTCACCATCCTGCAGGTGGGTCTAAGGCGGTGGGGGTGACAGGGCTTATTTATTTCTCACCTGAGAGGTAAGCGCCGCCTCTGGTGAAACAGAGGCGCCATTTATTTCGCTTAATATTATTAGATAACAGTTGCCACGCTTCACATGCAATCTTCTGATCATGGTATAGCACTGGCTATGCCAACACAAGTAATCTGGACTGTATGACGATTATATTCCCATTGCCAGCAAGTAACCAGAATGCCTGGTTTTAGACGTCACCCTCTTAAACTAGTTACTATGACTCAACCCTGAGGTAGATGCACTCAAAACCAGCCGATATCAAGTTTCAGAATTCTGCAAGTTAACAGCCAACAGGATATCATCCCAGAACACTTTTGGGGAGAATCAGCTGGTCTCTAACTAGTGCATGGGAACTCTAGTGAGGTGACCTCAAGTAACTTAGAAATAAGGTTATTCTCTAAGATAGGACTTCTCTACATTGCCACTTTGTTTCCGAAATTCTACAAATACAACTTGACTCTCGCCTTTAATTGGATGACCCTAATCGTGCACCCAGATCCCACTGCCTTCCTGGTTTTAAATCCATGTGTCTAGCTGGCAAGTGAGCATTTCCACTAAGAGTTAATTTAGACTCAGTCTTGTCTCTCCAACCCTCCAAGTCCCCATAACAACTAACCAATGACCAAGTTCTGTAGATCCAATTTAATATTTCTGGGCACCACCAGATCCTCTTCATCCTCACATCCTCTCCCTTAATTCGGATCCCCATCGTCCCTGGTTTGAAAGATCTGGATGCCTCCTAAAAGGGTTCTAGTACCGCTCCCACCTTGCTACCACTGTCCCTCTATACTGTCCAAGGTAAATACTCTAAAGGGTAAATATGCTTCAGGTATACCTGTATTCAACTGTTTCTACTCCATGCCTCATGTCCTGAAAGAGAAACACAATTACCTTGACAAGGAACCGGGGAATGTTATAAATACTGAGGCCGAAGTAGAGAAATGTTAAATTGCTTCCCTTAAACTCCACAGTATTTAAGTACTAAAGGTTACAAGTCAGATGTTATTACACAGTCATTAAACTTAGAGATACTCTAAAAACGTTAACTGTACTCCAGAATCCAAAAACTTCACTTAGTAGCCAGAAAATACGCAACCTGTTAGGCTATAAAAATCCATTTTATTTTTCTTGTTCCATAAATGAAGACCAATGAGATAATTTGAGGTCAATTTAGCTACTTTATAAAAATTTACGCAAGGGTTACTGATTATTATAAATATGCAATTCTACTTCGACTTAGACAACTTTACTCTTGGATAAGACAGTTCTCAAGATGAAAACTTTAGTCCATCCATAGCATGTAAGCATGAGGATAAATCAATTAGACGAAAGTTTCAACCTACCAGCCAATTTTTCCATGTACTTCAACTATTACTCTCAACTAAAAGTTCTTATAAATAGAAATTAAAATGGGAGTTAGATATGCCACTAGACTAGACAGATAACTTTAATCTGGTGATACCATTCAAAGTTGAAAATTGCAATCACTACGAGTTCATCATTCTTTCTGGTAGAAACAACAAGGGCTAAGGAAGGGGCTTGCCAATGGTATAAAACCAGAAGGGGATGGCAGACCAAGAACCCATACTTAAGATTTCCCAAGATTTACAAAGATTGAGACTAAGTCAATGTCATACAGCAAATCTGCTAAAAATATCCTAGAAAGAGCCAGAAACTTACAAACAGGAAAAATTAAAATTTTAAGTATACGTATAAAAGCTAAAAATATTCTCTATTCTGCTAGAAAAATATTTGGAGATAGACCAAAAAAATATATTAAAGGGGGAATTCCAAACAAAGACTGTGTATATCAACATCAACTGGGGGTGCCCAGGTCTTGTTCACACAGATTCAGGGTACCTGTGGCGGCAAGGTCTGGGATTTGTTTTCTTGATGATAACTTTGATTTATTCCACTGTACAACCAGGTCCAGATCCACTGTCTCTGGGTTTTTGTTTTTTTCTCTGTATTTAATGAATTATTTATAAAATAAAGACTCCGTAAACCTTTTTTGAGAGTACATGGCAGATGCTCTGTAAAGCTCTAGTAATGAGTCACTGAGGTTTGTACAGCACTTCATGATTTACAAAACACCTCCATGCAATCCCAAGTATACAATCAAGACAGCTGCTAAATGCATCTTCCAAAGCTTGCTCTTTTTGTAAATTAGAATCTTTAGGTATGTGCGTTTATGAATGGTTAACTATGGCATTTTTAACCCACCCCTATTGGTCACAGGATTATGAAGAAGTTATAATTCCTCTCTTACAGAGATTAGTATTTGAACTGAAACCTCTAGAACCAGCAACTCCACTACGAGAGAAAAAGGAAATGTTGTGTGTATTATACATGATGCATGCTTACTTCAGATCCATTTTTAAGAGCAAAACATTATAAACAACCTAAATACCCATCAATATTCAATCTACATTGTTAAAATGCAGTATAGCCCTTCAACCCAATGGACTATCACACAATCTTTCAAAATCATGGCAAAGATCTATAGATACTAACTTGAAATAATACAGAGTGAAAACAAGGAAGTTACAGAACAGAAAATGAGCTCATGAATGTAAACGTATATGTGTGTACTGATATGCATAAAGAGATTTCCAGAAAAATGTCTGCCAAAATGTTAATATGATTATGTCTGGGTTTTGAAACAAAGAAAAATAGGTCTAAGATTCTACAGGGCAGTATTCTTATTCCACTATAACTCGACTACAGTGTTCCTTAAAAAAATTTGTTTTTGAGGTACACTCTCTCTCCCCAAACTGGAAGATATATCAAAATTTATTTTATTGAGATCCAATTATCAGTCTGCCCTACTCTCTTTTCAACTCCAGTCCAGGCATGGTGTTGGGAATCCCAAAGGTGAAAGCGGATACATTTCCACCTTCAAGGAGTTGTGAGAAAGGAGAGCAGATGTTGTGAATGATTACCACAAGGCCTGGAAGTGATTTTGGTGAGAAGAAAACGTCACCTTTCCTCTGAGCAAATGCAGCTCCATGCCGGGACCCACGACCTGGTGAGCAGAATGCCAGCCAGATGTCCACTTGCACCTGTTCGCTTGGACACAATCCCTGGAGCAGTGCAAAAGCAGCACAGCCACACACGGCAACCCTGGTCATGACCCTTAGCTCCTTGAGGAAGGAAAAGAAGCTCTTTTTTACCATCAGGCTACCAAATACCATAAGACCTGGCTGGCTTTCTCTTCCGTGTATATACTAACCCTCCTCTTGTATGAGACATTATGTTCACAGGATCCTCCAAGCCGGTGACTCATGTCTGCTTTAATTATAAATCTAGACTATTGTCATCTCCTCTTTCCTTGTTTATATGTTCAGTAAGCACATTCTTCTTGTAGGCTTAATATCCAAAGAACAAACCCTTCTCTGCACCCAGACCACAAGACCTGTGTTTACACAAGTTTATTTACGTGGTGGGTGGACTTTTTAGCCACCTTGTCGATCACTTCCTAACTTTAACAGATGATATGACAAAGCCGAAAAATAACATTACCAAGAACAAAAAAAGGCTGCTGGGAATACACCATTTGGAGGATTTGTTGAGGGATTTATTCTGTAATAGAACCTCCACATTCACAAGTTTAAATTTCCAGGATCAGCTAAGTTGCTCCTACAGTACCCGTATACCGACTCGACAGTGATGGGGAGAAATAAAGTACCAAAGGGAAGGGCAGGCTGGGGGTGCACTCACTGGATTATGACAGAATTATTGATCCAAAGTGTGAGGCAGGCCTTAAAAATGAGTTTAAGCATATCAAAGAAAGAACAAAGGGTTATAAGGGAAAATGAACCAAAAGGAGCTCCAATTGTTGGCATCCCCCAATTTTCGAGTACTCATGTCATTGTGGTGCCCAACAGCTAGCTGGCAAACTAACAAAACAATATGTTGGCCTGAGAGCATTGTTTATTAACAACACTCATTATAGACAAATCTATTCTAACCAAATATGGACCAAGCCACACGAAGACTGACAACATGAAAATAAACATTTTAATTGCGTGCCACGCTCTGTACTGATTGCTGAATTAGCGTGCTTCTTCTACTTACGCTGAAGATAAAACAACGGGGGAGACACTGAACCCACACATGAAAGGAAGTGGAAGACAGTGTGGTTCAGGTGTTTTCTCTTTTTGATGTATACAGAAGTTTACAACAGAAGTTTTGGATTAAAAAATAAAGACCGAACATATCAACCATTAAAAACAAAGAAATCAATGAACAAATCCTCCAGCAAGCATAAAATAAGCCTTTTATATCGATATCTGTTAACTCAAATCTTAGGTAAATTATAAATTCTCTTGATTCAGCTATTTCTGTTTTAGAACAGACCTGGAATATAACACTAAAAAGGTAATAAACCTTTAAAAAGACCCT
Source organism: Neophocaena asiaeorientalis asiaeorientalis (assembly GCF_003031525.2). Taxonomy (NCBI): domain Eukaryota; kingdom Metazoa; phylum Chordata; class Mammalia; order Artiodactyla; family Phocoenidae; genus Neophocaena; species Neophocaena asiaeorientalis. The sequence goes on along the minus strand of NW_020175532.1, from coordinate 2,468,830 downwards.
CCAATTTTTAGTGTACGAAACCTACAAACCCAAAAAAGTAGTTGAAACAAGTTATATATTTTCTAAAAATCAGAGAAAACTTCTCAAAATAGTCTCTAAATCATCAATTCTGAGAATATTTCCTACTTGAATCCCTCATTTGGAGAATATCATCTCTTTATAATTTCTTGAGAGAGTTTCAATTCGTTTTCTGTAATTGACATTTTATCAGTGTTATACTCTGACATGAAGTCCTTCACAGCAATGAGGGGCGCAGAAGAAATGTGATACATCCAGAAGCCCTGTTATACATATTTACACTGTCAACTTAAAAGACTAAGGACTCTGTCCTTCAATGGCTCAATTTCACAAATGCGATTTTCAATAAGGTCATTAAACTCTTCCCATACGGATCAAGCCAAGGATTGTCATTTCAACTTTAATCAGTCTCCCCAACAATCAAGTTCATGATTTTGTGCCTGTGCACTGGAATCTGAATGGTGCTGAAAATGATTCCCTCCCAGCCTCCAAAGGCTTTTCCCGTCAGCACCTCAAATTCCGACGGGAGATGCGTACACTTAAACGTGTGACTTTGGTATCTGGAAGTCCTCATTCATACATTTTTACGTGGGAGAGAGGAGGGTGAGATTCCATTTTATAGATGAGGAAACTAAAGCTCAGAGTAGTTAAGTAAGTTACTCTAGATCGTGCAGCTTTTCAAGGGCAGAGCTAGGATGTGAACCTGGGAAGCGTGATCCTCGTAGTCTTTGCTCTCCCTATCTCCTATTGAAGAAATGAAAAAGGTAGGAAGAGATGAGATAGAAATACATTCCAGGTAAATCAAGACAATTTCATCTGCTTCACAGTGTTGCCTCTGATCGGCCTTGCTTTCGGGTGGACAAGATACTCTTATCATCCCTGCCCAGCTACTACAAAGATAACGAGTCAGGCTGGAGTTTGAAGTCGTTCTTTCTGGATATCTGCTCATCTTGGGTGTGCGGGTCATGCTGTGATACTGGCAGAGAGGATCACGTAATCTAGTTAGAATAGAGCTTGTTTTGATTCCACAGATGAAAACTGGGGAGTTCAGAATGCATTAGCAGAGAGTCTGTGATAAAGCTCTATCTCCACAAACAGGACAATGCCCACCAAAGCCTCATCACAGCTGTTTGCCACCCTCCTTTGGAGACCAGCTGTTTATAACAGGAGTCAACTCCTGGGAGGACCTTGGATGGCTGCCACCAGGCAGTTTTATGAACCTTGCAGGCTATTTTCCAAACCGGAAAAGGCTTAAAAATGAAAGGCACATATTTCAAAGGTTTCTGCTGGTTCTCAGGGAAAACTCCTCTTTCCACTTCCTTTGCTGTATTACCCCCCTCTGGTATTTCAAAAGCACAACTGGGACCCTCCTTGTTACCTCCTACCCCATACTCTTTCTGTGTCTTCTGTCTTCCACTGCCAAGGCTTCAAGCAACCTTAGCTGCTTCCCTAACAGCAGTGCCCCTGGCTTCACACATTTGAAATGCTTGGCAAGAGGAATTCTATCCACTTGACTTTACTGAGTAGGATCTCACCAAGACCTTCCAAATGAGCCAACCAACAACCACTGCTTGACCAATTTTGGGGGCCCTACCCACCAGCAGCTTATACTTCAGTTGAAAGATGTGTGTAAGTTAGTATGTTAGCATTCTTAAGCTTACACACTTAACAGCTGGAAGTGATATAGTGATTGTCTAGCTCATCCAATTCTCTTCCTCAAATCATAAGAAAACTGAAATCCAGAGGGTAATTCCCAAATCATACAACGAAAGAGTAGCAAGGCCAAGATGAGGGCTAACCACTATTCTCCACCTTACCGCGATGTTCTCCACATAAATGCGAAGTTATGATAGCAATCCCAAGTTTGTGGAAGGTGAGAATAGGTGGTATGTCAGAAGGGAGAGGGAAAGAGAGAAAAATATCATTTATTACAGTGGCGACTCTTCTCAGATTCATCCTTTTTCTCATGAATTGGCATGGAATTAAGTGTTGGACTAGAATATCCCTAGCCCATAGATTTCTAAACCTCAACTTTTGGCTATCACCTTCTATTCCCTTGAAGTTTCACAGTTTATGTTTTCTCATTTGGCTGTCGAGGGCAAAAGCAATGATGGCCTGCCCAAATGGAACAGGTTGAGACAGTCCAAGAAGCACAGAACTGTTCTGGCCAAGTGCCAAGCCACAGGGCTCTGTGCTGACCCCAACTAACAGGACCCCCTCCTACCGTCTCAGTGCTCTGAGCCACTGGAAGGAGAACATGCCCTGGGCAAAGGCACAAGTGTATTACCAGTCTGGGAATTAATGCTCTGGATTGGGGGGTCTCCTGGAATCACAATGCTAAGCACACCAAGAGCCTGGATCAGCTCTTATAAAGGTTTCTCAGCACTTATTCCAGGCCCTGGAAACAACAGGGGAGGAAAACAGGAATCTGTCAAGTCCAGTTCTTGTCTTTGGAACTGCACCCTTCAGCCTCAGTACAAAAACACCACCAGGTGCCTGCAATCTGTAATCAGTGCTCTATTAAAATGCTCTCAGAAATGCCGAAATTATCCTGACTTCCACACGCAGCTGCACAAGGTCCCGTTGGGTAACCGAAGAGTTCTCTACAGGTTCACTTGAGACTCCCCAGAAGCAACAAACTAGAATGCCTTGGTTAGGATCCACCATCCAATCAACAGTGAAATCTCCATGTGAGAGGGATGGATCGGTGGGTAGGCAGGCATCCCCGTTCTATGCACTGGGGATGCCACAGAATAGCCTACAAATCCAGGTCAGACGCAAGGTCCATATGCAAATGCAGATTCTGCCCCATTCGATCAGTTCTTCTGTCATTCAATGTCAACCCCTTTCTGAGTCAGCATGTTCCAGCAAATAACTAACTTCTGACCTAACCAGCTGTGCAGTGTTTGATAGGGAAGAAAAATCTATCAATTGAAAATTGAACACTACTCTAATACTAACTCAGGTTAATACTAGCACAAGTTTATAGTATCACACATTAACAAATTACACAGACGTTCAAGCACACGTAATCCAGCTCCAGAATCCAGGAACAGGGCATAGTGGTCACTACCCCCCACTCAATCTTCTAGATGTTGGGTGGTGAAAAGAAGGCTAGGTTTGCAATCAGATGATCAGGTCTGAGCTCTGTCTTTGCCTTTACTTGACGAATGATTTTGAGTAAAATTCTAGATCTCTGAGAGCCGTACCTTCAATTTTAAGATGGGGGTAGTGCCACCCACTTCACAAGACTGTTGTGAAGGATGAAGGAGGAGGAAAACAGCTCCCTGGGTCAGCCTGCTTTTACCTGGGGTGCCCTGGTCCTTGAAAGGCAGACGGGCATGTAAGCATGTCAGCTTATACCTGCAAAAGCATATACACATCACAGAGTATCTTTCTTACAAAGCTTACTTCCAGTGTCATCTTATTTCATCTGCCCAATTTATGAGGGAGGTATCATCATCTCTCCCAGACAGGTAAAGAGCATAAGGCTCAGAGAAGGGAAAAACCTGGATGGCTCTGCTAGACTCAGCCAGAAGAGAGACGGGTTTTCTTCCCACAGTCCTGTCCTGTTTCCATCGCACCTCTCTGCCTCACCATATGGAACTGCCAGCTTACACAGGAAAAGAACGACAGAGCTAACTGAAGTCTGCCCCAATGTGGACGCAGTGCTGCTACACCGGAGAGACGCAGGGTCGTGTAGACATTTAAAGAAAAAAAGGGCAAGAAAAGGCACACACAAGGAGCAGAGCTGGGATAAGACACAGCCTCACTTATCCAATAGGCAACACTGTCCTAGACACGGAGGACACTAAGGTCAAAGCAGTCCTTTCCCTCACAGAGTTTACATCCTAGTGGAGAAGAAGAACAATCAACAAGCAGGCAATTCTATGCAGCATTTGAGAAGAAATTAATCAAGACTGGTCCCATGGGTTCAGCAATTAAGCAAGGGGCTGACGAATAACAGTCACTATCATTCACCACTCACGGTCAGACGGGGAAATACATCATGTGCAGCTCAAGCTCTCCAAGCCTTCTAAGAGGACAACCATCCAGCTCTGATGACCATTTCTGCTCCAAACACATTATTCCTTATTATCAGAGGTAACGAAGAAATTCCACCGTGGGACAGGACCTATCCTTCTTCACACATTTACTGAGTAATTTCCGTGACGTGGGCTTTGTACAAGGGATGGAGATTCCAGACCAGTTAGATCCATCCAATGGAAAGAGTCTAGTCGAGGAGAAGCACAAGGAAACGGGCCACCCTGGACCAAATGAGGAGTCTGAAGCTGCTGCTTCACAGCAGCAGAAGAGGCAGGTATTTTAATCCTTCAGAGGCTGGTGATCAGGAGCTACTTACTCTGCTAAGCCTGTCCTTGAGATGTAATTAAAGAATTTATTTAAGTCGACCTGCACGGATTATGCAGGGAGATCCACTTTGATGGAAAGCCATGGAAGCTGTTAACTCTGAGTCACCTGACACGTGCTTGGACTTCCACCTGGGATCTGTGCCAGGGGTGTGCCCTGAATGCTTCAAGACAGACGGGCACAGCCGGACCTAAGGTGAATGCAGAGGACTCCCTGGAGGGACATACTCACTTCTGCACAGACCCTACACACTTTAAGAACAACAAAGGGCAACCCTTGGTACATGTATGGGAGGAAACATGGTCAGAGAAGCTGTTACAGAAAAAAGGTATCTGAGACAAATATAAACTCCTCAGATGTCCATTTGGTACTAAGTCTTATGGGGGTTGGTGGGAGGAAGGAAGATGAAAGGTGAACTTTTAAAAGGTACATCCCTACCTGTTCACTGAAGTGGGGGTGGACAGACCTGAGATCACCAATGGGTAGTTTTGCAAGAATAAATGTTCTTGGCCCATGTACATTTTAAAAATACATATTTTAAACTGAAACCATTTCCTCTAAGATCAGGAACGAGATAAGGTTGCCCACTCTCACCACTATTATTCAACATAGCTTTGGAAGTTTTAGCCACAGCAATCAGAGACAAAAAAGAAATAAAAGGAATCCAAATTGGAAAAGAAGAAGTAAAGTTGTCACTGTTTGCAGATGACATGATACTATACATAGAGAATCCTAAAGATGCTACCAGAAAACTACTAGAGACAATCAATGAATTTGGTACAGCAGCAGGATACAAAATTCATGCACAGAAATCTCTGGCATTCCTATACACTAATGATGAAAAATCTGAAACAGAAATTAAGGAAACACTCCCATTTACCACTGCAACAAAAAGAATAAAATCCCTAGGAATAAAGCTACCTAGGGAGACAAAAGACCTGTATGGAGAAAACTATAAGACACTGATGAAAGAAATTAAAGATGATACAAACAGATGGAGAGATATACCATGTCCTTGGATTGGAAGAATCAACATTGTGAAAATGACTCTACTACCCAAAGCAATCTACAGATTCAATGCAATCCCTATCAAACTACCAATGGCAGTTCTCACAGAACTAGAACAAAAAAATTCACAATTTGTAAGGAAACACAAAAGACCCCGAATAGCCAAAGCAATCTTGAGAAAGAAAAACGGAGCTGGAGGAATCAGGCTCCCGGACTTCAGACTATTAATGGAAATAAAAATAAACAAATGGGACCTAATGAAATGTCAAAGCTTTTGCACAGCAAAAGAAACCATAAACAAGACAAAAAGACAGCCCTCAAAATGGGAGAAAATATTTGCAAATGAAGCAACTGACAAAGGATTAACCTCCAAACGTTACAAGCAGCTCATGCAGCTCAATATCAAAAACGGGTTGTAAGTCAGAAAGAGAAAAACAAATACCATATGCTAACACATATATATGGAATCTTAAAATAAAATGGTTATGGAGAACCTAGGGGTAGGACAGGAATAAAGACACAGACATAGAGAATGGACTTGAAGACACAGGGATGGGGAAGGGTAAGCTGGGACGAAGTGAGAGTGTGACATGGACATATATACACTACCAAATGTAAAACAGATAGCTAGTGGGAAGCAGCCGCATAGCACAGGGAGATCAGGTCGTTGCTTTGTGACCACCTAGAGGGGTGGGATAGGGAGGGTGGGAGGGACATGCAAGAGGGAGGAGATATGGGGATATATGTATACATATAGCTGATTCACTTTGTTATACAGCACAAACTAACACACCATTGTAAAGCAACTATACTCAAAGATGTCAAAAAAATAGAAAAAAATGCATATTTTATGTGAAACCGATTTCTAGTTTCTCCTGAAGATTCAGCAACATTAAGTAGTCCTACAGTCTTCTCCCAGCAGCCCCCCCTCCCCCCACCACTGACCACGGTCCACAGTCTCAAATTCATCATCCCCACCACTGTCTATTTTATTGCCCAAACTGAGGCTTAATATCAGTTGACCATCATCCAAATTGCCCTGCTTTTCTTATATCTGGCCTGTTGGCTAATTTATTTCTGTATGGTTATTGAGTATGAATAACCTGATGTAGATACTAAATTAATTAGCATGACTGGGAAAGTTTCTAAGAGCCCATAAGGCAGAGGGAGCACAGTTTAAAAAAAAATGTTACTGCCCAAGGGAAAGTAAAGCTGATATCAAGAAATCATCACATGAATCTGGGGGAATTAAACCAAGGGTATCAAAATAAACAAAAACAAGCCAATGTTCACATCACTCTGTCATCTCAGAAGTTTATATACATGTTCTATTCTCACCTCTCCCAACAAGCCAACTGCTCTGAGAAAGTGCCACCAGGCTCTGGAGCCACAAATACAAACGAGGTGAAACGTGGAAGGTGGGTACTCCTGCAGCCTCACACACAGCCAACTGGAGGACACTTCTGGTATATTTATCAAAAGCTCTGAAAATCGGCACACAGCAATTCTACTCCTAGGAATACGAAGGAAATCATCAAACAAGTGGGCAAAGGTGCATATTCAAGGATGTTTACCTATTTGATTGGTTCTCTTAAAACACCAGCCTGGTAGTTTTCTTTCACGGATATCATATTTAATCTCAATATAAATCGTAAAGAGTCAGTGTTCCACAGAAATTTGAAGGCCCAAACCTTCAAACCTAGCCATGTTTTCCTGCTTTTGACCAGGCATTTCCTCGAGTGTCTACTAGTTTGTGCTAGACTGGAGACATGCACGTGAGAGGCAGGACAGGCACGGGCAGGAGGCTTCACCGGAAGAGGCCCAGAACTGCAGGGGGCTCTCAATAACCGCTGCTGTCCTAAGAAACCCCTGGCTTCGTGAAGAGAGCTTAAACATATAAGACCTGCATTTTGTTTTTTTAAAAGAATGTTTAAATCTGGCCTTTTGCTCATAGCCCCTGCAGCAGACTTCTTAGATGTCTGTATTCACCTCAAAAGTACCTAGACAGCAGTAAATGACACGATGCTAAACCATCATTCCCAGGACAGTCACCATCTGTCTCACACCCTGTGTGAAATACCTAGCACTGCACATCATTATAAACAGGGTCTGTTAATTCTATATGTATGTGCATGTGTGTATGCTCCTATAACACAGAAATCCTCCTGTGGTTCTGGATAGCTGTATCCATTTCTCATTGGTGAGCCCCACCCAACCCAGCAAAAGCTGGGAAGCTCTGAAGAGAAAGAGGACAGGTTAGGGAACAGGAACTTTTACAGCTAAATTAAGACTGAATAACATATGTTTAAAAAAATACTCCAGTGCCTTAATTAGTTTGAAGTTATTTGGTGTTGGTTGATGGCTGCAGCATCCCTTGATACTTAGTTATTTACAAAATAACTATGCTGAGTTCCTCCGTTCTAATTCTACCCCTCATTTATCATACGGTTCTCAGTGGTATGTAAATATAAAGACAGCTCACTGTACGGACTGAGACAGAAGAAGTGCAAATGATTAAACGCAAATGCAGAAGTCATGTCAATACAGTGCGGAAAATGAAATCTTTCTTTTTTCTTTTTTTCTATGCAATTAACCCAGAAACCACATGGAAATTAGCCAAGAAAGAATGCTCAGTAATAAACAAGCTTGATTACAGAAGCCCAGCCCCATAGATACCTACTCTATCTGTTACAGAATTAGAGTGCTCTAAACTCTTAACAGGAGTTGAATGGAAAAAAAAATCCAAAAAGATTCTGGCTTGAGATGTAGCCACTCAGCTGATAGTTTTATTCTGTGTCACATCATTAACTACTAAAGAACTCATAAAAAAACCAGAAACCTCCACAACCAGACTTTAACAAGACACAGAGAAGAAAAATAGAAGAAAAGGCATAGGAAGAAAATAGAAGATTCCATGGTGTTTCCAAAGACCCAGGTCAATCAACAGCCAAAGACAATATCTCTAGAGTAGTTGTTTACAGATCGGGGGACTCATTTCATAGAAGAGGAAAGGCAGCAAGCCAAAGGCTTAGCAGTCCCGGCTCCTCCAATACCTCTTACTATGTCCAAGCATCTGGCCTCGCCATACCAGCAGGAGGCTGCCCATTACCAGATGTGGGCTCTAGTCTACTAGACAGAATATAGGCTGAGCTGGTGACCAATGTATGTATCTCGCAGCTAGATTAAGGGGTGGAAATTTCTTTTCCCTTCTTTTTTCTAAATGAGAATTAAGAGAGTCTCCACCATTGTCCACAGGGTGTGTTGGGTGTTACACATAACATTTAGTCTATGGGTTTCAGAATGGCTAGACTGCATCGTGAGAGAACCAGAGTTGAAATGGACATCACTGAGAGCTGTGGATTCAGATTGGATGATGGGGTCCCATGACTGCTTCTCAATGTAGCAGCAGCTGACTATGACTTTGGGGTGCTTCCTGTTAGGAAAGGGGTAAATGAATGTGTGGTTTTAACCTATGAGGATTGGGTTACATTAGTAGAGGGCATCTTTGGAACTATATGTAGCAAGTGAGTTATGAGCTAGGCAGGGAAGGGATGTACAGGACAGGTCACAACTCAAGATGCCTTGCTTCTCACTTTATGGTTCTCAGGGGAGCTACCCAACCGCCTGCTTTTATGAACCACATGGGTACACCTTCCCAGTCCAAGCTGAGTGGAACAGGAAAGGCCCTTGACCCAGGAAGAGTCAATCCAGCTACAATATGGCCTCACTTAAAAAGAGAAGCTGGGCCAATCAGATTCTGAAAGAAAACAGTGAATGACCCAAATAGCAGTGGAAGCTGAAGCTTTAACTGTCATTTATGATGCAGAGAGAGGCTGAAAGACAGATTCATGTAAGGCAAACTTAGAGAGAAAACTGACCTGTAGATTGAGGAAAGGATGGTGCAGATATGCGGAGAGAAGGAGAGGGAGAGAGAGAGACAGACAGATAAAGTAGACAGAGAAAAGGAAAGGAAACACTCAGAGCCTCTTGCGTACACCCACTTTTCTGGTTCATAAGCAAGGTAATGAAAAACTCCTATTTTCCTGAACTAATTGGAATGAGTTGCTCTTACAGGCAAACAAAAGGACTTACTGGAAGCAATGAACACTGGCAAGCAACTTAAAATCTAAGTATGTATCTCACTTTCTTTATTCATATAATAGGCCTAACACCTGCCCAATCAGTTCACACAAGCCATCGGGGGAGCACAGTCAGGTCACTGTGAATGTGTAATTTGTTGTTACCGAGGGGTGTGGATAGTAGAATGACAGCAAGTTCACAGTTCTAAATAAACAGAAAACTTTCCTTGCCTATGTTAATCTGAGCTTTTTTTTATGTTCACTGAGCTTTTATCATCCCTAAAGGCAAGACAAATCCAGTCAAAAGACATATTAATGCAAGATGACGTCTGTACTTTATGTAAGAGGGGAAAAAAAGCCCAACCAATTCAAGGTTATGATTCCCACAAATGCAAACCACACTAAATATGTCAGCTAAAAAATAAAAGAATGCCTAGAAGACAAACTTTGGTGACAGACAAGTAGACCTCTGAGAACTGCCTTGTCTCCACTCGTCTCCATGCCTGCACAGCCTCAAGGGCCCTACTTCTCACACAGAACTTCCGACTCCAGAGCTGGTAGACCTCCCCGCTCAGCCTCCTCCCCTCCACACCCACTCCCAGCTCCCACGTGGCGGGGCGGCACCCGAGGCCCTGGTGGCCCTGGTGGCCTCCTCCCGGTGTGGCCATTCTTCCTCCCGCTGCTTCTCCTCAGGCTGGGCTAGCTGCCCCTCTTAGGTACCACATGTGCAGCTTTATCACTGTGTCTGGCATATTATAGGCAATTGTACGTTTCTGCTGGTGGGTGTCTCCAACCAGATTCTGAGCTACTGGAGAATGTAGGCACCTAGCACAGTGGCTGGTACATCACAGGGCTGAAAAGGCCTGTCTTAAACGCATGCCTTTAAGGTCCACGCTCCTCTTGTCCCACCATGCCTGGGCTGGCAGGTTTCCTTATAAGGGTACTACTCAGCCCCACAGTCGTGCTGAAGAGACTGCTGTGACCATCTGCTAACTTTTCTTCCCCTTGGCTCTGCTGCCTTCATACCAAAAACAAGACCATGACCGACCCAGAGAAGGCATGTTCTATGCTCCATATTCTCCCTAAATATATTAAACGGATTTTTTTAAAAAAAGAAATTCAAAGATACAATCTTACCAGCTTACATAAAACAGCTTCAAGACCACAATGCAGGGATCAGCAAACAGAGTCACATAGTAAATAATTTAGGTTTTGCAGGCCATAGGGTCTCAGTCACAACTCCCCAGATCTGCTGTTACAGCATGAAAGCAATCACACGCAACAGATAAATGAATGGGCAGCCTGTGTTCCAATAAAACTTTATTTACAAGATCAAATGGCCAATCCACAAGCTGGAGTTTGCAGATACCTATAATAACCCAATGCAACAAACACACATCACAGATATACTCATGTGCAAAACAGCAATGCCAGATGCTGAGGGATGTGCTGCAGTGTCCCAGGCCCACACTATTCTAGAGGACAACCACCCATAAGTAACAATGAAAAACAGGCAGACTTGATGAATATGGTATAGAAGCACCAAAAACATCCAACAGTAAACCTCAGAGCGCCTGAACTGTTGACCACGACCTTCTTTTCCAACACTCCTCCCTGATCTCTGGGACATCACGTGCTCTGGTTTTCTTCCAACCTCTCTGACCACTGTTTCACAGTCGCCTTCACAAACATGTCTCCACTACCTTGCTCGTTCCTAAAATGCTGTTACCCCTCCGGGTTCTGGCCTACAGCTCTCTCGTCTCTGCCGTCTATAGTCTCCCTTGGCAATTTCATTCATTCCTAAAACTTATAGGCTGAAAACAAATCACATCTACATCTTCTTCCCAGGCATCCACAATGAATTTCCACCTGGATGAACCACAGACACGTCAGACTCAACAGTCCAAAATTGAATGAATCCTCTTCCCCTAAACAGTTTCCATGTTCCTATGTCAGAAACCAGAAACACAAGCCTCCTCCTTCCCTCCTCCTCCTTTATTCCCTCTGATCTATGCCCTCATCCCTCACAATATATCAGTTGCCAAACTCTGTTCAATTCCACATTCTAAATTTCTCCGCATCTACCCACTTCTTTTTCTCTCTCTGTCCTTGCCCTCAGTCAGGCAGCCATCATCTCCTGTCTTGATAACAACCTCTGAACGGATCAACCAATATCCCGGTTTGCCTCCCTCCAACCCACTTCCCACGGTAGAGCTAGAGTTACTTTTCTCAAATACCTGGGGGCAGATTATTTACCAGCCGTCTTGGCCCAAGCCCACCCTTCCGTACTCTGCTTTATGATGCTGGAGCTAGAAATCTGCAAACTCCATCTTCCAGACTCCCTTGCAACTGGTTTCTTGTTCAATTCTGCCATTGCGAGCCACTGACAGATCGGAAGGCAGAGGTGGGGAGAAGGAACTCTCCCGTTTTCCAGCTGCTGTCGGACTTCACAGTAGCAGCTATTCCAGTTCCCCGTGTTTTTAGCACTCTATATACTAGCCGTGGACCCCCCTGGATGGTGGGAGCAGCGGCCATAAAGTAAGTCCCTCCCCAGAGGCCCACGCAACTCCTTGGCAGTCGGCCCGTCAGCTGTATGGTGGCCCCTCTGAGTTTCTAGGTTTAGTTAACCACACCCATTCCCTTTTGCTCCTCCCACCCCCAGGGACAGCAGCCAGTTTCCTGAAGTTACAAATCTCTGTTACCTCTGCTTCCACTAGTTATTCTTCCAGCCCTCCGACACCTTGTGTCTCCAATTCCCTACGTCAGATCACCTGTATCTGAAATATCAGCCTGGCATCTATTTTCTGACTGGATCCGGGCTGATGCAGTACATGGCACCAGGACTAGTTCCCAGAAAATCAACCCCAAACGTGGGATTCTGGGACGGAGTTGCTTACCTCTTGGACCTTGAACGGTGATAACCTCGTGCCTCCCAATGCACTCCCTACACAGCCGCCACTGTGATGCTTATAGAGCATCTGCCATCACCTCATTGGCTCACCAGTGCCATCAGGAAAGTGAAACCCACTACGGCTCTCAGGGTTCTAGAGCCACTGTTTCTCTCTCTAGCTTCTCCCCTTGCCACTCCTTCCTCCTTCTCATGTTCCAGGCTTCAACCACTCTGAACTCCTTTCCATTTCTGAACCACTCCCCTCCTTCATTCCCTTCACGAAGCTGTCCCCAGCCTTGTATATGGTGTCCCTGATCCTCTCTGTTCATCCAGTTAGCTCCTACTTAGTTTACATGACACCTTCTCCAGGAATTCTTCTCAGATTTGCCTGCAGCCTAACTTCACCCATTATAGCAGTAATGATACTGCCTGTTAACTCTGCCTTTACTCTGTATTCCCACAAAACCACGGATTCTGGGAAGACAGGTACTATGTTTATCTTGCTCCCAGTTTTAATCTCACATAGCAGGTTTTCAATAATAACTTGTTGGATGAGTGAACAAATCCATAAATAAGAAGGTGTAGATTAATTCCTACAAGGGAGATGTGGGAATGCTTCCTAAAGAAGGTAGGATTTTGCCCCGGGCTGCTAAACCCAATCTCCAGCACTGCAGAAATTTTACAGAAATTATTATCCTTAGTTTCCATGGACTCCCAAAATAAGTAAAAAGAATTATTTTTCTTCTAGGGGTATCCAAATTATCAAGCAGCTCTTGAAAAATAAGCTTCTTGGGAATAAAACATATCTTTGGGATTTATCCACAGGCAAACCACCTGGATAAAACTACCTTAGAAATATAGTGACTGGGACTTCCCTGGTGGCGCAGTGGTTAAGAATCCTCCTGCCAATGCAGGGGACACAGGTTCGAGCCCTGGTCCAGGAAGATCCCACATGCTGCGGAACAACTAAGCCTGTGCACCACAACTACTGAGCCTGCAAGCCACAACTACTGAGCCCGTGGGCCACAACTACTGAAGCCTGTGAGCCTAGAGCCCGTTCTCCGCAACGAGAAGCCACCGCAATGAGAGAAGCCTGCACACTGCAATGAACAGTAGCCCCCATTTGCCACAACTAGAGAAAGCCCGCACCCAGCAACGAAAACCTAATGCAGCCAAAAAATAAGCAAAGAAATTTATTTAAAAAAAAATTAAAAAGAAATACAGTGATTGAACTCTCCTGGATGTTTATCGACCCATACTTTCCCCTTTTAGAAGGCCTACCTGGTTTCCAGCATCTGTTCTAAAGTAAACTGTGTATAAGTTCCCAATACACTTTATTGCTTTCCTTTCAAAAACCTCACACACACCAGATTTCAGAACCTGCTTTAAATCAACTATGTCATAAACCTGAACAGTACTCTCAGAACTCAGTAAATGGAAAAGAAAAATGCTTCAATGAGGTAAATATCTTTCTATTGATCTTGCTATATAGATTTACTATATATATTGGAAATGTGTTTCCATATTTGGAACTCAGTCTTGCCCCCATCCCAAATAGTTTAAATAATAAGAGAAATAGCTAACTTTTCCTAAAGTTTTGTAACTTTATAGGTAAAAGTAATAGATCTACATGAATTTTACTTCCCAAAACTTATCTTTCACACTTTAAATTTATTTATGATGAAATAGGTCGAACATTCGCCAAAAGCTTCTAGGTTAATTTCTTGTAATGCTTCTTGGCCATTTAGTAGACTTGTTTCTGCTAAGTAAACATTCATAACATTTTGCAGTTCAAAGGTTTTTGTCCTCAGGAATTTGGTTAACCATTTACTTTTTGCCTTGATCTCTTTTTGGTAGCAACAATATACTTTAGCACAGATCAAAGATGGCACATTTCTTATTATGTTCAGCTAATTATATTAAGACTATTTTTTTTTTTTTTTGCGGTACGCGGCCCTCTCACTGCCGTGGCCTCTCCCATCGTGGAGCACAGGCTCCGGATGCGCAGGCTCAGCGGCCATGGCTCACGGGCCCAGCCGCTCTATGGCATGTGGGATCTTCCGGGACCGGGGCACGAACCCATGTCCCCTGCATCGGCAGGCGGACTCTCAACCACTGCGCCACCAGGGAAGCCCAAGACTATTCTTAATACAATTAATAGAACAGTCTTCATACAACACTTAATAATGTTAAAATTGCACCGCAGCACAAAAGGAGAAATCATTACCTAAAAGCTTTTAGCTTTTCAAAATAGGAAGCTGTCTCCACTTTCCACCGTTACTCTACTCTCTCCTGACTTTGACAATGGGCTAGTGCTGGCCCTACCCCCTCTCCCCTTGCCTTCCTTCCTCACAGCCAACTCCTTGGTCAACTTGCAACTGTCAGCCTAAATGGTCTTGCTACACCTGAAACTCTCAGCTTCGTTTCCCTCTGTCCCATCCTGAGAAAGCCACTCAGAACAACAATCCCCAAACCACTTCTCTCGTGAGTTTCAGTTAAACCTTAGTTATCTTGTTCTTGGCATCACATAGGGTTTCTTTGCTTGTCTCTTTTCAAAAAAAGGGAAGGGGGCAGGAAAGGAAGCAGAGACATAGCTCTAGAGCTATCAAGACATGAATGAGTGTGAGCACACCCTTCCTGAGAATTAACAACTAAAAAAGTGAAAGTAAAAAAGTTTAGGCCCCAGTTAGGTGGAAGGGCTCACCTACACGCCAGCTGCAGTTCTGACAACTCTTACTCTTTGACCTCAATGCATTATTTGCCTCTTTGTGCCTGCTTTGGTCTCCTCAACTGTAAAATAATCATGATATTAATACCTGCCTCATGACGTATCATGAGGATGAAATGAGATCATTTACACAAGCTGTTTAGAACAGCACCCACCGTGGTCACTCAATAAGTGTTACTTCTCATAACTTTCTTTGTATCCTAAAAAGGCCAGTCAACTCACACAAATTAAAGTGGAAAAAAATCGATAAGAAACAAGAGATATGAGAGAAGAAAAATGGCAAGAAGATGGGCCTAAAGTGGAGAAGCCCTTTAGGTATGATGAGAAAAGACACTGAACATGGATGTACATAGAACTTTAGGTAGGGAAGAAATTAGGCCAAAAGAGAGACACATCTAAAGGTGAAGGAAACACTGTCATCCAACTAGCTTAGTGGCTTGGCTATAGAGTCTTCAGACCTGAAAGGGCTCCCCTGTCCTGCTAGGCTAGAGTTTTCCACCAGGGCTCCCCCAGTGCCCTGGGGGTCCCACAGAGTCCCCACAGGAGCCTCGTTGAGGATGGGGAGGGGGAAGCCTCAGCATCACTTCCCACCCATCAACTATTCTAGCTCAAATAGAACAGTTCCACTGTTACCTGTTTTATTTGCTCCCAACTTAAAGACGAGATCCTTTGAATAAAAGTTCTATTTCTAAAGGGAAAAAAAAAAGCATAAAAGGCCACTAATCTAGTCCAACACTCTCATTTAACAGATTAAGAAATGAGGCCCGGAGAAGGGATGTGACTTTATGTAAACCCATGCAGCATCTACATTTCTTTCTCAGCCCACCTAGGAGCTGCTTGAGGGCAGCATTCACGGTTTACTCTTTACTCTTTCCTGTTTATATCCCAGATGGGAGCACAGAAATTCAATTAAGGTTGTTGGTTTCAATAAAAAAGTTCTTTTCTTTCAACATTCTGAAGATTTCACTCTCCTTGCTTGCATGGTTTCTGATGAGCAAGAAGCCACTGTAATTCCTATCCTTGTTCCTCCACAGGCAGGGTGTTCTTTTTCCCCTCTGGCTTCCTTCAGGATTTTCTCTGTCTTTTGTTTTCTGCAGTTTGTATAAGACATGCCTTACTGTGTGTGTGTGTGTGTGCGTGTGCGTGTGTGTGTGTGTGTGTGTGTGTGTGTGTGTGTGTTTTGTTTTTGTTTTTTTGGGGGGGGGCAGTACGGGTGGGTACTGTGATGTAGTGGAAAGTATATATTTGGTCTTTGCCCCTGGTTCCTGGCACAGAACTCCTAAAACTCTTGAAATTGCCAGAGTGATAGGAGTAACAGGAGTGTCTCGTTATTCCTAAAAAGCCCTTTCCAGCCATACCTGAGTTTATGCTAATAAGGTGACTCCTGTGGACCCTTAGGAAGAGAGCTTTAGGATGGGGGCTGCTTGCTACAAAGACCAAGGCATGATTAGAGGGTTGGAATTTTCAGCAGCCCTCCTTTCCTGGCCTCCAGGGAGGAGAGGGGGGTTAGAGATTGAATCACCGATGGCCAGTGATTTAGTCCATCATGCCTACATAATGAAACCTCCATAAAAAACCTCTAAAAATGAAGTTTTAGAAAACTTCTAGGTTGGTGAACATACAAAGGTGCTAGGAGGGTAGCACACCTGGAGAAGGCATGGAAGCTCTGTGCCCCCACCTCCCCACATACAGCTTGCTCTGTGCACCTCTTCCACCTGAGTTGTACCCTTTATAATAAACTGGTAATAGTAAGCATAGCACTTTTCCTCAGTTCTGTGAATTGTTTTAGCGAATGATCCAACCTCAGGGGGTTAGGGTCATGGGACCCCAGAATTTGTCATTGGCTGTGCAGAAATGTGGGTAGCCTTGAGCACCCCATTTGTGGCTGGCATCTGAAGTGGGGACAGACTTGTGGGACTGAGCCCTTAACCAGTAGGGTCTGCACTAACTCCAAGAACTAGTGTCAGAATTGAATTGAACTGCTGGAGACCCAAGTTGGTGTCAGAGAACTGGAGAATTGGTGTGGGAAAAAAACAACAACATGTATTTGGTGTGGGGTGTGGGGAGAACCCGCAGGTATCGGGTTGGCCAAAAAGTTCATTCAGATTTTTCTGTAACATCTTATGGAAAAACCCAAATGAACTTTTTGGCCAACCCAATATTCATCTCAAGCTTCCTGGACATGTGGTTTGGTGTCTGTCATTAGTTTTCAGATATTTCTTCTGCTCCTTTCTTTTCTCCTTCTGGCATGGCACATATGCTATGCCTTTTTATATTGTTCCACAGACTTTGTATGTTCTATTCTTTTTTTAAATTATTTTTTCTCTTTGCATTTAAGTTTGGAAAGTTTCCATTGATCTATCTTCAAGTTCACTGTTTCTTTCTTTGTCAGTGTCAAGCCTACGTACAAGTCCGTCAAAGTTACTTTCCATTTTTGTTACTATGTTTTTGATTTCTAGCATTTTCTTGTAATTATTTCTCTGAGTTTCAATCTCTCTGCTTACATTACCCATCTGTTCTTGCATGTTGTCTTCTTCCATTAGAACCCTTGACATATCATAATTCATTTAATTTCCTTGTCTGATAGTTCTAACGCCTGTGTCATAAGAGAGTCCGTTTTCTGCTTATTATGTTGTCTCTCTAGACTGTGCTCTTTCTTACCTGTTGGCATGCCTTGTAATTTTCTGTTGAATGTGGGGCAGGTTGTGTCAGTCGATAGGAAGTAAGGTAAGTAGGCCTTTAGGGGTGATGATTTTTTTATTTTTCCATCATAGTGACTATAATGAAAGCAGAGGGTAGCATTATCTTCCACAATCAAGCAATAAATATTCTTGAACTTATTAATCATTATTCCCTGTTCAAACATGTACCTTCTGTTAGGTCTCTGGACTGAGCTAGTTTCTCAGGCTACCACTTGAAGCAACACCATTTAAACCACTGTAAAAGGTGGGATCACAATACCATTCAAGGTTAGAGACAGCACTAATTTATCCGCATTACAAACTAGTTGCTTTTCTTATAACCCAACATACAGTTGTGGTAAAAACATTCTGCACAACTAATTCCTTTAAGTAGATGAGACTGGACCAGTATTTTCAGGCCTCTATAATGTCATTTAGGCCAGTGAATTGAGATGCAGAAAAAATTTAACTTCTTTGCTATTAATCATCACAGACTACCTTGAGAGAAGATAATCAGCTGCATATTTCCAACATAAATGCTTCCAATTTAAGTAACTTATGACAGGGAAGCCTATACAATTGAGTTCTTGTGACTTCCTAAGTCCTGTTAAAGAAACAATGGTTTCCCCATCTTTGCCAAGCCAGCTGAAGTTTAGCAACAAGTAAGTCCGCACTGAAATGTTCACATCGCAGATTCTTGAATGTAAGGGTCAAACAATCAAAGATGTGAAGATGATCTTTTGCTTCACTGACTTTTGGCAAAAGGATCATAAACTGACAAAAGAATTGAGGAGAGCAAGATCAGAGAAAAGCTCTGGCCAGCTTCTTTCAAAGTCACCTCTCAGCTGGAAAGGAAGGAAGGACCAGTGAAGAAAGACATGGAAGGTAACCCCACTGCTGCTCAAACGAAGATATGCTGATGAAACGCCTAATTTCCTTCCTAGCCATTAGTGTCCTCAATCCTGTTAAGTCATCCTTCTGTTGTGTTACCGATATTAAAACGTGCTCTTAAGAAGGAGCATAAATCCCTGAGGGAAAGATTTCAGCTGTAATTGTATTAGGGGAAACAAGCCTAATTATGAATGTGCATGTATCTCTTTACAGAGAATTCTCTAGAACCTTTGCTGAGTCAAGCAAGACCCAAGATACAAACCTAGTTACCAGGCAGATAAAAACTAATCTGTTGTTCTTCTATTAAATCAAGCGGCACAGTACATATAATAACATGAGAGGACTCTTTTGCCAAGAAAAGCATACGAATGTGCCTCAGTATCATCTACCAGACACGAGCCCTACAAGTACCTTTGGAACCAGGTCAAGACACATGCTACTACACTCATATAGCAACCATTTAGCCCATCACCTCTCTCCCTTCTCAAACCTCATGCTGGGTGACTCCTGTTATCGGCTAAGGCCAGCATCACAAACTTAAACAAGATGAAACATCACGTGAATTGACAGCAACACATCCGTAGCAGGAGTGATGTTCACCATGGAAAGAACTATTCACTGAGCATGAAACTAGCTCAAGAAGCTCTTCCAGCATAAGAGATTTAAGTAATTAATTAATTCATCAAACATTTATTTAGCCACACATAATATATAAAGCATTGTGCTATGCTCTGGGGTAGAGGACTAGGGAAAGAATACAAAGATAGCTGAGGTGTGCCAATCTGTGGATGAAGGTCTGACTGGATTAAGAGTCACAGACAAACAGCACCTGAAGTCAAATGTACCACTCAGCTCTTAATAAAATCACTAACTGGTGAAAAACGGTTTATTCCTATAGGAAATCCACTCGATTTTTTTCTTCCAGTTTTGTTGAGATATAATTGACATATAGCACTGTATAAGTTTAAGGCGTACAGCATAACGATTTGACTTATCACAGTAAGTTTGGTGAACATCCATCATCTCATATAGATACAAAATTAAAGAAATAGAAAAAAATGTATTTTTCTTGTGATGAGAACTCTTAGGTTTTACTCTCAACTTTCATACATAACATACAGAAGTGTTAATTACATTTATCATGTTGTACATTACATCCCTAGTATTTATTTATCCTATAACTGGAAGCTTGTACCTTTTGACAATTCCACCTCCCCACTCCCCACCTCTGATAACCACAAATCTGATCTCTTTTTCTATGAGTTTGTTTTTGAAGTCTAATTGACCTACAGCACCATGTTAGTTCTTGTTACACAACATAGTGATTCAATAGTTTTGCACATTTCAAAATGATTACCGCAATATCTAGTTACCTTACAAATACATCACATAGTTACTTACTATATTCTCCACACTGTACATTTCATGCCTGTGACTCATTTATTTTGCAAGTGGAAATTTGCACCTCAGTCTCCCTCACCCATTTCTTTCCTCTTCCCACCCCCTCCCCTCTGGCAACCACCTGTTTGTTCTCTTTGACTTGAGTTTTTTGTTACCTCCAGCTGAGAGTACCGTTTGAGGTGGTCTGGTCAACTAAAATATTTGTGGACAAGAGGAAAAAAAAAAATCAGGGTCAGCTAGCACTCTACCCTCAGCCACTGGGGCTACAAGAAGAAGCGTAGCTCTCTGTAAGCACTGAATGGTGAGTGCAGTAATAAGCACACAGCCTGAACCTATAAGCACAATAACCACCCCCTTCCAAGAGCACTGATTCTGACATTCAGGTAGCAACAACTGGGTCCACGGTCCCAATGAAGTAAGAGTAAAGCCCTGAAACTGTGGTTTTTGCCTCTCTCATTTACCACACAGAGAATCAGTATTAGTAAGGGAAGGCTAGTCACTGCTGAAACAGACCTCAAAATATATTATGGCTCAAACACCTCAGAACTTTGTGCCTGGGAAAGGGGTGAATGAGGTCTTCCTCTTATTCACACTGAAACAGGGATTCAGGCTGCAAGGCTCTGCCATCTTTATCAGGGTCACGCTATTGGCTAGAACTCAGTTACCTGTCGCACTTAAGTGCAAGGGAGCTTGGAAAATGCATTCTTGCTGTGGGCTCAGGAAGAGGGAAATGTGGGTTTTGGTGACTAACCTACAGCCTCGGCCACTGTATTTTATGACTTTTCCCTCCCCTCCCAAGCTTTCCCTTGCTCTCTGTGGATATGTATGGATGCATGTCCGTACATATGTGTGCGTGTGTGTGTGTGTGTGTGTATATATATGTATATATATCACACACACATACATATATAAAACTATGTTTTATACAGTAAACTTTTGATCCCATCTGTGTAATAAATGCCAGGGAGCCTCACACAAAGATGGGTCACCCTTTACTTGGAAGGAATGGGAATAACTGGATATTACGACGCAGGTGAAGCAGCTCATGAAGAAGCTTTGCTTAGCTTCCTCTGAGAGGCACCTTCAGACAAGGGGGATAAACCCTCCCACGTCCACATTTTCCTTAGGGACCTTATCAAGATCCACCCAAATAATACACTCATGAGGGGCTCATCTCCAAGCTGGCAAAACACTAGTATAGTACGTGATTTCCCCTTATAAAGGGAGCAAAATGCTTGGTATTTCCTTGAGACCCTCAATGATTCCATTTTCTGGCTAAGAATCATCACGCCTTAGGATTGGCACTTTCATCACCAGCGCTAGAAGTTGGCTTTTTTTCTCAGAGCAATCTCTCACAAAGAAAGCGTATTTCACTTCAGATGTGCATTTTACACATTAAACGAGGGGTAGAAACAGTGCTGCCCTGGAATTTGGACACCGGGCAACTGCTAATCCACCACTCTTAGGTTAGTTACCCCATACCCACCTCCCAAAGCAGTTGACTGAAAAACCATGCCTCAGCAAAAGACCAAATCAGCATACGCTATGGACTTTTCGTGGTCTATCTCAAATGTGGAATCGCTGGCTTGCAAATGATCTACTACATACAAATATACTAGACCATACATTCTGTTGGCAAGGTATATACATGATTTATCTTGTTATTCCCCACAATGCCTTGTCTATATACCATCATTCAGTAAATATTTGCTGAATGAATACCGTCATTTGAAAAATTTGTCATCTATAAGTCCTCTGCATGTGTCCACATAAGGGCTGCCAGTCTTGGGGACTCATTCATATGACTCATTCTGTACACAATCTTGCTAATAGTGTGAGATGAACGCCTTCCGACTGTGACAGTGACAATGCTGGCAATAAGGTGACAGCAGGATCAGCCACAAAACAGAAAGGACTGGGCTGTTTCATGCCTGTGGGTCTACTCAGTTCCCGGAAGTAGTGCAAGACCCCAGGTCCTAATACGGTTCCCTCAGCCCTATTCCTATCTCCCATCCCTGTTTTAATTTTCTCCAGAGCTCATATCGCCATCTGACATATTTATTTGTGTGCCTTTCTCCCAACGAGAAGCTCTATAAGGACAAGGAATTATGTCCATGTTGTCTAGCACCTAGAAGAGTGCCTGGCACACCAGACATACTCAATAAACATTTGTGGAAGGAATGGATGAAATAAAGAAGATATTTGGATTCTTTTCTCCAAATCTGAAGATTTTAGCCACGAAAGAAATGATCCCTGCAATACTCCAGCATGGTTAGATTCTTCTGACCTAGTGAGAACATCTCAAAAAGAGATCTCACAGACAACACATTTGTTAGGTCATAAAGCAGGGTTTCTAGAAACCCAAGTTATTATCATGCCATCTTAAAGTCCCCAAATAAACTGAGAATGGACAGAATCTCCAGGAGTGGACACACGTTGGGCAGCCTTTCACCAAACAAGGACCACATGTGCAGGCCTTGCTCCCTCTCCACTCTAGACACTTGCCCATGGAGCCGGCACCAGTACCTGAAGCATGAAACCAAATAGGAGGATGGGAAATTCCTTCAAACAGCTTCAGAAACCAATTTTCCTGAGTCTCACATGAGCAAAATGATCAGATCCTAGACCCAGCTCTACCCATGGGAAGTAGCCACAATTCACTTAAAGGAAGAAAAAGTATGGTTCAAGTTCAAATTCTCAGCTTTCCAAACATGGTCATGACCTGATAAAATAAACTCCTTTAGGTTGTTAAGAAATCACTGAATGTTAATATTAATTTACCAAACTCTTGTTTGAACTTTAAAATCCGCATTATATTTAATTTTTGGCATATGGGACAGTGTCTATCGGGAACGATGATCCTTGTTCATTCATTCTTCTGTTGATTCTCAAATAGTAATTAAATAATACTCACAAAGTAATGGTAAAAAGACTACCAGCTTGAAAATGTGTAACACAAATGATATTTTACGCACCAAAATGTTTTTATACATTTTACACATCAGAAGTTTTTAGAATTTACATTCTAAAGACATTAGGATCTAACAATTCATTGAAGAAGGGCAAAGTTTCTAAATCCCAAAACTCTCACTGTTGTGGCCTCTCCCGTTGCGGAGCACGGGCTCCGGACGCGCAGGCTCAGCGGCCATGGCTCACGGGCCTAGCTGCTCCGCGGCATGTGAGATCTTCCCAGACGGGGGCACGAAGCTGTGTCCCCTGCATCGGCAGGCGGACTCTCAACCACTGCGCCACCAGGGAAGCCCAGAAGAGTTGTTCTCATACCCTTAACCATACTTTTCAAATTTTCCACTAAGACTCTATTCAAGTACATTCTGGCCAAAAGGTTTGTGTCAAGTTTTGTTTTTGTTTTGTTTTTTTCTTTTTAAAGTAAGTACTACCCTAGTCAGCCCACCAGCCAGCCAGTATGTATTATGTGTTAAATCTAGTGCTAGGCATGGGGAATAATGAGACTCAGATATAACTTTCTCCGTGAGCGACTGGATAGATTCTTCAGCAAGTACAGAGGTACACTAGATGATAGCCAAGATTGTTTCTAGCAAATTTGTTTTGTTTTGACTTCAGAACAACTTTAAACAACTTTAAAAATAAGACTTTTCAAGACATCGAGTTAAGTCAGGCAACAATGAAAAAGTGAAATTTCTAACTTAGGGGTTTGGGATTAGCAGATACAAACTGTTATATATAAAATAGATAAACAACAAGGCCCTACTGTATAGCACAGGGAACTATATTCAATAGCCTGTAATAAATCATAATGGAAAAGAATATGAAAAAGAACATAGATATGTATAACTGAATCACTTTGCTGTACAGCAGAAAATCAACTACACTTCAATAAAAAAATTTTTTTAGAAAGTGAAATTTCAAAATAGTTTGGTAAATAGAGAAATCTTTTTTTTTTTTTTGGCCCACCACGTGCTTGCAGGATCTCAGTTCCCCGACCAGGGACTGAACCCAGGCCATGATAGTGAAACCCTGGAATCCTAACCACTAAGCTACTAGGGAACTCCCAGTAGAGAATTCTCCATCACTGGGTTTAATACCTGATGTTCTAAAACTTAAACATACACGTATCTTATTTCCTGGAGACTTTTTTCCTCTTAATCTCATTTGCAGATCACTTGAGTTCTTTGCTTTTCCATTTTTCTACTTGCTTCTCAAAGCGACAGAGAGAAAAATTACACAAATTATACAAAACTATGCAATAAAAAATTAAACCACATTTTCCCCCAGACCTAAGTCCACAAATGTCATGTTCCACATATCATGGAGCATAGTCAAATGCACACAAAAGCTCTCCCCCCTCAGTGAAACAGAAACCCAACAAGCCCAATCTCACTCACTAAGGAACATGACATGGCCACAGTGTCACATACTCTCTGAGAACTCACTCCAACTTGGTGTTGACCCTCAACTAAACAGAGCAGCTTTTCCAGTCCCACTGGTTTCTGTTACTGGGCTCCAAAGCACCCACATATAGACTCTTCATGCAAAAATGACATCACACACAAAAAACCTGCACTTACTACCAAATCAAAATACCACACATTTGAGCATCACATGATCTTAAATTTAAGCAGCAGTGACTGCCACTGTATGTTACAGATCAGTCAATGCCACTACTTATCTTTTCTTGAAAGAGTAAAAGCACCCCCCCAGAGAGAAATGCTGTTTTAATAGGCTATCCCCACTTTTCACACCAGTCCAGCTTCACCTCAAGAGTACAGAACACAACTGCTCCCAACAGTGGCTCACTGAGCTTTGGGGGAACAGGCAAGAGGTCTTCAGAGCTGCAAAAACACACTGGGAGAGCCTAAAAGAGTTTCCTTTTCCTCGTGGGAACCATCAGTATAATCGATCCCACATCCAAATGCACTCGTGTAATTCTGAGTTCTCACCATTAGAGATTTTTAGCCAAAGTAGCCATCACAAAGAGTTGTTACATTCTGGCTCACCTTATGATGGATATTCTCCCTGAGGCTTGGAATGAGATTTATGAACTACTCCATAGTTGCTTGGAATCAGACACACAGCAAGACAAAAATAATCTGGCCCTCATTTTCACCTCAATAAAATGATTCTCCAGTAAGCCTGTTCAGGCAATTCAAATCAATTTCAATTTCCACTTCCTAAGCTTTTCTATTCCTCCTTAAGAGAAAGAAGGGCATTAAGTAAACAAAACCTGAATTTTAAATCTGACTTCAAATTGCCTGGGGCTAATTCATACTTAAGTAAATAAATAAGTGTGGCATAAACTAATAAATATCTCATATATATGTAAAACATGTTTTTATAAAGCATTCACCTACCTTTAACTCAGCCTTTTCGTTAGGACTGCACTTCATGGAAAACTCCACACACACAGCACCTTCCCTCCTAGAACTTCAAGGTCCTTATGAAGGAACAGAACTTTCTAAACAGGAAACCAAAGTCTAGAAAGGCGGGGCCATTTTCCTCAATGACACCAGAACCCAAAATTCCTGACATTCCCCAGCCATAAGTTCAAGGCTTGCTACATCATAAACCACATGCTGTGGTTCAGTGAGCATATGGAGACAGGACTGTTCAGTGAACTGAACATAAAATTTAAAAAAAAAATTTTTTTTTGCAATTTGGTCAAAGTGGCAAATATGAAAGAAAATAAAATTTTGACATGACCCATGGTACTGCCCATCCCTATGAAACACTACCTTTACTCTAACTTGCATGTATTCTAAAACTATCTTCAGCAACGTCAATGAATGACTTACTAGAAAAGCCCAGGCACCTGACTTTACAAATCCATAAATCTAAATGCAACCAGTCACCTACAGCAGATATTTAAATCATTTTGCTATGACATTTAATGTCGAGAAAAATCACAAGCAAGGCTCCAGTGGAAAATGAGTTTGCTCATAAAGAAAAAAACATACTAGTCTTCAAAATCTACTTTCCAACAAAGACATCTGCATTTTACTGAGAGTCCTGAAACTCTCGACAAATTCTTTGCCTCACTCCCCACCTGAACCACAAAGTAATGATGAAGCACCTGAACAGTGAGCTCTGAGCCAAGCTTCCTCTATGAGGATACTTTTCCAGATGGCACCTGAGGCTGTCAGGTGTTTCTTACTTTGGCAAATACTCAAGGACGTTACGTAAGGCTGATCGCCTCTGGTACATACACTAGCTTCAGAAAGCCGTTTTGAAGGCTTACTTCCTTTTCTTATGATGGAAGCTCTCCTGTGTGGCTGGGAAATAAGAGTCAATGTTGTTCGGTATCCAAAAGAAGACGCAGTTACTGGGAATGGTAAACAAAGGACAAGTTACTGAGTTCAGCTGAGACAAAATAAAGATTCCCCCAAGGAGCTAGAACTGCAAAACCAGTGGTTTTAAGTAGCCATCTTTTAGAGGTTTGTATACTATTCAGTGATGGAAAAATTATTTTATTTATTTATAATTTGATTGAAGTATAGTTGATTTACAATGTTGTTAATTTCTTCTGTACAGAAAAGTGATTCATTTAAACAAATATATATTCTTTTTCATATTCTTTTCCATTATGGTTTATCACAGGATATTGAATATAGTTCTCTGTGCTATACAGTAGGACCTTGTTGTTTATCCGTTTTATATATAATAGTTTGCATCTGCTAATCCCAAACTAGTGATGGAAAAAATTAGTGTCCCAGGCTTAAGGCACCATTATCTGAAAACTGCAGGATGTTTTCTTGCAGGATTTGATTCAACGAACTACAAGATGAAAAAAAGGTATTTCTAAGCTACATGGTCAAGCAATCCATTGGTACCTGGGTTCAGAAATTAGTGGGAAACGCATGAGCCATTATTTTTTTAATTAATTAATATTTTTGGCTGTGTTGGGTCTTCGTTGCCGTGCGCGGGCTTTCTCTAGTTGCCGTGAGCAGGGGTACTCTCCGTTGCGGTGCGCGGGTTTCTCGTTATCATGGCTTCTCTTACTGCGGAGCACAGGCTCTAGGCGCGCAGGCTTCAGTAGTTGTGGCACGTGGGCTCAGTAGTTGTGGTGCGCGGGCTCTAGAGCTCAGGATCAGTAGTTGTGGCGCACGGGCTTAGTTGCTCCGCGGCTTGTGGGATCTTCCCCGGCCAGGGCTTGAACCCGTGTCCCTTGCATTGGCAGGGATTCTTAACCACTGTGCCACCAGGGAAGCCCGCATGAGCCATTATTGAATTCCACGGGCCAAGCAGGCTTTTCGCCAGATGACTGAAATCTTTAAAAGCTGCCATGCTAATGAGTTACTACTGCATTCTGAATTTCCTTACTGTGACCAGAAAAACAACATATTCAGTGCATGGTTTTACATTATATCATGGAGCTATAGCAACCACTCATCCTGCCTCTACATCTGTTTTTCCCTTTTTGACAGCCATTCCGTTGGAGAAAAAGAACTGCTAATTTTGTTTGGTGGCCTCTAAAATGTACATGTCTGGCATTTCGGGCAGTGTTTACAATTTCTAAGCTTTAATTAATCATAAATTTTGGACATCAGTGATTGTTTTACAGGGAAAAAAACTACTGCATAAAAATCTAGGTTCAAATTCTGGTTTTGCTATTTATTAGCTTTGAGATTTGGAGCAGATCACACCCACATAATAAAAGAGTTGACAAAAAAGGGAGCTGATTTACAAGGTCACCAGTGATTCCATGTACATGGCAAGAAATGTTAAAAAACGAGCCTAGAGCAGCAGTTCAAGTTTTTTGGTCTTAGGACCCCTTTACATTCTTAGAGATTATTGAAGACTCAAATTCTAGAAAACAAGAATATACACACATTCCAAGAGCCAACATGTAGCCTCTAGAAAACTCCACTAAACACATGAGAAAATAAAAGAGGTAAACAATGTCTTAGTACCACAATGAAAACTGTTTTGACTTCACAGACCCCTTCAAAGGGTCTTGGGAACCCTCACATTATACTTTGAGAACCACTGGCCTCGAATATCTTAACATACAGAAAGCAGAGAAGCTGTCAAAGACCACTAGAATCATATCAAGAGGATCCAGGAGCCAGCACCAAGGGACTCCCACTGGCCAAAGACGGGACAATTTTAGTGTCAAGAATAAATGCAATGGATTAAAACACCAATATTTTTTCATTCATGAATTCTTCATGAGTCACATACCTCTCTCACTCTCTCTCAATGGCTACCTTTTGAGGACATTACTAATTAGCTGGCTAATGGAGCCAACAACAGTTGACCCTTGAACAACATGGGTTTGAACTGTGCGGATCCACTTATATGTGGGTTTCTTTCAGTAGTAAATACTACAATGCAACACAATCTGCTGTTGGTTGAACCCACCAATGGGGAGGGTCGGACTGCAAGTTATATGTAAATTTTCAACTTCATGAAGGATCAGCACCCCTAACCCCCATGTTGTTCAAGGGTCAACCGTAATTACTTTAAAAACTGGTAAATAAAGAGAAAGAATCAGACATATTTCCTGCCTTTCCTACATAAATTTTACCCAGGAGAACCAAGTAGCTGATTAGAAGAAGTTTCTCTTTATTCAAGTATTCCAGTTAATAAATGAAGAAATGATGGCAATGAAGATTTTGAAACCCCTAATCAATCGATTAGGCAGCAAGGGTCACCGTTAACTGTTCACATCCCTCTCTTTCTCTCCTTCTCTGTCTCTCTCTCTCACACACACTCACACACACACACACACACACACACACACAGAGGGAACATACTTAGAGTATTCTTGACAAAAACTGGAAATAGAATCTGACCCAGCCTCTAGATGTGACTACCAATTCCCAAGGAATTTGGTGGCTAAAGGAATATGTTAAACACAGGAACACTTAACATTTAACTCTGCGGGATGTTATTGGCAAAATCCAGCCAAGAGACCAGAATAAATGGTCTGGTTTGGCAAAAAATAAATTGCAAGGAAAAGATAGTGAAGGGTGAACCTACAGACTGAAAGGTACTGAAGAGGCATGTCTATCAATTGCAATGTCTGGGCCTTATTTTGGATCCTGATACAAACAAACCCAAAAAAAAGAAAACAGATAAATCTCAGCCCTGACTAGATATTTCATATTTGATTATATTACAGAAGTTCTTAAAGTATGATAATATTACAGGATGAAAAGGAAGAGTCCTTTTCTTTCAGAGATGTGTATAGAAATACTTACTAGTGAAATAATAGGATGTTAGGGATTTGCTTCAAAATAGTCCAGGGTGTGGGAAAAGAGGTTGGGATCTAAATGAAGAAAGATGGCTATAAATTGACCATTGTTGAAGCTGAGAGAAAGGCACACAGGGTCCATTGTAATGTTCTATTTCTGTATGTTTGAAATTTTCCACTCCAAAAAAACAGAAGTGGCCATGAAAACATCTGCTTGTCTTCTCCAGCGATTCTGTAAGCTGGGAAGGCAGGTCCTCTCTGCCGCCCAGCACTCAGTAGCATGGACCACACAGCAAGTCTTTGAGGCACTCCATGACCCAGGCTGCCAGCTGACCTGTGACAGGGTAGGTTCAGCAAAGAAGCCCTGAATCCGCTGTCTCTGAACCTGAGACATCTTTCCAACAGAGCAGGAAACAACACTGCATTTAGAGTATGATCCTAACCAAGAAACAAAAACTCAACACAGAGAAAGGTGTAAAAACTCTTCACAGATAAAGAACACACATGAAAACAGTAAGTTTAAGGCTTTTGTTGTAGTTGTTTATTCTCCCGGGTATAGGGACCACGAGAATCTGCTTTTCTTTGCATCTATTTCTCTGAATTTCCCAAATTTTCTGCAATTACTGTATTAAATGTGGGAAGACACCTAATAAACTATTTTAAAATCATCTATAATACCAAAACTCTGTAGACAGTTCTTTTTAAATAGTAAGAATATTTTCTATGTTATATTTCTGTGAACCTTTCCATGGCTCAGATAAAGGAAGAACATTATAATCGTGAAGAAAATATTAAAAACTATCATGGAGGGATTTTTAATTCAATTATGAAAGCAACAGAAAAACATCCTTTTTATATTTGGGAAAGGGGAGATACTCTTCATTATCTTTTCCTCTATAAAATAAAGGAGAGATGCTATTTTTAAAAAAACCCCGTCTGGACAACCTAGCCCAAGAAAATCTCTTGAGATTCTTCTAAAACCTCAGTTTCAGCACAGGAAGCTGGGGACAAACAGGGGTGTCTGGGACCTAATGAAAGACCTTCTTTCCAGATACTGGACAGGTCTGGAGATGTGCATCTATATACATCTATGTATATGTATATCCCACCACCACCCCTCCCCTCCCCCAACCCACCCCCCTCCTTTCCATCAGTTCAGGAAAGAGAAAGGGAAATTTAGTTTAATGCCAAGATTCCACACCTGGTAATACCATATTCTCCAAGGGAAGATGCGTCCCACAAACAAAAACAGATTTTTTTTTTCTTTTTTAGAGAAAATGTTCCTTTCAGATGAAGATTCTTAAAAAAAAAAACAACTAGGCAACAGCTTAGAATCCTACGCCTGCTTCAATCATTTCACTTAGAAAATGAAAGAATATGTGTGCCGTATCTATTAATAATTGAACATGAAAAAAGAAAAACATTGGAAATTGGCATTGATGATTGCTATGTTTTCCACACGGGTCTAATTAAACTTGACTTAGACTGCACACTGCCTTTTTTTTAACCCTGCCATTAAATAAACAAACAACAACAAGAAAAAGAAGCTGAAACTGGCACTTCTGCTGTGCTTTATATATACTGTGGGAGGCTGTACTCAAAGCGAGGGAAAAAGTTAAAATGACTCAACATACAGCATTGTAACCTTGAAGTTAAAGAGTGTGAGACTTCGACTACATTGCCAACGTGAAAATCACCAATCTGACATTTATTAGCTGTGAGACTTTGAGTAAGCTGTTTAACCTCTCTGTGCAGCATGGGTTCCTCTTGTATAAAATAAAGAGTGGGAGTGTCATAGGGCTATACTGAGATGAGAAATGGAAAAATTCCTAGGACAGTACCTAACACATACATGCTCTATAAATGCTACCTACTACTGCTATTATAACTTAATACACCTTTTTTCTACTCTATCCTCTCCCTTTTTTCCTTTTTTCATCCAAGAAACAAAGATTTTACAAACTTCTAATTCTTTAGCCTCATCAGTGAATACTGTAATCTATTTTAAACCTGGACTCTTCTACTTTCCCCAGAGCAGAAATAAACTTTTTGTCTAGGAACAAACAAAAAAACAAAAACAAGGATGCAGTTCGATTTCCCTTTACTTTATGAATGGTAGCAGATTCCTAACTCCCTGAACCTAGAAAAAATATTTCACAGTTTCTGAGATCCTAGGCAATCCTCAGAATTAGAGACAGTCACTCCCCAATCCCCACCAGATGCCTTTGAACTGGGGATCAGTTTCCAATTCCACTAAGTCACTCATGGCTCTTTTGAGAAAATAAGTCATTCAGACAATCTATGCCAATAAGAATGATGGGGAGAAATTCACATGATTCTAGAGAAAGGAACACAAGTCTTAAGAATATTCACATGTCATACACAGCTTTTACTCAAAAGAAAATTCTAGGTGTGTTGTACTATCAGGGAGACTCCTGGATGTGAAAGAGGACATGAAAAAAAAAAACAAAACCCAAGATCATTATATTCTAGGCTACAAGGAGTCAGAAAGGGGAAATGGAATGAGATTCACACATGCTTTAGGTTCTAAAAACATGGGAACTGGTATGAGAACTGAAAGCAAAGTTCATGTCTTGCATTTAAGAGAAGTTGGCAGATAAAGGAGATAAAGAAATCTGAGGTGAGTGCTGTCCAGCTGTACAGTGCTAAGCGGTAAAAGATTTAGTAGCAATTAATATGAAATAGTCCAGTAATGGCATAGTCAAAGGCCTAGGTATCTCTGTATATATTTGTACCCAAGCTGAAGTGAACGTAATGGGACAAATCTTTTATTCACCAGAATTCTCAGAAAATAGGCAGTATTTATTTGTGCTAGCTGTTAAGGTATAAAGTGAGGACTCGTCCCACAGCTGCCCCTATGTGGATAGAACTTTGACACTCGAGTGAGAAAGAACATGAAGGAGGGGTGGAATCAGTAACGCTGGGGAAAGATCACATATGTCAAACTGTGACTCTTTGAGTCTTCACAAAAGCCCATCTGATGGGACTCAGTTTCCCGGGGAAACTGCGTGGGAAAAAGTGTTGCACTCAGAACGCACGTGAGTGACACAGAGAGCACTTTAGGACACAGACGCTCAGAGGCAGAGGGAGGCGTGAACAAGGAAGACACAGGAATGTGTGGAATCACGAGAAGGCTCTGGGTTGAGCCAAGTTTAACTAAAGACCTCCAAAGGGCAGAGAAAACCAGTTGGTGCTCAGTTACCAAGATATAAGATTGATGGTCTAAGGAAAGGATGCAAGTGCGTTAAAAGATCAAGACTCCATGGGGACCTAAAAATCATGGCCATTTGACTAAGGGTGGCCCTGGGCCATCATATATCTCAACGACTTACTAGGCTCTAAGGAATCCCTGGGGGACACCAGGAAGCAGGAGACTTAAACTGGACCTGGCTGCTTCTCCCAGGGCTTGGATCACAGCGGGCAGCTGAGCAGGGGCAGACAGACAGCACAGCAGTTGAGATTTCCAACTGTGAAACCAAACCGCGTGGGTCTGAACCTCAGTTTGTCATCCACTAGCTCAAACTCAGTGCTTCTTCTGCCTGCTCAGACATCCACCCCTGAACTTTCCCTCTTTCCAAATTCTCCTGGCTGTGGGTCACTAGCAGCTCTTCTCCCCAAGTAAAGAAACACAGGATTTCTCAACAACATACAACCCCATTATCCTCTGCTCCCACGTCAGTAATTCCAGAAAACACATTCTTCCCCTAACCTTTGGATGGATTCCTTTCTGTTTTGTCATCGTGGTGCTGCATTACTTTTTTTTTTTTTCTTTTTTTGGTATTACTTTTTTATTCTCGCATCCTTCCCGCAGTGTACACAAGCAGGACTCCCAGAATTTCTCCATATATCTCAGACCCCAGCCACTGCCAGGGGCTTCGTGCTCACCTGCAACTCAGTCCTTACACAGCTAAATGCTGAGCGCCGACCCCAGGCCTCGGCAGCAATGCACTAGAACCCGAGTTTACCACAAAGCCTGAAGGCTTCTCTGAGACCATCTTTTCTGTCTTTTCCAAATGCATTGTCAAAGCTGTGACCTTTAATATTATGGGAGGCTCTCATTATTCCTAGAACCCCACACCCTCCTGGTTTTCCAAAGTACTGACCCAGAATTTACCTAAAAAGGAGCAGACATAGAGGACAACCATCTGAGAGGAGTAATGCGCTGAAATATCCGGGGCTAAACCTCTAAATTTATGCTATTATTTGACATCGCCACCCAGGGTTAGGGTACCCTCCGGACACTATCCCTTTCCACATACCTCCCTCAAGAGTGAATTTTCAGAGTCATACACCTTGGTCTGCTAGGAAAATCCTGGTTCCAGAGCCCAGAGAGCTGCATCCAGGTCCCAGGGTACCAATATAAACTATATGGCCTGTGGACGGTTATCAATCTTCTCCAGACCTCAGTTTCCTTCTACATAATATTTTAGATGCTGACATCTATTTCCCGCCAGCTGTAACACTCTGTGATTCTAAAGTCCCCATTTAAGCTTTGGCCTCAGTATAGAGAACTACCACGACATGAAAATGCTGAGGTTCACTTCATGTAGGAGATTAGTTCTTAAGTGATAAACTTCTTTAATGTGGGATCTTTCTGACCAGCCACCTAGGCCCAATAAGAATAGCTACCGTTAATGGCCTACCCCGTCCCAGGCAATGCTCTTGGCAGTTTACAAAGTCATCTGAGACTTTAAAGGACCTTAAGGAGGAAAGGGCTCCTTGGCTACAATTTAACTCAGCCCCCTCCGCTCTGTTGAGCCCAAGAAGCAATGCTTGGTAGACTTACACCTCACCTCCCACTTTATAAGCTTTACAACAGCAAGTAAAGATGTACACAAAAGTACAGAAGGAATTAATAAGCCACAAGAAGACTTATGTCGAGAATGAACTAAGCCTTTCAAAAGAAATTTTAAGGACAAAGCAGGTGGTTTAGTTATTTAGAGAGCAAGAAAAAATGATCAAGGCAGGGTCCGAACTATTGCTTTTGGGAAAACAGTATAAAACAGCAGATGTCAAGGACATGCCATGCTCATCAGCAACGCTTTGCTCTCTTTATTGGAGAAAAATGAAGCAATCCTTAAAGGCCTGAAGTCCCAGACAGGAGGACCCAAGTCTCCACACTCTTGAATACACCAGGATCTAAAGGAACTTGCAGACTGTTAAGCCTTGAGTCGGGTAAAGTGATTCTTGTTTTGCGAATAGTTTGAGAAAAACAAAATATCCAAGGTTTCTCACAAACTTAACAATCTGTAAGTCTATGAAAGAGCCAACTTACTAAGATACACAAACAATATACACAAAGGAGTCAGAAAAAGGAAAGATCTAGTATCATTTTGGACTTGGCTTTGGCCTCACTAGACAGGGGAAAATGGATGTGAGATGGAGAAAGGGAAGGACAGGCCTTGGGATGGGGCAAAGTACAGGTAAGAGTAGGGATGAATAAACAGGTTCCTCGGGGAAGAATAATGAAACAGCCCTACAGAGAGCAGAGTGGTGGCTGGCTGGCAGCAGAGCTGCTCTGGGCTGTAAGACACTTCATTCTGTGGCAGATATCTGAGTCGTCTTTCCCTGTGCTCTGTCGCTTATCTAATCTGTTCAGAATCAGTAACAAATAGAGGCTGTATCTGAAAGCCTACACGCTTGAATTTTTTTTTTGAAGACTCTAGACTGCTGCATCCTGATTACTTGGTGAGGATTTTTATCACAACCTTCAGATGTTTTGAGATGATAAGATTTAGCATCTTATTAAACGCAAATCCCAAGTTTTTTTTTTTCCCCCCTTGGTGAGACTTCCAAACCTTTTTCCCCTCTCACATATAAGAAATGCTGGCTCCAATGCCTTACCATTCAGAGAAGAACTTTTTGAGCTCTCGGATTACTGCTTATAAACTACCGACTGATGGGCCTGCTCAGGTTCTGTTACTGCCAAGGCACGACACACGTTACAAATAACAACAGATGTCTCTGATATAGCTTCCTACTTACCCTGCCTTCAAAGCTCATCATAGTGAGAGCCACAAGGGATCCAGTTAAACATGGGCTCCTCTTAAAGGTTTTCATTACACCATCAGTCACCTTCAGAAGTAACATGACTATGGAAGGCAAAAGAGCACCAAATCATTCCGGCAACTGAAAAGTCTATGAACTCAAGAGGTTTAAATGATTTACATTTTCTGTACCAAAAGTGATTAAAGACACAGTTTTCCTAATATCACTCTCTGGACATATTGCAAAAACAGAGGTAGGCCCCAAACCACTTCAATATACTCTTCCATTGAAATCAAAGGGAAGGAGGTTAAGAGGAAATGGATAACCTATTCTTATTAAACAGCCAACCCAGATACAAATGACGTTGAACCCTGACCAAAATTCTCCTTTCCGGTCTTAGTCCTGCAATGAGCAAGGGAGACCTGAATATCCAAAATCCATCGACACTCTGGTCTCTGTTCCCTTGCCTGCCTCACCTCCAACAAAACCTCTCCAGCACTCCACCCAAGACTCACCACCCAGCATCCCTCCTCTGACTACAATAACCTCAGCTTCGGCTGCCTCATTAAAATCCCCTTCATTGTGATCAACCATTTGGGCCTCATCTGAAGTTTCATTTCATGTCCCTTCTTACTCAGCTTCCTTTCTAAAGGCCAACATCTCCATAGAGCACATCCCATAACACCCTTGACAAATGCCCTCAAGTTACCTTGCTCACCCTTTTGTCCTTCCTCTTCTGCCAAACCCCATAGCTGATACCTATAGTAGCTCTGTCTGTGCCCACAACTGAGCACCTAGGCACTGCCGAGAGTCATTCAACATTCATGAGCGCCAACCACTAATGAGTCAGTCCTCCACAATGCTGGGTGATCCCACCCACTCTTTTTCCCACTCTCCTCAACTCTTATTTCACTTTCAAAGGGCCACCCCTTCTGACATCCACACCACCATCACCCCCATTCCCAGATCACCTTGCCTCCTAACAGAAATGGAACCCATGACACAGCACCTTCTCATTATCAGACTAACTTACTACTGACCTTCAGTTTCTGCCCTCCTGTTGCATCCTGTTCCCTCCTCTCCCCCAAGGTCAATCTCTCCACTGGGCTTTAGATCCCACTTCACCCCACCTTCTCAGACTCATATAATCAATTACCCCTTGTCTCTTCTCTCCTGTCTATTCAACCAGCTTCTCCCTTTCAACTAGATCTTTCCCATCAACAATTCAACACACTCGAATCCTATTTTTAAAGCTTTCTACCGTCAACCTCACGTCTCCAGCTAGTGCTTTATTTCTTTGCTTCCTTCACAGGAAAAATAAAAATTGTCCTCCTTGGATATCTCCCATTTTTCCATCTCCCATTCATTTTTCAACCCATTCCAACCTAGCATGGCTCCATCACTCACTGAAACAGCTCCCGGCTGGATCAATAATGATCTTTTTGTTGCCAAATTCAAATGAGAATTTTTTTTTTCATTCTATCTCTTATTTGACGTCCTGACAGTATCTGGCCATGTTGATCAATTTCCCCCTGAAACCCTCCTCGCTTTGGCCTCTACAATCAATGTTCTTCCGGCCGCCATGGCTTCCTTCTCTTTGCAAGCTTATCCTCCTCTGCCTATTCTTCCAGGGTTCAAACTCTTCAAAGCTTGGATCTAGGTCTCCTTCCCTTTTCACTCTATATCAGCAGCCAAAAGCCCAACTACCCACAGGGACAAGCAAGTTAATACAATTAAGGGAAACAAAGTTGACTTTAACTTCCCCCTCAGGTCTACAATTTAAAGCACAGCAGAACCGACAGGATAGCTGGCAACAGACCTGAAGCATCAGGGTCAGATGACAGTAGGGAGAGGTACAGACTATAATAAAATGGAGAGCAGATGTTCCTACTAAAACAACAATTACTTAGCTCAAGCCAAAGTCCTGATATA
This sequence comes from Neophocaena asiaeorientalis asiaeorientalis, assembly GCF_003031525.2. Classification (NCBI taxonomy): domain Eukaryota; kingdom Metazoa; phylum Chordata; class Mammalia; order Artiodactyla; family Phocoenidae; genus Neophocaena; species Neophocaena asiaeorientalis. The sequence continues at coordinate 2,431,650 of NW_020175532.1, read as the reverse complement.
TAAATGAAAACTCACGATTTTTAAATCTTGGCAATTAAGATTTCTTTCTGGTGTGAATAAAAGAAATCCTGGGTTACTCCAAAAGGAGAATTTATTGGCTCATTTAACCGCAAAGCCTAGAAGTACAGCTTGCCACAGGGTTTAATCAACACGATCAGGGCCAGTTTCTCTATCTGGATTCTTCGTGTCCCTAATTCTCAGTTAAGATCTACCCTATGGCAGCAAGGCCACTGCTAGACCTCCAGACCACAACCTGCCAGGTTTAAGCAGAAAACGAGAAAGATTCTCTTCCTGGAGTTTCCTCTACCTCCCACCCCCAGTCTCAAAATTCCCTCTGATTAGACCAGCTTGGATTAGAAGGCCATTCTTGAACCAACCATTGTGGCCAGACGATTCAGGAATGATTGGCCAGCCCTGAGTCACATGCTTCATTCAGAGTCAGGGGAAGAACTTTACCTAAGGCTAAGGTCTGAGACTGGAGGATAGGGAATTTCTTAAAAGGAAACTAGGGTGCTGCCATCAAAAGACAAATACTTGGGGCAGCCAAAAACCCATAAACATGCTACAGCAACTTGTTCAAATATTTTAAAAACACTGCATAGGCCAAATAAAACAGGTTTGCTGGCTGAAGGTGGCTTGTCAACCTCCGGTCCCAATCCTGCTTTCTCGTTTCCTAGGTGATCTCATCCAAGCTCAAGCCTTCATCTACCATTTCTATAACCCAAATGCCACATTTTTTTATCTCTGACTCACAAATTCAACTGCCTACTCAACATCTTCACTTGGATGCCTCAAACTCATCTCAAATTCAATGTGCCCAAAATGAAATTAATGATCTTCTCACCCCACAGTCCTCTCCCATCCAAAGCTGGCCTTACTCAGCACTATTAGGGGCGGGGAGGTGGAGGGAAAAGTAAGGGGAGATAAGACCAACATGACTGAGGTACTGCTTGAAAGAAAAATAAAATCTTTCAGGAAGTCCAAGTGTAAGTCAACTGAAATTCTGTTGTTACTTCAAATATTTAAGAAGACATTTGATATCTTAATTCATATAGATTTGCAATTTTCATTTTCCAACTCTTCCCAGTTTTTTTTTTAAGACACATAGAAATCCCTAGTGGCACAGTGGTTAAGAATCCACCTGCCAATGCAGGGGACACAGATTCGAGCCCTGGTCCAGGAAGATCCCATATGCCGCGGAGCAACTAAGCCCATGCGCCACAGCTACTGAGCCTGCGCTCTACAGCCTGCAAGCCACAACTACTGAGCCTGTGCACATAGAACCCTTGCTCCGCAACTAGAGAAGCCACCGCAATGAGAAGCCCGCACACAGCAACATAGAGTGGCCCCTGCTCGCTACAACTAGAAAAGCCCGTGCACAGCAACGTAGAGTGGCCCTACATTGTGCGCAGCAACAAAAGACCCAACGCAACCAAAAATAAATAATTAAGTAAATAAAATTTATTTTAAAAACCCAGAAATACCAAAGGCAGAAAAATTGTCCAGGGACCTTGGAAGGTGCTTTTGTTTGCATGTTAGTTGGCACAGCGGTAGTTTTCTAGTAAACATATCTGATTTGATCCTGACAACAACTCAGGAGGTTGGTAAGGCAAATTATTACCATATTTCATCAAATCTAAGAAATCACTGATTCTAAGATACATCATTTTATGCACCACTATATTAAACAAAAACGCCACAAATTAAACCATAACATATAATGCACTATAAAACACATCTTGGGCTTCCCTGGTGGCGCAGGTGGTTGACAGTCCGCCTGCCGATGCAGGGGACACGGGTTCGTGCCCCGGGCCGGGAGGATCCCACATGCCGCGGAGCGGCTGGGCCCATGAGCCATGGCCGCTGAGCCTGCGCATCCGGAGCCTGTGCTCCGCAACGGAGAAGCCTCAGCAGTGAGAGGCCCTCGTACTGCAAAAAACAAAAACAAAAACACATCTTGTTTTAAGATAAAAAAGTATGCCTTAGAATCTTTGAAAAACATTATCATAAGCCTCATTTTTCATTTCAGATAAGGAACCAGAGGCTCAAACACTTGACCAAAGTTATAATTAACAAGATGAAGAATGGACTTGAACCCACAGGGATCAGTTTCCTAATTTGTCTTTCCCCCAGTCTAGCCCCTGGGTCTGAATGACCTCTAGAATTTCTTCTGGGGCCCCCAAAGCTTTTCTGATACAAAGGTGGTAAAAGAAATCAGAACTGAATCAACTCAATAAATGCTTTAAAACTGACATGGATTCTTAAGACTGAGAATAACTTAGACCTTGACTTTTCCCTAACGCCTAGACAGCCTAGGAAATACTGCTAGCATATATGCCAGGTGTGTAAGAAAAAGATTACATCATTAATTTCAGTGCTAATTCAATAGGGTTGACACAAAACTTACAGTTGACTACTGATTTTAAGTATGAATCACAAGATGATTTTCACTTGTGAGGTGATATTACTGGGCATCTAGTCAAGGTAAAACTTTCATTCTTTCATAATAAAATATGCCTATTTAATGGTTTTGTTTCTTTCTTTGTTTCAAAGATAACCACCTGGAAATGTGCCGTGTTATATACCTAATGATTGCAAAGCAAATGTATAAGCCTAATAGTTCCAGTCAGTCTGTGCAAGAAGCCTTTTGATTTCAACACCTAACATCCTTTAAAAAGGAAATTTGTTACAAAAAGCCAAGAAATTTGGTGTGAGATCTGAATAGGACAGAACAGGCTTAATTCATGACTTTTTAAAAAAATTTAAATATAACTGTTTTGCATTTTGTATTCCCACAGCACTTAGTGCTGTGTCCTAAACATAGAAACTGCCTAATAAGTACGCATGATGAGATATACAACAAGAAAAACGACAGTCCCTCTGTTTTCACAAATGTTTCTTCTTTCTAGGACTGTGCTTGCTCTGGAGGAGAAAGTTTAGCAAATTCTTGGTGGTGCCTATTGTGAGCTTATCAAATTTAATACTGCAAGTCCTCAAGGAGCTGACAGTCTAATCAAGTACAAGTATAAAAGATACGCTGGTGGCAGATTACCTTTAAGTATGCTCAGTATCTGGACAGTATATTAAAATGTTTTAATATCATGTTCAAGCAGGAACGAATATAGAATTAGGAGAGCTGGTACAGCCGGTTGCTGGATATGACCTTGGGCGAGTCACTTCTTGAAACGTTTCCTTAGTTATTACCTACCCATCCCCCAAGGCTACTGCAAAAGAAATTAAGGCTGGAGAAATCTTTTGCAAACCCTAAAGCACTATACAATGTAAGTATTACAGGACTATTGTCCAGAATATTTCAATGACTTCTTTGGGCGGTCCCTTAAGATAACGTCAGAGGGCTCTTACTAAAATGCGAACCCAATCATTCATTCCCAGGTTTAAAGAATCTTTACTGCCAAAGGATAAATTCTTAACTATTTAGCTTGGTAGATAAGTCTCTTCAAAAACTGGCTCCTCTGCAGCCCCATCTCTGGCTTTACTTTTCAAAGACCACAGCAAATACACAACTGCTCCTTGATCACATTCTCTTCCACATTTCTTTACCTTTGCAATTTTGGTGAAGTTTTGGGCTGTGATTATCCCACCACAGGCAGGAATCCACAGATTGGCTAATAGAGCACCTTCCGCATCATTATGAGTCTCTGAGCTTCTCCAGGGCAAAAAGAGCCAATGTCTCATTCTTCCCAATTCCTAGCACAAAGCCACAGCAGCTCATTAAATACTGCTTGAGTGACAGACAAAGGAGGTCCTCATTTGCATGCCACACAAAGATGGTACCCAGGAGAGAATCTCAAGGGAAGGCTGTCAAAAAAAAAAGGCTTAGGGCTTCCCTGGTGGCGCAGTGGTTGAGAGTCTGCCTGCCAATGCAGGGGACACGGGTTCGTGCCCCAGTCTGGGAGGATCCCACATGCCGCAGAGCGGCTCGGCCCGTGAGCCATGGCTGCTGAGCCTGCGTGTCTGGAGCCTGTGCTCCGCAACGGGAGAGGCCACAACAGTGAGAGGCCTGAGTACTGCAAAAAAAAAAAAAAAAAAAGGCTTAGAGGCCCTAATAAAAATACTACAGGCCCACATCTCTTACCCAAATCCCATACAGCCAAATGTGTTTTGGAATGCAAAAGTTTTAACATTCTAGAAATGTAACATGTACTTTATGCTCCCCGTAAAGTGTAGGTCAGCACCTCATACTCAAACACAGTAATACCTCTGCAGCAAAACTGACGGATAACCACACTAAACAAGATAAATGAATATAAACAGACTCTTGCTCAAGGGAGGTCTTGCCGCCAAATGGGCTACAAGAGCTTTCTGAGCATCTTGGAATTAGAGAGAAAGGATGGGGGGTCCACATCACCAGATGTGTGTAGATGGCTCCCATTCATTTTCTCATCTGCTCAGAAATTCACTATGGCAGGACTGACCTATATTAGGCAACAAATAAAACTGGCCATGTACCCAAACAGCAACATAGGCTATAAAATATTCTGAGAAGAAGGGGTTCAGAGGCACATGCAAAGAGTCTTTATCACTGGCAACTGTAGTAGCTTCTAAGAACGTTAAGGGGGAAAAAAACAGTAATAACCGCCGGATCCAGCACTGCAAGACCAGGAAAGAAAAGCAGCGCAGGAAATGAACGTATGAATGACTGTGTAAAGAAATACTATTAGAAACTCCTACCACTGATTTCTAAATGTATCTCCAATAGTGGGGGCAGAAATGTACACATACAAACAATGGCATTCATCAGCCAAATCAACACAACTTGCTTCCCTATCAAAATAGAAATAGCAATGCATGTCCCCTGCTCTCTAGAACGTCAGGAAAGAATTACACTTTTTGCAAATAATATATAGACATATATCACATATATTTTTTAAACAACTAGAAAGACTCCCATGAATGCCTTGCGTGAAAAATTTGTTTTAGAACCAAGTGCTTTCCTAAGAAACTGATAAGTGCCTTTCTTTCTAAAAAGAAGTACTAAGTAAGTAGGAAGACAAAAGAGATGACATAATCCCATTTCCAGTGAATCCTAACACCCGGACACACATTTTGTGGTTACCTATGAATCTACATTTCTTATTCAGGGAGTGGGAGAACATTTATACCAGGCACCTCAATTCTACCAGACAATATCAGACAATTCTATCAGAGGCCGATGGTAATAGCAAGGGCTACCATTTACCCTACTGAGCCCTCACGACAGACAAGGCAGGGTGTTGAGCCCTTTGAAAGTCTCAATTGATCCTCACATTAAAAATAGAACCTTGGGGCCCCGGTACCAAAAAAAAAAAAAAAAAAAAAAAAAAATAGAACCTACATTATAGGATATCATTTTACACATAAGAAACTAGATCTTTCAGTAAAAATCCCAGAGCTTTTAAGAAGGAAAGCCAAATGACTGCAATGTCATCTCTTGCCAATTACGTGGTTTCTACTCGGGAAAAAAAAAAAAAAGGCACAGCTCATTCTCCGTAGCACATACTTCTATCCTCTACTATATATATAGCTTTTTCAGTAACTATGTAGTATAAGCAACTCCTGTCCCCACCTAGAGCTTTTCCCATGTATCCCAGCTGAAAATATGCTCTCTCCTTTCTCAGAAGTTTTCTTTGAATGTGCCCCACCCATCCATCCACCCATCCATCCACCCATCCATCCACCCTCTTTTGGGTACCTATCATACACCAGGCACCATGCTAAGATACAAGATGTACAAGTCACAGTCCCATCCCTCAAATGTTCAGTCGAGACATGCAAGCAAATAATCACACTTGAGCATAAGTTATATGCGGCACAGGAATAGCACAGACCAACTCTGCCTCAGGGTACAAGTTCAGTGGCCACAGAAGGTTTCAAAGAGCTGGTGTCTGAAGAGTGATTGCAAAGATACAAGACAGACAGGAGGAGAAGGGCATTTAAGGACAAAAGAATGAAAACGAATGATGCTACCAGGGTACTTCATGCCATCCAGAATAGTATCAAATGATAATGGAGAGAGAAAGCTGGGACAGAAGGATGGAGATGGCCAATAGAGAAGCAAAGGTCGACACACCCTAGTCCCCAAAGACCAGTCTTCTGTGCCTGTCTGAGCTCAGCACCTAAGACAGCACCCCACCCCCACAGGTGGGAGAAAAGGAAGGACAGGGGGCAGACACATGGGCAAAGGGAGCCAAGGTACTCATCAACTCACCAGGAGAGCCTGGCCACCTCTGCACAACATGTTTTCCAACTCTTCTCTTAGTACCCTTACTCTTACCCCATAAGCCCTGTGGATTCTAAGCACTAGTGTCTTGGTGTGTTTGTTTGTTTTTTTTTTTATTGAAGCCAGCATCTGCCAGTTAATCATGACTTTGAGACCTTGAGTTGAGGATAAGATGTTATTCTGTCAAAGGTTCTCCATCCTGAGGGTCAGCTCCAAGAGCAGCACAGAAAAAAAGACATGCTCACCGAGCTGGGCAGAAGAAGAGAGAACTGATTTCAAATAGACAGCTTTTAGAGAGAAATAGGTCATAGATCAACAGTCACAGAGAGCATCAATATACCAGGGCACAGTGAGGACTGACAGAGCTGACAGCTTCTTATCCACTCCTCCTGGGCCTTTAAAGCAGTAATCCCCACGAGTTCTGAAACTGCTCAACTGGTTCACGGAGTCTGATCTCCTCTTTAAAAGAAAAAAAAACAAGAAAACCTCTGTTGCTATATAATGTGTTCTTTATTTTTAATTTAAGTGGATTTAAATGAACTGTTATGAGAATTTCCTGACACCCTATATGATAATTAGACACATCCTGATTTCCTACACAAACTCAGGGTGAAAAATCATGAGTCCGAGGATTCATCCTTCACAAAGGCCAAGATAATAGAGAAAGGACAGTGTGTTTCAACACAGACACAGCCTCCTCCAAGTGGAAATTTGACCAGATCAGCCATAAAATATTGGTATACTTCAAAATTATTTATTCATACATACAAATAATAGTGTCAAATTCAGTAAATATTATTTATACAGCTATAAATGTTTATATTAATTGTAGAACAAGAGAAAGTCATGGCTTGGTTCTCCCCTTGTACTGGATCATTTTAAAGCTTTGGTTACCATAAAGCAAGGAAACAACTGCTAAGAGACAATGACCTTAAACTGAAAGCTAGATTTTAAAACAAAGAATCTTAGGAATATCTTACAGTTCTAGAAAATCACAGTGAGTTGAGAAACAAAAGCCTGGAATTAAAGAGTCCTTGGTTTACTACTGATTCATGGTAGAACTGTACAGCCTTGGTGTCCTCATCTGTAACATAAGGGAATTAAGAAAGCCTTAGGTATTCACTGAAGTGAGCTCCTTATTCCCAAAGCAAGAGGCTTATTAAGACAAATCAAAACAAAAAACCTTCAAGGAAAACATTTTAGGATAAAAAGAACTTTAGACACCTGCAGCTGTAAGATAACACAGGTGAGAAATGTTTACTGTCGGTCTGCCGGAGACTGTGACCTACATCTTAGTAACACATCCAGGACCTAGTCATTTAGTTACACCCACTCAAAAAATAAAGACGTGGCGGACCTTTTTACTCCTCCCATCACAATGCATAACTTGTGTTTACTCAGTGCGCTGTAAAATTCAAAACACAAAGCACTACTTGTAAGTTTCTTTCTTTTGGCAGGAAGTGAATAAGTTCCCATGTCCCCCAGCCAAGTCCAAATCTGAGGTGTTCAACCTGCACACATGCATGGGATCATATAATCTGCTAGGAAACAGGTAAAGATGCTGTATCAGGTATCCACAGTCACTGGGGGATGAGGGCAACACCTGGCTCTTCACACCTGCTCTAGAATACTCTACAGGAATTAAATGTGATAGGAAAATGAGTATCTTACCAGGAGAAGTTTTCATTAAAATGTCCTCACATTTTTTTTCTCAGATGCCTCATTTTATGTAGGGAAAGCTGTGTGGCTATGAATGAAATCAAATTCTAATTTGTTTAGGAAATGGTTTGGTTATCTGATTACCCACAGCCCAGAGCTTTGCCCTGAAAAGCAAGGCTACGCAGGATCTAAGGTGCTAAGAATAAAGAAACCATTCTACCGTGCAGTCTCAAAAGAAGTCCAGAGGCTTCTTTACTGCTTTGAGACAGAAAAATAGGTTGTAGTTTCTACGTTCTGGGTACTCAACTTTGAGACAACATTCCAAAGCTCAGTGGAAGGGGGTCAGCTTGTTGGGGTCCATGAGACAGGAAGGGTGAGAACAAGCCTCTGCGATGGCCAAGTGTATTTCTGTGTCTCTCCCAGGCCCTTCACATCTCAGGGCTGGCTGGATTCCCCAGGGTCTATCTGAAAGCAATCCACCCAGGACACGCTTTTCAGGAATCATTTCTGAAGGTCTTCATTACACACCGAAGCCATTAATCAACTGTTTCAGAGAAAACTTATGGGTGATTTTTCTCTTAAGATCAGGAATGAATGAATATTAAAGAATTCAGCAACATTCTGCCTCTTCCGGTCAGATTTTCTGTAAGTGCTCATCTGGAGAAAGACTCTCTACATAGAATAAAGTTTCCAACAGTGACAATATTCATGAATACATCCTAGAGCATTTCCTGGGTGGCTTGCCAGCCACTTAAAAGGAAGAGCAGGGCTTCCCTGGTGGCGCTATGGTTGAGAGTCCGCCTGCCAATGCAGGGGACACGAACGGAAAGATCCCACATGCTGCGGAGCGGCTGGGCCCGTGCGCCATGGCCGCTGAGCCTGCGCGTCTGGAGCCTGTGCTCCGCAACGGGAGAGGCCACAACAGTGAGAGGCCCGTGTACCGTGAGAAAAAAAAAAAAAAAGGAAGAGCAAAGTAAAGCCTACAGGTCAGACTATCCTGGGCAGGACATGGGCCAGGATACTGAAAGGCCCTCAGCCGCTCCCCTAAACAGCAGGAGCCACAGGAATCGTGGGGGTTTTTTTATAAATTTTTTTATTTTTTATTTATTTACTTTTGGCTGCGTTGGGTCTTCCTTGCTGCACGCGGGCTTCCTCTAGTAGTGGTGAGCGGGGGCTACTCTTCGTTGCGGTGCGCGGGCTTCTCATTGCAGTGGCTTCTCTTGTTGAGAACACGGGCTCTAGGTGCAAGGGCTTCAGTAGTTGTGGCATGTGGGCTTCAGTAGTTGTGGTTAGTGGGCTCCAGAGCGCAGCTCAGTAGTTGCGGCGCATGGGCTTAGTTGCTCCACAGCATGTGGGGTCTTCCTGGACCAGGGCTCGAACCTGTGTCCCCTGCATTGGCAGGCGGATTCTTAACCACTGCGCCACCAGGGAAGCCCAGGAATTGTGTTTGGAAATGAGTGCCCTGAAGCCTGAGTTCTCCTCTCCTCTCCCTACCCCCACCAGGAAGAGGACCCACCCAGATCCCAGGGTCTATAACAGGACAGGGTGGAAACCAGACCTTTGCCATCAGCACACGGTGTTCTGGCTGCAACAATTTTGATTCCTCTAACACTCATCAGAGGCGAGGCAGGGTGGGGAAAAGGAAAGGGTACTAGTGGCCCTCAAGTAAGACAGAGCTAGGTTTGACTCCTCAATCACGCTGTCTTTCCCTTTCTAAGTCTGACTTTTCATCTACAAAGTAGGAATACTCACAACAGTTAGTACTTCATAGGTTACTATAAAGATGAAAAGAGATCAGGAAACTCCGGCATTTAGTGCAGTGCTTTCCTCCTTCCTGCTCACCTTCCATCCCCCTACAGGCAAGCCTTACAAATAATGTTTTGTTTAAGTCACCCATGAAGCACCCTCCTTATTCACTGGGCTGGGTTCTGAGAGGTCTGCTGTTGTTTCCCCAAATCAAATACATTCTCAAAGGACATTTTGAAAGCAACTAAAAATATCCAAAACAATATACTCAAAGCAATTCCAAAAATGTTTTCAGCAATACTTTTGGAGTTGGTCTACAATCTTCCAGAGTGACGGTCTGTAAAAGGCAAACATTTAGAAGTGAAGTGCTTTCAAGCTTTCAGGTGATCTCACAACTTGACAATTGCCCTGAGCCACAGAGCCCGCGGCTCCTCAACTTTGCAGCAAGTTCCCTGCTAAGGGTTTTACGCCTCTGCCTATCTTCAGCCCCCCTCAGCCTGCTGGGCCTCCTGTAGGAGGGGATCTTCAGAAATTACCTCTGAGAATATAATCCGATCTCACTCACAGGTGATTCCCATCACTATAGATTTCAAGGATTCTTCACTGTTTTTAAAAGCGAAACAAACAACACAACTGAAAAATAGGCAAGAGACTTGAACAGGCACTTCACAAAAGCAGATATCCAAATGCCAAATATACAGGCAAAGACACTAAGCTTCCAATGGTGATAAGAGAAATGCAAATGAAAATCATAATGCGAGACCTCTATACAACATCAGAAAGGCTAAGATTAAAATGACCTATCAGGGGCTTCCCTGGTGGCGCAGCGGTTGATAATCTGCCTGCCAACGCAGGGGACACGGGTTCGAGCCCTGGCCTGGGAAGATCCCACATGCCGTGGAGCAACTAGGCCCGTGAGCCTCAACTACTGAGCCTGCGCATCTGGAGCTTGTGCTCCGCAACAAGAGGGGCCACGACAGTGAGAGGCCTGCGCACCACGAAGAAGAGTGGCCCCCACTCGCCGCAACTAGAGAAAGCTCTCGCACAGAAACGAAGACCCAACACAGCCAAAAATAAATAAATAAATAAAATTGAAAAAACAATGACCTATCAAAGTAAGTATTGGCAAGAATGTGGAGTAATGGAACGCTCACTCACACCAGATGGGACTATAAATTGGAATGGCCATACTGGAAAAGTCTTTGGCGTTATCTACTAAAGGCAAACATAGTCACATCCAAGGAACCAGGCATTACAGAAAGACCCACATACACACACACCAGAGATGCATACCTATGGGCACCACCAAAAACATATACACATGGATGTTCACAGCAGCATTATTCGTAAAGCCGAAAACGGGAAACAATTCGAATGTCCATAATCAGTAATCGCAGTGTATTTATATGATGGAACATAATCCAGCTACCGCTGCACGCACAACATGGACGAATCTTACAATGTTGAGGAAAAGGAGTTAGACATAAAAGAATACAAAAGGACGAGCGTATTTATGTAAAACTCAAAAACAGGCAGAGGTGATCTACGGTCTTAGAAGTCAGGACAGCGGTACCATGGAGGAGGAAGTAATGGGAGGGGACACACCGGAGGAGAGATTCCAGGGTGCCGGTGGCTCTTCCTCGCTTGAGCTGTGTTAGGAATAAATGGGTGCGCTCTTGGGACAGAAGTTCACTACACTGCACCCGTGGAATCTGTGCCTGTTTCTATGTTAACCTTCAAAAAAGTCATTTTCTTTACAAAGCAAACCCACCTGGATGCCTCCTCCTTGCAAAGACAAACAGGGCACACTGATTTAATTAAGCAGTCAGGCCGGGTAAGAAGAGCAAGAGACACCAGGCCACACTGCCTCGCCGTGCCTGCTCCCAGCTCCATCACTTCTGAGCCTCTGGCTCCGAGGGAGTTTGATTCCCTGAGTCTCACTGCTCATCGATCAAAAACAGCTGGGTAATTAGGAGACTCAGATGAGATAGGAGAGCACCTCGCATCTGTACCATTGGTATCCCAACATTGGTTCCTAGGACTGTGGCACCTACCGTAGCAGATGCAGCTGGAAAGCAGGCAGAACCTGGGGAGACTCAGGGAGATTTTGAGGAGCTTCGGGGGGTTACTTTCAAGAGTTTTAGGGGCCAGTAGCATAGGTTTTTTGTGAAATTTCATATCAACTCAAACAGGAGTTATTGTGCTTTGTATTCTCTCTGCTGGATCACTAGAGCCACTCTGTAATAAGCTTTCCATCATAAAGAGAACACTGTCCAGGTCCCGTTTGAAAATGATACACACGCTTCCTTTCGGAAGCATCAAATTTCCTTTACTCTCAGTTATGCTCTCATTCTGTCTCAAGCTTCCGCCTTCATGAGACTTCCAATCTTGGTGGGTCTCTCTCTCTAGATGTCTTAAGTCTCCTCTGGGCCCTGGGTTAGGAATCAGGCCTGTTCAGGCAAGACAGTGTTTGGAATAGCAGGCTTGACCTCGCACAGACTCAGGGCTCCTTTAGAGCCCTGGGTCAAGGACAAGCAGCCTCGACGTTCCTGGAAGCCTGTGAGAAGAATCCCAGGCCCCCCGACCTCGGTCCCAGTGAATCAGAACCTGTGCCTTAACAGGATGCCCAGGAGATTCACCTGCACTTAAAGGTTTGAGAGGCAGTGACCTAGGTCACCTGACAAACTGAGAGGCCCAGGGCTGGAGGTCATAGCCTCACCCAGGTAGTGGAGTTCATTCTAACAACCCCTCTGTGAACGGCCACCGCACAAGGCGGGGCCCATACGAGTGGGCCATGGTGCTGTACCTGTTTTCCAAATCCAGGGTCACATTTTCCTGGAACTTGGGAGTGGGCAGGAAAGGGCAGAGGACAAAGGAGGCAGGGAGAAGGGAAGACAGAAAAGGTGTGCCTGCCCTCATTTCTCTGCAGCGCTCAGGAAAGCCGGGGTGGGACGGGGGTGGGGGTGGGGAGAAAGGTAATATTGGAGCACTGAGCAGGCAGGAGAGGGGTGTCTACTGAAGCTTAGCCAAGCTTGTCTTGTCCATGAGAGCAGGAACCCTGAAACTGGGGCACCTGGTTCACCTGTAGCTCTCTACGCGGCAGCTTTGGGGTCTTACACAAGTCACGTTGAGACAGGCTGGGACCTGGGACCCTTTGCTGCAGTGCTTGCACCTGGACAAACACCTCCTTGAGCAACAGAATGCAAAGAAACTATAAGGGACTAAAAATAACTACATGAAAGCACAGTCGGGGCAAATTATGGACAAGATACAAAAAGACCAAAGACCCAAGCGCCACTTCTGAAGAAGCCAGAGGAAAAACAGGGTGGGAGGAGCAGAAATAGGATACTGGGCATGCCCCCTGCACTCAACACCACCAAAGGGGTGGGCAGACCGCCTAAGCCCCCCTCCTGCCCAACCCTCACGCCATGTAAGGAACCAGCTCGTCTCCCCCTTGGGGAGTGAACAAGGGAAACTGTTACTTGTTTTCTCTCCCCCCGCCGTTGCAGCAGGGGCCCCAGTAAAGCCTTACCTGAATTTCTTTTCTGGCCTCTTATCAATTTCTATTGATTAATGAAGGCCAAGAACTCTGGCTGGTATCAACAGGACCTCTCCATGCCTGTTTTTTGAACTGTAAAATAGGGATAAGTAATAGTACCTACCCCTGACAGCTGTTGGGAGGATGAAAGCGATCAGTATCTGTAAAGTGCTTAGAACCATGTACTATGGAAGCGCCTAATCACCTCTAGGGAAACATTATTCAAATAATATACGAACAGAAAAATTAATAGACAGGAAGGGGGAATCCCAGAAACAAGCAGCTGTCCAGCTCAACGTATTTTTATTGATTCTCTCCTACATGCCAGACACACACACACAGATCCCGGTCTCTGGAGGAGTTCACAGTCTGGGGTGGGGGGGTTTGAAAGCAAGGCTGTTCATAAACAAGATGTCTGAGTTCAGCATTCCCTGTTCCATTTTGAAAAGTCAACCACCAGACAGACCAGCGAGTGTGTGGTTGGCAAGGTCAGAAAAGGATCTGATCAAAAGGAGAAAGTCTCACTTTCCAGTGGATGAAACTGGGAGAAATGTCCACTTTATCAGCACTGAGCTCTTTATATAAGCACCAAATTTCTACCTTCAACTTATTTTTTAAACTACTGTTACAGTTGCATAAGGATTTAGTTTTAAAAGGACTTACTTCAGGGACACCCAGCTCCTTATTGCTACTTAATGATAGGGTAGATTAAATTCTTCAGGAATAATATTAACTTCTCAACCACTAGATACTGCTGGCTCTCACCCTGGACTGTGTGAGGCGACATATTCCTAGGAAGTCGAAAAACAAAGACCAGCACTGACATACCACCTCTCTGACCAACAGTGGTTATGAAAGGTGATTACAGGGTAACACACGTATTCACTCGCCTGAGATCATTCCCACTTCCACCGTCGGGAAGGACAGTGCTGTACCAGTGAGGCCTAGCGTATTCGGCTTCAACTCTGATATCTTCGATTACTAATGTTGGCACAGCGTGGGTTTAAATGCTTAGCCCCGGCTCTGTAACAAAGTGGCCCTTTTCTTCAGAGCCATTGGGCACTAAAGACCCGCACCTGCCAATCCACAAAACAGTCAAACAAGGTGAAATAGGGCAAAATTACCATCCTTAGGAAAGCAGTGAATTTCAGGCTGTGAAGACTGGAAACTCGTTTGATTTACTGCACTTGAGGCTTTGTTCAAATCTTACAAACTGTGTGTAATTTTTTCCCCGGGGGAAAATGAAAAGGATCCATCAACTTCACTGAAACAAAACACAATCTCTTATTTCTTCCCACTTTGGATGATGACAAAGGAGACAGAAAGAGAACAAAAGTTAACAGACCACCGTAACCCTGAGACAATGCCCTTGCCTAAGCAGTGCTGAGCAATGGTCCATACTTTACAGAGGCCTGTCATCTTAGGGTGCCCTCACAGGTGCTATTCATTTGAGCCTCAAACCAAGCCCATGAGGCAGGCCGGCCAGCAGGAACTGGTCCCAAATAACAGCAGAGGAAACTGAGGCTTGGTGAAGGCAGTGACCCAGGGTCCAGGTGCCAGGATTTAGCTCCCAATTCTTCCTCTTCCACTGTTTCCCATTCATCTAATTCAACCAAACCTTTCCAGAGTTTAATAGACTCACCGAAGGTAAACGAATGAAATGCCCAGATTTTCTACAGCCAACAATGAAGCAAATATTTTCAACCTAATCCCAAGAAACGTTCACTCCCGCTGTGAATGAAACTCAACGGTGTGCATTTTAGGTCGCTTTATCGCCTCCCGTCTGCATAAGAGATGAAAATTAGTAAGTGAGGGGGGGAGGCAGCCAGGCAAGGATGGGCCGAGACCACCATACGAAGGAACCTTAGCACCAACTGAGCAGCCCAGGGCTGCCTTTCTGGTCAAAAAGAAACCAACTCCATGATAGCAGATTCAAGACCCAACACCTTGGACTTCCCTGGTGATGCAGTGCTTAAGAATCCGCCTGCCCGTGCAGGTGACATGGGTTCGAGCCCTGGTCCGGGAAGATCCCACATGCCACAGAGCAACTACCCCCGCGAGCCACAGCTACTGAGCCCACGTGCCACAACTACTGAAGCCCGTGTGCCTACAGCCCATGCTCCCCAACAAGAGAAGCCACCGCAATGAGAAGCCCGCGCACCGCAACGAAGAGTAGCCCCCGCTCACCACAACTAGAGAAAGCCCGTGTGCAGCAACGAAGACCCAACACAGCCAAAAATAATAAATAAAAGAAAAAGAAAAAGACCCAACACCTTGACTGAAAGTCAGCCAGACTCAGCTGAGACTAGCTCTGTGACTTTACCAAAACCATAGTAATTTAAGAATCAATATGCAAATTTACCTTGTCCTGAGGATGATTCATGCCCTTCTTCCCTACAGCCTCTCCCCCTACCCCAACCTCACCCACACAAATCAGAAAACTTTTCGAAGCTCTTGGCTTTCTTCCATATACTTTTTCCTTAGTCCTAACCGTGGGATTCTTAGCCCTTGTGGGAAGGAGAAGGCAAAGAACATTAAACGTTCCAGGTGCATCATATTAGGTACTTTTCTACAAGCTAGGTCTCCCTCTGATCTTACAGATAAGAAAACCATGGCTCAGGTGTTAACTACCCCACCTGAGTTCCCACAACGAATTAATGGTAGAGCCACATTTCACATTCAGCTCTGTCCCACTCCATTGCCATCTTCACACCGTATTAGCTTCTACTCACAGAATGATCCACGGGCTGGCAGCACATGCATCAGTGGGAGTTTGTTATAAGTGCAGAATCCCAGCCCCCAACCCCTACTGAATCAGAATCAGCACCTTAACGAGATCCCCAAGTGCTCTTGTCCACGAGCTGGAGAAGCACAGCTAAGCTACACTACACTGTTAAAGGGGGTAGAAAGTCTCCACCAAGGGAACTGTTCCAGTGGCGTTTAACCCCATTTAGCATCATGACTCTTGCACCCAAATACACTGATGCTCGTGTAGTGCCAAGTACCACATGAATCCTGTTTAATACAGAGACTTTTTTTTTTTTTTTTTGCGGTACGCGGGCCTCTCACTGTTCTGGCCTCTCCCGTTGCGGAGCACAGGCTCCGGACGCGCAGGCTCGGCGGCCATGGCTCACGGGCCCAGCCACTCCGCGGCATGTGGGATCTTCCCGGACCGGGGCACGAACCCGTGTCCCCTGCATCGGCAGGCGGACTCTTAACCACTGCGCCACCAGGGAAACCCCAGAGATTTTTTTTAAGGACAGTCTTGACACAGTTCCACTAACAACTTAGAAGATGATGCTAAAACGTCTACCACAGTCAAATCTTAAGGGAGAAGCTAAACATAAGCTGTCCAGTCAGCCCTGCCCACTGCCCTCTAGTGGATCACAGCAACGAAGCCTAAATATGGAGTTAGTCCCCAGAGCAAAGCCCAGAAACACACTCCTCTCTGAAGGTCACAGGGTATTTGCCATGAAAACGATTCCACTGACTCAGAAGCAACTTGGCACACGACCCTCTTAATTCAGAGGAAGGACTTTGGGATGAAAGAGTAACAGAAAAATTCTAAAAGATCCAAAGATAAACAAGGAGAAAGGAATTATCTAGATACCTTTTTTTTTACCCAAGAGCAGAAAATTTGCCCTGAAACTGATAGCCTATTCCTGCATCTCTCTCTCCACGTTTTTCTTATTATTCTCCTTTCACTCTACCCACAGTGGCATTCTTACTGTTTTTCTTTTAGTTGAGATATTCACTATAAAAGTCACCCTTTTACAGTGTACACTTTAGTAGTTTTAATGTATTCACAATGTTTTAATGTATTCAAAGTTGTGCACCCATTCCAGAATATTTTCATCACCCCCAAAAGAAATCCCATGCCCATCAACAGTCACTCCCATTCCTCTTGCCCTGCCCCCCAGCTCTTGGCAACCACTAATGTAACTTTTTGGATTTGTCAAAAAGTGGAATCGGTCATGGGCTACCCTGATGTTTAACATTTTGAGGAGGAACTGCCCGTTTTCCAAAGCAGCTGCGCTATCTTCCATTCCCACCAACAGTGTAATGCAGGAGGGTTCTGACACATCCTCGCCAACATTATACATCTTTTTGATCAAAGCCATCCTGATGGGTGTGAAGTGGTACCTCACTGAGGTTTTGATTTGTATTTCCCCAAGGACTAATAACGTTGAGCATCTTTTCATCCCCTTATTGGCCATTTGTATATTTTACCTGAAAAGACAAATGTATATTTAAATCCTTGGCCCCTTTTTTTAATAAATTTATTTGTTTCATTTGTGTATTTCTGGCTGCGTTGGGTCTTCGTTGCTGCACGTGGGCTTTCTCTAGTTGCAGCGAGCAGGGGCTGCT
Source organism: Neophocaena asiaeorientalis asiaeorientalis (assembly GCF_003031525.2). NCBI lineage: Eukaryota > Metazoa > Chordata > Mammalia > Artiodactyla > Phocoenidae > Neophocaena > Neophocaena asiaeorientalis. Next base: position 2,414,119 of record NW_020175532.1, on the reverse strand, counting down.
CTTCGTTGCGGTGCGCGGGCTTATCATTGCAGTGGCTTCTCTTGTTGCAGAGCACGGGGTCTAGGCGCTTGGGCTTCAGTAGCTGTGGCACGCAGGCTCAGTAGTTGTGGCTCGCGGGCTCTAGAGCGCAGGCTCAGTAGTTGTGGCGCACGGGCTTAGTTGCTCCGCAGCATGTGGAATCTTCCCAGACCAGGGCTCGAACCCGTGTCCCCTGGCAGGTGGATTCTTAACCACTGCGCCACCAGGGAAGCCCCTTGGCTCCTTTATAAATTGGGTTATTTGCCTTTTTATTGTTGAGTTATAAGAGTTCTTGCTTATTCTTGAAACTCCAGTCAAGTTCCCCTCTTCCTGGAAAGCTCTTCCCCCAAATACCCAACATTCTTCAGCCGGACATACATTTGAATTAATCCCTCTGTACCTGGAACCACTACCCTCTGAAAGCCTGGGAACACTTTCTCTCTTTCTGTCCCATGCACCCCTCCTTGCTTTCAACCTGGGTGCTGTGCCCCCCTTTATCCACAACAAGCTCTCCTGTGGTCACGAGAACTCACCTGCTACTTCAGTGAATTTACAGAATCAAGAAAGAACTTGACGACAGGTTCTTTGACCACTGCCACAGATTCACACAGTCTCACTCTGTGCTAGGCACATCGCTTGTCTTATGTGCTCTGAAAGGTATTTATTTATACGCAGGCACAAGTACGACTTCACACTTCTGCTCCCTAACACCAGCAACCTAAAACACCCTTTCTCCTCTCTACAGAAGTGCTACGCATCCTTGCCAGAGTTTTCATAGTCTAGCCCATCCATATAGGCTTCCTCAGCCAGCACAGCTTCAAATGGCCTCTCTCTACTCTGAAATAAACAGTAACCACCTGTACAGTCCATGCATCAATTAATATCCATAGTTTATGAATGCCCCTATATTTTAGAGATAGACCAGGTGAAACCACCCTACCCACAGATGGTGTTAAATAATGTATTAGAACTGCTGGGATGTGCTGATTCAGTAAAGCAGTCCTAGAAGCTACGCACATAACCTCAAAATGCTCTGGGAAATGTCTGGTTAAATAAATAGAACTCAGTTTCTTGTTGCTGATATGGTTAACTGCAGTCCTTCTCAGAGTCTTCGATACAATGATGAACACAGTGAGAATCTCTGAGACAGGGGAAAATGACAGGCAGCGCTTCCAAATTGATTTGACCTTTACAAGAGCACACCTATTAACATCCACCTAACAGTATTTTCCCCGTACTCTGGGAACTGCTGAGCTAATTGGATGGCTGCTCAATTCTATCAGCTGGACAGCAGGAACCACATTTTCTACCCAGGTCAGGAACCAAACTTGCTTTGTTTTAGGATGCCATTCATTGGAAGCCACTATTAACATAACAGGTTACAGGAAGAGAAGAAAGAAACCATACATTAAATGGGTTCATAATTTTTCAGACCCATCTAGATTTTTGAAATTGGAAGATGATGAAATGTGAAAAGAAAAAAAATGGATCTTAGAAATAAGCTAGTACAGTATAAACTGAGTGTTATTTTAAAAGAATCCTCTAGGACAGTTGAGGAAAAGAGCCTTCCAGGAACTGACCATGACTCTCTAGGACCCAGTAACAGCCCTGATGATCCAAGAGAAATAAAGTTATCAAAATGACTGTCTCACAACAAATTTAGCCAAGGGAGCCAAGGTATCAAGTGGTCATGTGCTGAAAAAAGTGAATAACAGTGATAAGAAGCTTCCCCACCCTGGAAAAGAAATCCTCCCAGCAAAAAGTAGGGGTAACACCCAAAATATAAATATCAAGTTATGGAAAAGAATTTTAAAATAGGAATTTTCTGTACTCGTGTTAAGTAGGAGAAACCATTTATATCAGTGATTAGTGCATCTAAAGAATTTCAAGCTGAAGGCTGTGTCTACTGAGGGCTGATTATGGTCAGGAAGACAGGCATGGGCCTTGCAGATTTATCTGCTAGAACACTAAGTGGTACACTTGAGTTTTTGAATAGGTTTCTGATTTACTGATAGGTTTCTCTAGTGCTAATCACTTGAAAACGAAAACAAAGCACAAATGGAAAGCTGAGATAAAGCCTGACAGTCAGCTGGACTCCATTTGGTACAGCAACACAAGAGCCCCTTGGACACACAGTCCACTTGGGTGCTACGTAAACCTTATTTCTGCCCTCGAATATCATCTCGGGAATCTTCCTGACTCCAGCAGGTTCCCGAAGCCTCTCTGATACAAAGCAGCTAAAATTCAAGGCCACAACCTAGGCCACCTTAAGTCATGGTGAACTGTCAGCCCCGGACCATAGCTTAGGGGGCAAGGAAGAGATTAAAGTTGGGTTGTGCCCAAACAGTGCTCGATTATAAACTCAGCTACACAGAGCAGCACTGATACTGCACAGCTGCTCCAAAAAGTTGGGCTTCCCAGCCCTCAGAGAGTGATGGAGGGTCTCCCCCAGTTACAGCCAACACTACCATCCTCTAGAAGGAATGGAAGGCCTTCACCAGATCTGACCACCACAGGACATCTGTCACCTCCCCCCAAGGCCTACGTAAGCTGTCCCTTCAGAGAAAACACCACATTGCAAATTCTTTTTAATCTTGCTCATAAGTGATTCACCTGTTCTCCAATCTTTTTTTTGTTTTATTTTGCAGTACACGGGCCTCTCACTGTTGTGGCCTCTCCCATTGCAGAGCACAGGCTCCAGACACGCAGGCTCAGCGGCCATGGCTCACGGGCCCAGCCGCTCCGCGGCATGTGGGATCTTCCCGGACCGGGGCACGAACCCGTGTTCCCTGCATCGGCAGGCGGACTCTCAACCACTGCGCCACCAGGGAAGACCCCTGTTCTCCAATCTTAAGGTTTAAGCTGCCAGAACTTCTCGAAACCTCCTCTCCACAAACGTCTGAGATCCCCAAAGAAAGGAAATAGGGTAGTTGCTGGATTTATCAATATCAAGGTCACCAATCTCAGCCTATCCAAGAGTATCCTGGAGACCAGAGGCTAAGTATTTCACAGTATGAAAAGAAGGGGGAACTTTTGTGTAAAATTCATTCATTTGAAAAGCAATCAGAATTATCTACACTGGACAATGAGAAGTGGCACAGGTATCAGAAATAGAAAATGCCTCAGGCAAGTTCCTAAAACGGCCTGAAGAAACCCTGCCTCCATACATGACCTGTTAAAATAATGGTGTCTCTGAACAAACACCCTCTCCTACTCTCTCTCACCCCCTAAGTCAATGATTCTATAGCCATGGTCGCTGGACCAGCAGCACTCATCACCTGGAACTAGTTAGAGATGCAAATTCTTGGACCCCCTTCCCCTCACGCTAGACACAGAGCATCAGAGGCTCTGGCAATGCGGCCCAGCTAGCTGTGATGTAACAAGCCCTCAGGGGGACTCTGATGCTCCGGTTTGAGAACCACTACCCTAGGATCAGGGAAGGTGCAGCACCTGGGGGGGAGGAGGGGTCAGGAGCCTGATTAATCCCTTATTAACTGAGTGAGAGACATCTCACCTGTTCTTGCCTCTGATCAGCATTGGCCCTCAAGCTCACAGTCTGATTCCACTGATGAGGGGTTGAGTCCCTAGTTCAAGGTCACTGTTAGAGACCATGCCAGAGCTCCAGCCCCAGGTCTGCTGACTCCTTCATCAACCTTGGATCTCAAACTGGGGCCTTGTTAACATGTCAGTTCTGGGGCCCAGGATTCTGAACATTGATGAGGCACCCCACCACGCTCCCATCTCCTAAACTACACCTCGCTGCCTCCTTCAGATAAATACAAGGACTGGAGCCTCAACCCTTAAAATCAAAAGAGAGATGGATTTAAGGGAAGAGAAAAAAGAAGATAAAGAGCGACTTCCAAAGCCCTGAGAAACCAAACCTTTTGGTAAGGAGTGGGTGGAGGAGAGAAGATTCAGGCAGCTTGTTACATTTAAAAGAAGTAGTTAATTCAAAAAAAAAAACTGAGTAAAGAGCACAGCCACAGGAAAACACAATTGGTGCTTTAAAGTTTTCTTAGCACTTCTGATGCCCATTATCTCCCCCAAGTCTCACAACAACCCTGCAATGAAAGGAGATAAGGCCACTATTATCCCCATTTGACAGAAGAGAAAACTGAAGCTCATTAGTGTCCAACAATTTGTCAGTTAGCATAGTAATCCGACTGTAAACCTAAATCTTGACCTCAGGTCTATCTCACTCTAGAACCTGTGTACCAACACCAGGTGATTTCCACATTTGGAAATCTGCCCCAAAGCAGATTCCCACCCCCACCCTCAGGAAAAAAGCAAAGAGAAGAACATGTAGCAGAAATGGTGATTCCCTAAAACATAGTACTTGAGCAGTGTGTGGGTTCTCCTTTAAGATCTTAACACACAAACCCAACAGCCAAGGTGTTCAGCCAAAAGACGGGAGGAAAAAAAGAGGCATATTTCTAGCCTGCATAATCATTTCTGGACCAATTCCCACTAGCAGCCTCGGAGGTGAACAGCGGCTCACTGCCAGGCTGAAGCTCCTCCACCCCCCGGTTATGACAGAGCAGCTCTGACTCGTGTGCAGGCAAAACCCCAAAACTCAAAACAAGAAGTGAAAAAAGTGGAGCTAGGAGAACGGTCAGCATCCTCCACATTCTCGTAATCCACGTAAGGCCAGTTCCAGGGTCCTGGAGTCCCCTGGAACGCACTCTTAGGAGATGGTGGGACGAAGTGGACATTCTTGTGGACCCACCGCCCCTACTCCTTCCCACCCGGCCCCTGAGGAAGAATAACCGAAAGGGGAGGGGGCTCGTTATGAAGTCCTGGGGCTGGAGCCCAAGCCAGATACAGCCCAGGTATCCTCTCCTAAGGAACAGTATGTCAACCCAAACTCTCCACCTGGCCTTCCCCTCCAGGTCCTGTCCTCTGCGAAGATGAGCCGGGTGGGGTTGGTGGGGTGTTGTAAAGCTGAGAAAAGACTAGAGGAAAAATCAGGCCATCCACCTACCCCACGTTCACCGCCATGTGTGTGAGGCTCCATTCCAGTGCGCACCGTAAGCACTAACTCAGAACCGGGCGCCCTTGGCCACGTCTGAGGTTGAGAAGGGGGCGTCGCCCAGCTAAGCGTCCCGGAGGCAGGGAGCCATTCCCGCCCGGACAGCCTACCTCAGATTTGGCAGGAATGATTTTCCTAGAAGCCAGCCAGGGAAGCGAAGATCTGGGTGATTCGTAGATTTCAGCCGGGGGCGGAGGAACTTAGCCCAGGGGCGCAGCTCCTCCACACTGGGGGCCTCGGGGCGGCACCCGCGGGGCTATCCTACCGCGGACACAGTGAGGAAAGAAGGGCTCCATCCTCAACTTTCTCGGGTGAAACTGCTCGGCTCTGCGGCTTGCCCAGCCCTGCCCGCACATCGGGTCCCAGGTTTGGGGAGAACCAGGGACCCGAGTCCCTCTCGGCGCGCACAACGCAGCTGCGCCCGAGCGCGCGGCCCCCTCTCCCGTCGCCCGCCAACTTGAAAGCATCTCCCTGGGCGCCTGCCTACTCCCTCTGCCCCGCAGCGGCGTCCCCGACCCGGCCACGCGCCTCAGACCCAGCGCTGGGCACCCCAAACGCCGCAGCTTCTGCAGCCGCATCCTCCACCCTCCGCAACCCCCGGCCTGGCCTCTGCCTCACTCGCCTGGTTCCCCACGCCCCGGCCCTACCTTGCAGCCCGGTTCGTGCCCCGGCAGTGCCAGTGCGCTGCACGCGTCCCAGCCCGCAAGGCTCCTCCCCAGGAGCTGCCCCGCGCGGGGCTCCGGGCTCCGGACAAGGCTCGGCCGGCCCGGGTGCTGGGTAGCCGCCGCTCGCGGCTGCCGCGCCGGCTCCAGCTGCCGCGCGCAAGGGGGAGGGGGGGAAACTCCCGGCAACTCCAACTCCGGGCGCTGGAGCTCCAGCTGCAGCCGCGCGCCCGCCCGCCGCCGAGTGCTAGCGCCTGCGAAGCGAAGCTGCCCGTGCGGCCGCCTCTGAGCATGCCCAGTGCCGCCGTGGGCGAGCCCCAGCGCCCTGGGCCGGGGCAGATGGCCGAGCTGGGGGCCGGGGACCCGCCCCGAGCTCCGGAGCGCCTTGGGTGGGGGAGGGAGGGAAGGGCCGGGGCCAGGGAGGGGACCCTGGAGCAAAGGGCGGGGGAGAAACAGTGAAGGAGGAGGGCCTTGCAAGTTTCACGGGTCGTGGGAAGTTTGTGGGTGAGAAAGGCGAGCTGCTTCTGTGAGCCTCTGCAAGCCTAGAAAGGACAACAAGGAAACATTATTCTCCCGAGAAAACAAGTGGACCCAGCAGATTGGTTTTATCCAGTGCACTCGTTGCTTCAAGCCTAGGGTCGCCAAAAAAGAGCGAATAGGGCCTGGCCGGCAATGTGAGTGAGTGAAACGGGTAGCAGGCGGCGAACTGGAGAGAGCTCTGAAGGCAGAGCCACTGGGCTGCAAACTCCCGTTGGTATCCTGGAAGAATCGGGGCCTGCTTTGGCTAGAGTTTCTGATTTTTTTTTTCAAGAAATGACAGAGATTTCGATTTTTTTTAATGTAAAATATCCTGGTTTTTCAATCTTGATAACTAATTCAGATTTTAAAAAGCACTCAGGACCAAACAAAATATATTTGAGTTCCTTCTCTGCCCAACCCCACAGCCAGCCAGTGTGAGGACTGTGATTTCTGCGTTCTTTTACCAAAGAGCAGCTGAGTGCCCACTGTGCTTTGGGAAGGCGCTGGCGAGTATCCGAGATGATTCAGATTGCCATCAAAGTACGACCAGTTACTAAGGGAAGTAGGTTTTCCAGACAGAAGAGGGTTACAGATAAATGCTGAGGCATTCAAGAAGAGAAGATACTGATACTAATGTGGAAAGGGGTGTGAGAACTGACTCTTGGGAAACATCTTTAATAAAAGTACCCAAGTGGAAAGTCACCGTAGGATCCATAACAGAACTCTGCTGAGGCATTTTTGGAGTCTGAAAAAGGAAAAAAGGGAAAACCAGTAATATGACCCTGTCTTTATTTTAAATTTTGATATTTTTCATTTTTTGTATTAATTTTAAAAATACTGCATTAAAACATTTATCTTGATGATTGGGTTCTTTGATGTCCCGTTAAACTGTGTAGCCCGCCTCATCCTAGCCCAGGCCCTGCTGGGGTGTCAGATGGTGGTACCCCGGTCTGCTTGATTAAAAATATAAGGGGCAAGAGACACCATACTGACATGGGAAAGAGAGCTGGAGTAGTGGATGGGGGCTGAGGCAGAGGACTTGGGTGCCATTTTGTAGAACCTGAACTTCATTTTGTAGGCTGTGTGGAGCTCGCAGATGCGGGGGGGAAGAAAGTGACAATCAGAACTGAACTCTAGGAAGATGGGCTGGACTGCAGACCCAGGAAGGTGGTTTGGAGGGGGAGAATGGGAGAAATGGGGATACCTAGGGCATATTCATGGTTGTGGTTTTTTTGGAAGTCAGAGGGATTTCCCTAATAAATTCATGTGTCTCTGCTTATTTCTTGTGGTAGGGCTAGCTTAACGCCAACAGGTAGGGCTGCTGCATCTAAGCCTCAGCCATTTTCTACCAGGTTTCCATGGGCAAATGGCTCCACTTCTAACCTGCACTTTTGTCATCTGTGAAATGGAAAACAGTTCTCAGCGTTTTTTGAGAGGATTTAGAGCAGCAATGTATGTCTAAGGGCTTTGAAAACTGAGAATTTAAGCAAATATAAGGCATTGTTCTTATCTACACATCATCTATATGAAATCTGAATTTAAACAAGGAAGCTCTATAGCTTTACAAAAATTGTCTTAAGTAGTAAGCATCTTTGATTTAGCAAGCTCTCTCTCTGTGTTTAGGATTCTGTTACAAGTCTTCAGAATCAGCTTTTGGGTAATTTAACGATTTTGTGAATTAAAATGTCTCTGTTTAGAAAGAAATAGGTGAGGGAGATTAAGAGGTACAAACTTCTAGTTGCAAAATAAACGAGTCACAGGTATGAAATGTACAGTGTGGGGAATATAGTCAATAACTATGTAATATCTTAGGATGGTGACAGATGGTAACCAGACTTATGGTGATCATTTTGAAATGTATAGAAATAGCAAATCACTATGTTGTGTAACAGGAACCAACATAGTGTTATAGATCAATTATACTTCAGAAACAAACTCATAGAAAAAGAGATCAGATTTGTGATTACCAGAGGCCAGGGGTGGGGGGAAGGGGAATTGGATGAAGGTATTCAAGAGGCACAAACTCTCAGTTATAAGACAAATAAGTACTAGGTATGTAATGTAAAACATGATAAATATAATTAATACTGCTACACGTTATATATGAAAGTTGTTAAGGGAGCAAATCCTAAGAGTTCTTAATCACAAAGAATTCTGTACCCATATGAGATGATGGATGTTCACTGAATTTACTGTGATAATCCTTTCATGATTAAGTCAAATCATTATGCTGTATACCTTAGACATACACAGTGCTATATGTCAATCCTATCTCAGTAAAACTGGAAGGAAAAAAAGTCCCTGTACTAGTTTCTATTGTCACCTCCCTTCTACCACCTTCCTTTTTTTAATCTTCCTTTTTACCTTTTATTTTCTCAGTATTGCAGATCCCCCACCCCACCCTGCTCCATGACTACCCTCTAGCTCACCTACGGGTCATGGTGTAGTCCTGCCTCAGCCAGACACCTGGGACTTCCCTCAGTGCCCTGGGGGATACTCCCTGCAGGTGAGCTCATTGGTTGCTGCATTCAGGAAGAACAGACCACTGCTTATCTATGGGAAGCATTTTAAGCATGCAGAACTCTCAAAGAAAAAAAAAATACCTGGTGTTTACATAAGCTTTCCAGAAGTTATGGAAAGGAGGAAGTACCTAGCCGAGGACCTATCACATAATAGGTAATTAGAAATATTTGCAGCATAAATAGCAATTTCCATCATCAAAATCTTCGGTATCTCTGTTCCACCTCCCACAGTTCCTGAGAATTACTTTTAAAAATCACAACAGTGGGGCTTCCCTGGTGGCGCAGTGGTTGAGAGTCCACCTGCCGATGCAGGGGACACGGGTTTGTACCCGGTCCGGGAAGATCCCACATGCCGCGGAGTGGTTGGGCCCCGTGAGCCATGGCCACTGAGCCTGCGCGTCCGGAGCCTGTGCTCCGCACCGGGAGAGGCCACAACAGGGAGAGGCCCTGTGAAAAAATAATCACAACAGTGATAAGGTTGTACAGAAGAGCAAGAACAGGATGTAAACATTTGTAAAGGGAGGGACTCTGTACTTTTAAAGTAAAATGCTTTGTCTACTTAAATTTTAAATTAATTGTATTTGTTTTTTAAATATTTTTAGTAGTAGTAGTAGTAAATAATACATGATATTAAAAAGAAGCTCAATGCAAAAAGAGCCCAGTAAAGAGAAAAAAGCAAGTTTCTCTCCCCAAGAACTACTATTGTTATCAGTTTCTTGCATATAATTACATAAATACCCGATGAGCATGAGAGCAAGCATAGTTGGCTTTTTTCCTTAAAGTCTGATCATAAAACTATAGAATTGAAAAATACCTTATATAGCTCATCTAGATACCAAATTACAGACTTTTAAATGACTATTATATTTTGGAATAGAAAAGGAAACCATGAGAGCAGTTTTCTCTTATGGCACATGTCAACTCATGGTCATAAGGACACCAGATCACGCGGTGAAACCCTCCTTCTGAGCATTGAGTGGTACAAGAAAAAATTGAGTTCACCTAGAGTTCTCCTGAAACCCATAACGCCCACTGTCAACCTCAACCTAAAACACCCACAGGTTTAGATATCCTAGGTTGCCCAGGGCTGTAGAAGGAGGTACTGTCTAAATAACAGTTGGAATGAAGTGACATGGACAAAGAGAGCTTGACCTAGGGAATTGTGCATTATAAATCACTGCCTTTTTTTTTTTTTTTTTTGCGGTACGCGGGCCTCTCACCGCTGTGGCCTCTGCGGCTGCGGAGCACAGGCTCCGGACGCGCAGGCCCAGCGGCCATGGCTCACGGGCCCAGCCGCTCCGCAGCACGTGGGATCTTCCCGGACCAGGGCACAAACCCGCGTCCCGTGCATCGGCAGGCTGACTCTCAACCACTGCGCCACCAGGGGAGCCCTATAAATCACTGTCTTTAAGAGCATCACTATGGTATAGCATCATCAGTCACAGTATGTCTTCAAGTCTAGCAAAATCTGCATTAAAAAAAAAAAATCCTTCTATACAGCATAACTGACAGCGTTCTAAATTCTTCATTCCAACCATGTGACTTCAGGTAAGTCTCAGTTTATCAGCTTTTAGGTTGATCCATATGAAACTGCCATTTCTTTTGGTCACAGTTACTTGAATATTGGCAATTTCATATGGTTCAATCAACCAAAAATGATACATTGTTTTTAGACCTGAAAGGCTCTTTCCTTTAAGTTGGTTGGCATACCATTCATTTTCCCACAAGAGCTGTGTCACTAAACCAGCTCAGAGAAGCCTATTTAATATTTGTGGGTTTTAATGGTACCAGAGTTGGGCCCAGCCTGTACAAAAGGGTCAGAAAGGAGGACATTTCTCTTCCTCTGTTGATGAGTACAGCACCAGTCTTGGTTGGTCTGAAAATAGGTAAAAATAATCTTTAGCTCCTTTTGTGCCTTTTCCCCCACTATTCTCCCCAAACATCTCCTAGGTGTCTTTACTGCATACCCCTATCTCACCCAGATTGGCTGTTGCTTTCTAGTGTTAAAAATCAGTATTCCTTTAGTATACTACAAGTTAGAACTAAATAAAATAACTTGATTAAACTAAATCACACTTATCTGTGGAAGACTATCAACCTTCCCAAAGATATATGTAATTTTAAGAGTACTTTGTGGTCCCAAAGGGACATTTCCATAATAAAATTCCAGAGAATGAAAAGTGACAAAAGAAACAATTCTGGTCGTGAGGGGTAGAAACAATATATTGAGGACAAGGAATTTTTTTTAGTTCTGTTCCCTATCATTCTATAGTTTATAATTTCTTTCCATCCTTCTTCTTCAACACTATGGTTTCTTTTGAAGTTTGGGGGGTTTTTACGCTTTCCACAGTGGTTCCCCTGGCAATAGCAGTGAGCATCCCCAGGCTAGGATAGGTCTGTGGCTCTTGCATGTATGTATCATTTGTAGATTGGGAATAAAACCTCTCATTTCCAGTGACATGGATATGGTGGGGTCTGGAAGACCTGCAGAATTCAGTGGGCTAGTGGAGCTTATGCTTGGGATCCTATTCTGTTTCCCACACAATTAGTCTTGGTTCGTGCTTTTACTTTTTAAGGTTTCTAGCCGGTTTATAACTGGAGTTTGTAAGGTTGGATCTTAACAAACGGTACCGCGAAACAGAGGAAAGCTTGAAGTGAGCTTTATTAGGGAGCGCTCCTGGGCGAGGTTCACTGGTCCGAGAGAAAGGGGCCAGAGAAGTCGCACCCGGGCGAGGGTTGGGCAAGATTTTATAGGGGAAGAAGGGAAAGGGGTGTGGAGAATCTGGGAGGGCGCAGGTTATTCCTTATTTGGTGGTCTTTTCCGGTATCCTGGGGGACCGTTAGTCCCGCCCCTCGAAAGACAGGAAGGCTGGGCTGGGTTCAAAGTCCCCAGGTCAGTTCCTGGAACTGGGTGGTCCGGAATGTCTCCAGGGCAATTTCTGGAACTGGGTGGTCCGGAGTGTCTCCAGGGCAGTTTCTGGAACTGGGTGGTCCAGAGAATTTCGGTCTGATGCAACCTGTGAATCTGATTGTGTTCCCCTGCCTCGGGCCAGTTGGCCTTACAGAGTTCACCTTTTTTTGACTGAGTTGCCGTGGGACAACACTCTGTCCCTAATTTACTAAGCTTCTGGTTTCTTTCTCTCCTATGTTTTTGAGAGCCAGGGTAAATATTAACTATTGACATGAAATATGGTGGAACGGAGTCCACTGCCATTCACTGTAAGAGAACATTACTGAGAGGCATGGCAAACTGCCCTTCTCATTCTTCCCTTTCATATTTATTGGTCTTCTGTTTTCCTCAGAGCTTCTTTCTGCTTCTCTAATGATACTACTTTATCCCCTAAGCTACTTCAGCTTTCATATACCAACATATAGATAAGACATAGGCTAAAACAAGAAACAGTTTCTTGAAAGAAATGAAACCAAAGAAGTTTTAGTCTTGCAACAAGACTTGGTTACATTCCGGACTTGGTTGCTCTTTTATTAAACTACTGCAGGCCATGGGAGAAAGGACATGAATTTTATTTTAGACAGATCGAGTTTGAACCTCTGCTTCAACTCCTTCTTGTTTATAACCTTGGGCAAAGTCTAAATACTACATTTCTTATCTCCAAAAAATGCATATTACTATCCACTTATGGCTTCAGTTAGAGAATTAAATGGGAATACGTATGTAATACACTAAGCACAGTACCTGGCCCACAGCAAGTGCTGAATAAATATTACTTCCAACCCATCTTGGTAACTTCCAGAAAAATGGGAGGGGGAAACCAAAAGAGTGTTTTAGATTTCCAATCTGAGCTGTTTCTAAGAAGCACTGCCTCTGCTATAGCAATCATATTTTATCCCCATAGATGCAGTATAGCATTCCTGTTTTCACAAAAACAATTTTACTTATATAGAAAGTGCTTTTCACAAAATTTCCACCTTCTCCTGTCCAGGTGTCCTAGTGTTGCCACCTATTACTATATTTCCAAAGAAAAGGCCTAAGGTGGGAAGCGGGGGGATGGAGAAGGGGTATTAAAAGTTTAGCGATTTCATCATTTGTACTTATTAAGTTAGGACTCAGGATTTACTAAGACGTTATACAGATACATAAGTTTAAACAGTGACTAGTTCTGAATTTCAATCACAAATAGTCAAGTATGACTCCTCTTATCTCTTGACTTGCTTGAATTAAAAATCTGGAAGTATATAGCCAAAAAATAAAAGTCCGCTAAGACAATTACGATCACCTTTTGCTGCAACAGAGCTCCCACCTTAACTCAGACCTGGTTTGTTGTGTTAAGTTCAGAGTTTGGTAGACTGAATCATCCTAATTCCTCCTTCCTTTATTCAGCAATGTTTTTGAAAGACCTATTTTTGTTTTCAAATGACTTTCTCCACCAAGATCCAGAAAAGCTGCTAGGCTTTGAGCGAACAAAGAATCCCTTCTTCTGCCTGGTCACACAGAGCTGCTATCTCTCCCCAAGTCTCTGTGCTGCTAGTTTGGAGGATAGAATGATGCAATCCATTCACAGTCTGAGGACAGGTCATCTCTATTGCATCCAGCAGCTCTTTTCCTTCTGTTTGTTATGGCCCCTGAGCCCTGCCAAAGACTAACAGTGAAAGAAGCTCTTGCTGCTGTGTCCCCAGAAGGTTTTCAGGCCATGCAGACCTGCCCAGCCATAGGTGGCCCTGTAATTCCCTGTTGCTGCTGCCTCACCTTGGAAACGTGCAGCTCAGGACTTTGCTAATCAAAGTGCACTTTTCAGACTAGCAGCTTCAGCATTACTTGGGAGCTTGTTAGAAATGCAGATTCCTGTCTACCCAGACCTGGTGAATTACAAGACTGTAATTCATTTGTACATTAAAGTTTAAGGAGCACTGCCCTAGGACACCTAGCCAAGAAAGACAAGGAGAAAATAAAAGGCACTTTAATGGTGAAATCTATTTCCTTTGTCCTGGATGCCCTTTCTTACTCCAATCTGCAGGCCTCATCTCTGCGTATCTAAATCCTACCCTGTTTTTCTCTGAGCTGTCTGAAATTCCTGCTCTGTGGAAATCTTTACTGATTCTGTCAGCCAGAGGCATCTCCCACTCATTTACCTGGATCTTCCCTTTGGCTCTTAGCAGGTCTGTTTACACTGTACAAGTATGTTTGCATGAGTCTAATCCATCCTGCTTGAGGCTTGAGATTCACCAGAACCTTCTTTATATCCTCTAGAGTGTCTAGCACAGTGGGCCATGGGAAAGAAAAAAAAAAGCGTATTTATTAATCGAAAGGAAGGAAGGAAGGGAGAAAGGGAAGAAAGAAATCCATTAGTGAAGTAAATGTTTCTGAAAAACTGAGTTCAGCCCCAGGTGTGGACTTGAGCCTGTTTGAAACAGGAATTGAAAAGAGCCCCAATACACTGGGCATGGAACTGTCATAGTTTCCAGAGCTAACTGGACTGGATTAGATTCAAGTCCACCCCATCACAGCACTCACCATCTGGAACTGGCCCAAAGCAGGCCTCTTTCTGGAATAGAATCACAATTCTGTCTGCTAGGGCCTTGACCCCTAGCTTTTAAAAAGTATGCTGTGGGCTCTGAAAGGAATACCTCTTCAGCCACTTTCTGTCCTAGGTCTATTCCCACTTGAAAGTTAATATACTCATTTTTTTCTTTAAAAAAAGTATGTTAAAAATATATTTCAGATTCTAATATCTTTTCTTTAAAAAGAAATCTTATTGAAAAAATATTTAGTGTTCCTAATTCAAGTTTTTGTAATGCATCCTTTAGTAAAGGCAATGAGTTTCTGGCTGCAAGTTACAAGTTAAAAGAACAAGTCATTTTATTACTCTTGATAGCTGAGTCAATGAAAAACCTTGACTCTAGATCAGATGTCATATTCACAATAAACATATCTTCCCAACAGACATCCTGGTGTCATTATAATTTTACCACACACAAAATATAATGGGAAATGTTCCTAGGATTTAAGGACTTATAAGAAATTAGACTTTACTAGTGTCAATACTGTTGTGACTCATAAAATGAATAGATGACCCACATGCTGAGACTTTGTTGTAGGAATGGAGTTCACAAAGGGGAGACATGTTTTCTTTGATAAGCGTTTAAAAGGTTTGACCAGGGCTTCCCTGGTGGCGCAGTGGTTGAGAGTCCGCCTGCCGATGCAGGGAACACAAGGTTCGTGCCCTGGTCCGGGAAGATCCCACGTGCCGCGGAGCAGCTGGGCCCTTGAGGCACGGCCGCTGGGCTTGCGCGTCCGGAGCCTGTGCTCCGCAGCGGGAGAGGCCATAGCGGTGAGAGGCCCGCGTACCGCAAAAAAAAAAAAAAAAAAAAAAAAAAAAGGGTATGGGTTGCATTTTTGGATGATGAAAAAGTTCTGGAACTACTTAGTGGCGATGATTATACAACACTGTGCTAAATGCTGCTATACACTTTAACATGGTTAAAATGGTAAATGCCAGGTATCGTACCACAGTTTGAAAAATCAGGCCAAAAAAAAAAAAAAGAATAGTAGGATCAATGAAAAAGGCACAAATATTCCACTTCAGAAGTATGTTTAATCAGAAAAATATATTTAAATTATTCTTCCAGTACTGCTATTGATTTCGTGAGGTAACTCTGCCACATCCAGTTTAATAAGCATGTCTTATTAAGGTTGTTATCGGCAGTCATACTTCACACCGAACAGAAATGCTGAAATGAGCATAGATGGTCATTTGCCTTCAAGTAGCTTTCAATTTTATAGGGAATAAAGATAGCTAATAAAAATGTCTAATACAAGACAGAGTGTCAAAAAAGCTATGTAAGAGAGGTGAACATGGCGCTAAGGAAGTGAAGAGGATAATTAGTTATTGGAGAAAGCATCGGGGATGCTGAGGCTTTGTACTTGACCTTCAAGGGTGAGTGTGATTCTGGCAATCACATAAGATGCTAACGGAGTCGATCTAAGTGAAGGGAAGAAGATGAGAAAAATTACAGAGCGAAGAAATAAAAGGTGGTTGTTACGGGGAACAGGGAGTAGCCACGCTTGCCTGGGGGCCATGGTTTAGTAGGCCAAATGATGGAAGTTAAGGTTGAGGAGGTATCAAGGACTTGCAGGATAGAACTGAAGACACTGAGAGTCTGAAGGTGATTTAGAAGTAATTTTTTCCAGCTTTCTGTCTACAAAATGGATCTTTCCTACAGCACCTAACAAGAGGCCATTCAGTCTCTTTTGGAATTCCTCTAGTGACTCAGAAGTCACCAACTTCTAAGACAGCCTGGACTGCTGTTAGATGACTAAAATTTTTAGAGTTCTTGTATTGATTGAAAATCTGCCTGCCCACAATGTCTATCTATTTATTTTAGTTCTGCCTCCTAAAATGATGTTTTTTCATATCAGCTCTTCTAGTATTTAAGTCAGGAAATATGTTCTCCTTTTTTGCTTCTCTTTTCTAATTTAGATATTCCTGGTTGCTTTAATTGTTTCTTTTATGACATGCTTTTTAAGACTCCTGCAATTATTATTCATCTGTTCTCTGTAAATTCCTGCATTCCTATGTCAGTGTAGCAATCAATACCAGATTTGTTTCTCTAGGTCTGGTCTAAGTACCATCACTTCTGCTTCTAATACAGCCTGAGGTTCTATTCAGGTTCTGGCAGGCACGTCACCAACTTAACATATATTAAGCTTAAGGTCAATTAACACCTGCCTAAAATTGTTTTGGGGAGTGCAAATATTAAGTCAGTTTTCCCAATCCAGTACTCAAATGTTGAACTTCTAAATTTATCATTTAAAAATTTCATTGTGTTAGATTTGTCCTATAATTATATACTATGAGCACATTTAGGATCCTGATTCTGTGGTCTGGTATACTGGCTTTTCTACTATCTTCTTGCCATTCATTAATTTGGTAAGCATGCTTTTGATGTTGACATTCAAAGCATTAATAAAATATTTTAGAGAACATTGTAGAAGATATAATTCTAAACAAACCACTCTATTTTCCCTACCAGGTAGACTTCAGTCATTAATTGGTCACCCCTAATTAGAAAGAAATGGTCATTGAACTAATTATGAATTCAGCCAGGTATATTTTCATTGGCAAATATTTTAGTATTTTGTTTACAGATTTTATTATGAAGCTTATTTTTTAACTGCATTGCCAAAATTAACACAGTGTCTTTGGAGTTAAGATTTTGGGACTGGCATCCAACACAGCCAGCTACTAGCCATGACCTTAGGAAAATTGTTTAATTTCTCTGTGCTTCAGTTTCCTCGTCTACAAAATGTGCGTAAAAATGCTACCTATTTTTTTTTTTGTATTAAATGAACTATTGTTTAGCATAGTAAAAATAAGAAGACATTAATTATTATTATGGTGGCTTTTAAATATATCCACAAATTCTTTGATATTTCTTGCTCCAAGAAGTGAAGCTTAGTGTTTTTCCCCTTGAGTGTGGGTTGGTCTTAGTGACTTCTAACCAATAGACTGTTCATCGTTTTTCCATAGAAAAGCACTGTGGCTACCTCCTTGCTGTCTCTTGGACTGCTCACTCTAGGGGATGTTAGCTGCCATGTCTTGAAGAGTGTGTTATTTTTCTATTTCTGTGCAACAAATCACTACAAATTTAGCAGCTTAAAACGGCACCCATTTATTACCTGGGTCAGGATTCCCACGTAGCCTGGCTAGGTTCTTCTCAGGGCCATTAAGTGTTTTTGAACAAGGATATTATATGTAGAATATGCTTGCAGAAGGCAACTTGAGTTAAAAAAAATAAAATAAAAATCCACAGAGGAAAACTGGAAGTAGGGAAGTATTTGGGTTGCTATCTAATAGTTCAGGATGGAAATAATGATTGTTCCCAAGTTGCCAATGTAGCAGCAGGACTGGATAGAGAGATTGGAAGGGAAAACCACTGAGGAAATAGAACCTACTGGATTTAGCAATTTGAATTACTATCAAGCATGGATGTCAAGTCCTGGGACTTTAGGGCTCAAGAGATATAAAGAGGGGGAGACAGAGATAAACATTTGACCCTTGAGCAACTTAGGGGTTAGGGACACTGACCCTGCATGCAGTCAAAATCCATGTATAGCTTTATAGTTGGCCCTCTGTATCCATGGTCCTGCATCCATGGATTCAATCAACTTCAGATCCTGTAGTAAATATTTATAGAAAAAAATCCACATGTAAGTGGACCCAGCAGTTCAAATCCATGTTGTTCAGGGGTCAACTGCATATGGAGATTTGTTCAATGGTGGTAATTGTTCAAGTCGTGTATGGATGACACCCCATGGGAGGGTTTAAGGAACAAATAAAGCTGAAAGAAGAATGTTAGAAGATATTTAAATTTAGAAGTGCTGCAGATATAAAGTCATAGACAGACAGAAATGAGGCATTTTAAAAAGTAGAAGGAGAGCGATAAGAGTTCAGTGAGAGACAAGAGTTTCAAAAGGAAGGAGGCGAGTAATATCAATTTATGCCCTATCTTAAGGTTAGAGAGGGTGAGGACCAAGAAGTTAAACTACAATGAATTTAAAAGAGTATTGTATTCTTCTAGAAGTTTGATAGTTTCAGTTCTTACATTTAAGTCTTTAATCCATTTTGGATTTATTTTTGAATATGGTGTGAGAAAGTGGTCCAGTTTGATTCTTTGGCATGTAATTTTCCAGTTTTCCCAATACCATTTTTTGAAGAGGCTGTCTTTCCCCCACTGTATATTCTTACCTCCTTTGTTGTAGATTAAATGTTCATATAAGTGTGGCTTCATTTCTGGGCTCTGTATTCTGTTCCATTGATCTATGTGTCTATTTTTGTGCCACTACCAAACCGTTTTGATTACTATAGCTTTCTGGTATAGTGTTAAATCAGGGAGCATGATACCTCAATGTTTGTTCTTCTCTCAAGATTATTTTGGCTATTCAGGGTCTTTTGCACTTCCATACAAATTTCAGAATTATTTGTTGTAGTTCTATGAAAAATGCCATTTGTATTTTGATAGGGATTGCATTAAATCTGTAGATCCCTTTGGGTAGCATGGTCATTTTAAGAATTTTAATTCTTCTAATCCATGAACATGGTATATCTTTCCATCTGTTTGTATCCTTTTCAATTTCTTTTATCAGTGTCTTACAGTTTTCTGACTAGAGGTTTTTTATCTCCTTAGTTAGATTTATTCTTAGGTATTTTATTCTTCCTGATGTGATTGTAAATGGGATTGTTTTTTTAATTTCTCTTTCTGATAGTTCATTGTTAAGTGTAGAGAAAGGCAACAGATTTCTGTATATCAGTTTTGTATCCTGCAACTTTATCAAAGTTGATGAGTTCTAGTAGTTTTTCGGTGGTGTCTTTAGGATGTTCTCTGTATAGTATCATGTCATCTGCTAACAGTGATAGTTTTACTTTGTCCTTTCCAATTTGGATTCTTTTATTTCCTTTTCTTGCCTCATTGCTGTGGCTAGGACTTCCAATACTATGTTGAATAAAAGTGGCAAGAGTGGGCATTCTTATCTTATTCCTGATCTTGGAGGAAGTGCTTTCAGCTTTTCCCCATTAAGTATGATGTTAACTATGAGCTTATCATCTGGCCTTTATTATGTTGAAGTATGTTCCCGCTATACTCATTTTGTTGAAAATTTTTATCCATAAAACTTCTGGAGGAAAAAACAGGCAGTGTACTCTTTGACATCAGTCTTAGTAATATTTGGGGAGGGGGGATATGTCTCCTCAGGCAAGGGAAACAAAAGCAAAACTAGACAAGTGGGACTATATCAAACTAAAAAGCTTTTGCCCAGTGATGGAAACTATCAACAAAATGAAAAGGCCACCTACTGAATAGAAGACATTTGTAAATGATATATCCAATAAAGGGTTAATATCCAAAAATATACAAAAAAACTCATAAAACTCAACGTCAAAAAACAACCAAACAAAAAACCAAAAGTTCCTAACAACCTGATTGAAAAATGAGCAGAGCATATGAAGAGACATTTTTCCAAAGAAGACATACAGATGGACAACAGACACATGAAATGACACTCACCATCACTAATCATCAAGGAAATGTAAATCAGAACCACAATGAGATATCACCTCACACCTGTCAGAGTGGCTATTATCAAAAAGACAACAAATAACAAGTGTTGGCAAGGATGTGGAGAAAAAGGAACTCTAGTACAGTATTGGTGGGAAGGTAAACTGGTGCAGCCATGATGGAAAAGAGTATGGAGATGCCTCAAAAAATTAAAAATAGAACAACTATACAATCCAGCAATTCTACTCCTGGGTATTTATCTGAAGAAAACAAAAACACTAATTCAAAAAGATACATGCATCCCTATGTTTATAGCAGCATTCTTTACAATAGCCAAGATTTGGAAGCAACCTAAGTGTCCATCAATAGATGAATGGATAAAGAAGATGTGATATAAATAAATAAATATATATATAAACTGAATATTACTGAGCCATATAAAAGAATGAAATATTGCCATTTGAGATAATAAGGATGGACCCAGGGGTATTATAGTAAGTGAAATAAATCAGACAGATTTCACTTACATGTGAATTTCACTTATATGTGGACTCTAGAAACAAAACAAAACAAATGAACAAACAAAACAAAACAGAAACAGAGTCATAAATACAGAGAACAAACAGTGGTTGCCAGGGGGAGGGGGTGAAGGAAGGAAAGAAATAGGTGAGGGAGATTAAGAGGTTACAGATTTCAAACTGCAAGATAAATGGGTCATGGGTATGAAATGTACAGTATAGGGAATATAGTCAATGATTATGTAATATCTTTGTATGGTGACAGATGGTAATTCAATTTAATGTGGTGATCATTTTGAAATGTATAGAAATATTGAATCACTCTGTTGTATAACAGAAACTAAGACGGTGTTGTAGGTCAATTATATTTCAAAAACAAAGAAACAAAAAAAAGTCAGAAAAAGGTTAGATTTGTGTTTTCCAGCAGCCAGGGGGAGGGGGATGGGGAATTGAATGAAGGCAGTCAAAAAGTATGAACTTCCAGTTATAAGATAAATAAGTCCTAGGGTGTAACGTACAACATGATAAAAATAATTAACACAGCTCTATGTTATATACAAAATTTGTTGAGAGTAAATCTGAGTCCTTACCACATGGAAAAATACACTTAAATGTTTCTTTAATTTGTATCCATATGAGATGATGGATGTTCACTAAACTTATTGATAATCATTTCATGATGTATGAAGTCAAATCATTACGCTGCATACCTTAGACTTATGCAGTGCTATATGTCAATTATATCTCAATTAGACTGGAAAAAAAATGTCTTTAAAGAGGTGATTAAGTTTAAATGAGTCCATTATGGTGGAGCCCTGATCCATAAGAAGAGAGACACAGGGGATCACATGTACAGAGAAAAGGTCATGGGAGGACACAGTGAGAGGACAGCTATCTGCAAGCCAAGGAGAGAGGCCTCAGGAGAAACCAAACCTGCTGACCGCTACCTTGGATTTCTAGGCTCCAGAACTGTGAGAAAATAAATTTCTTGTTTAAGTCAAAAAAAATAAAAAAGTGTATTGTTAGTAAGAAGAGAGTAGCCAGTGTACCCAGTGTATTTCTAAGTACAACAATCTAGGGAAGCTGACCGAAAATATAGAAAACATTTTCCTCGTAAAGATGAGAATGAATTATTCTCTGAAAAGTATTCCAATTCTAATGTTCTTCCTCTTTGGAGCTAGAGAATCCTGGGAGATTTCACAGAGTGATTAGTTGAATATTTCTCTCAGTGGAGGTTGCTGAATTTAATTCATTGCCCAAAAGAATAATGCTGCATCTTAAGTGCTTCTTGAATTAAAAACTCTGGACTCATAATTTGGTCGTTAGTCATTCTCTGCTCTCAAAGCCACCTTGAGAATGTTCTTGCAATCGACATACCTGACATCTGTCCTTCAAGACATCTGATGCCTATCCATCCCAGTCACCACCACAACCAAACTGCCCTGGAGCAACCAAGCTCCTGGCAATCTCAGGGGAAGGAGGGCCTACCTCATCCAAAAACATTAAACAAGATTATAATATAACAGCAAAATTGGCACCTAGCAGAACCACAGTGAATGGGTTTGAATAAGCACTTGCCATGCTGTGTCTCTTTTCTCCAGCCCATGCTATTTTTACTGAAGACAGTGTTTTTTACAAATATACACGTCATTGCTAATCTTCCTATTCTCTTTTTCTGCTAACTTTATCTCAGGAAAATTGAGCTCTCAACCCCTCTTTCTTTCTCTCTGCCCATTTGCCCATTCTTCCTTAGCTCAGAAAACAGACTTAATCAATTCTGATAAAAGTAAGAGAACACTAATTATACACCTCTATCAAGAACATTAAATTTATATACTTTGAAGTTAAATTAGGCTTTGTACAGAACTGATACCATTAACTTCTGAAGTCCATGAAAAGAAGGAACTATTGCTTTGGAAACATGCACAGAATTTCCCTATACCTTATCACAGTCCCTTAGAACGTGTTTTTCCTTAAGCGGCAATATTCTGATTCTATGTGTGTGCTCAGTTGCTGACATTTGCAGAAGTTTGGTTTTCTGCTATTTCTCACTGCTAATATCTAATAATTCAGACATGTTATGAGAAGAATAGGATTGTGTATATTCCAGAAATTCAGCTGCTATCTTTAGTTTTGTTTCTGTAAGAAAATGCTTTCTATTTACATTCCTGACAAATGATTTCCCAGTTTAGAGCACAAACCATTTGAAAGTTAAAGACTGTCTGTATATATGTAACCAAAATATCATCTTTTCTTTAGGTTAACCAGTCTGAATTTTCTGCTATTATTCTGTTCAAGTTATTTTGCTGTGTGGTGTCAGCACCATCCTTCTGTATTTAGGAAAGTGGAGAAGCAGCATGGTTACCATTATGTCCTTGGAGCCAGATAAAACCGTGTTCCAATCCCGATTCAATCACTTGCATGCTCTATGACTTCAGGGAAATTATTTTCCTTCTTTTAACCTTAGTTTTCTATTCTGTAAAATAGGAATGATGTAAGTGCCTGTCTCTTAGACTTATCGTGAAGATTAAGTAAGGTTAATATGATAAATTTCTGTCACCCAGCAGGTGCTCAAGAATGACCATTTCTAGGTAGTAGAATGGTAGTCTCTTTTTTTTTTTTAAATCATGGACCCATAGCAGTAAAAATATTTTCATCATATAACCCTTAATTATTTATTTACGAATTATATACATATTCCTTCTTGACAAACATATTATGGGCATAAAGCATACATGAAGGTAAAATTTAAAAAGAATGTGACAAAGATAAAAGAAACACTACTTAAAAATAAATAAAAATATGAAGTATAAATGGGATGTTTTTTGCTTTTTAAGTTTTTTCAAACATTTCCGAACTCCAAGGCAACTCCATATTTTTGTAATGAGTTAGAAAATTCTGTTTCCAAGATTTTTTGTGTGTGTAGAAATAAAAATGTTAATGAATGATACATCATTTTCAAACAAAATCACACACTGATCTAAACATTTTTAAACACCCATTTTCAGAAGGCTGTTTCCATGGTACTCAAAAAGAAGCAGTTACTTTCTTACTTATTGCTAAAATCTCACCTCCACCTTGATGGGACAGATTCATTTCATTTTGTTTTGTCTTAATATTTGTAGGAGGCTTACTACGGACCGGCATTTATCACAGAAAAGTTAAGCAAATTTTCTTTTTTTTCATATCTACTAGGATGCTCCACATTGATCAAACAGGATATTGACTGGGGCACATCCATCCTGATTATTGTCTGCCTCTTGTCTTTGACTGACCTGTCTGGATGGGCAATTGGGGTTTCTCTACTTGTCTCCCCCAGATCCTCACAGAAAAGATCAGCAAATTTGGAAAACATTTCTTCTCTGCAAAAGAAAACTATATAATTCACCTTTAAGTTTGACAAGAGTTTGAAATGTTTTGCCATGGGGTAACCATGAACCTCTCTGCAGCACAAAATATTTTCACAGACACTCCTTGTCTCATGAGTACATATTTATTTAACAGAGATTTATATGGAGCTTACTATTCTCCAGGCACTGTTTTAAGCGCTTTACAAATATTAACTCAGTTAATCTCATAATTACATACATTATCAATTCAGTTTCATTCCCATTTTACAGATGAGATTAACTAAGGCAGAGACAAGTTAACAAGAAACTTGTTCAAAGTCAGGCAGGATCTGACCCTAGCCATTTTGGCTTTAGAGACTCTCCTTTTAACAGCTAGACTCCAGTGCCTGGGAGTCTACTAATGAAGATAAAATACTTTTAATTACACTTAGCACATGTAAACTACAACTTACTGAAGTTTGCTAGAAGCAGAGATTGGGTGAGGTTGCCAATACCAATCCTTTGGTATCATGGAACTCCTCTACTTCCCTCTGGAGACCTGTGGTGTTGTACACTCATGTGACCATCTAACGAGTGAACCAAGTGAGGGACCTAGTATGGAAGATATTAGTAACAATCTATTTCTTATTTTTTGTATACACGTAAGTAGGTATTCTAATATTTTCTTCTCATACACTCCTCAGGGGTCTGAGCACCTCTCTTTGGAGATAACCTCTGTAGAATCTGAATGTATACGGAAGAAGGGCTGAAAAGATTTGCTTGTGACTACTTCCAAAGCTGGAATTTACGTCATGTGTGAGTGTATGAGGAGTGGTCCCTCTGGACTTGTGGATATCCATGTTTTTAAATACAGAAATCATGTTAAGTTATAATCTATTTGTATAAATGAGTTTGTACCATACTAACAGTATAGTTTGGAATCTATCATGGATGTGTCACAGAAAACTCTCTAAGGATTTTCCCGGGGATAATGTGAAGCATTAAAATTAATTTATTGGTTTAGTCTTCTCTACTTCCAGGCATTGAAAAGATCTGTTGTGTGAAAAGGCTTACAGGTAGTTCACACTATTGAGTTGGCTGGAGGAACTTAGATTCAGGAGGGTTAAACAAATCTTTTGCTTATGTTTCAGATTGGACACACTATCTTTTTATTTTTGGTTCATAGAAATATTAAGATTAGTTTAATGTTCTATTTTCCTAGAGAAGATCTCCACCTCAGGTGGTGGAACTATTCTTCTTGATACATTGACTTTTACATTGCTCTTCAAAAATAAGAGAATCTGATTTCCACATGACTTATGAATTTTTTGGATGTTTAGGGATGGCTTACATATTTATTTTTCATAGAATTATCACCATAATTATCATAATGCTGTTAACATTATTGCTGTGGATAAATGATTTCTTAACCTGTTTTTATTCAGTACTATAATAATACAAAAATAGTTAAATGAATAGAAACTTCTGGAATATTTGGATGTGACATGCCACCCTAAAAAATAAGAGCATTGCCTAATGCTAAGATGAACTATATTTTATCACTTTAGGTTCAGAATGAGTCTGATGAATTAGTCTCACTGAATAGATTGTAATCCCTGGAAGGTAGTGTTTAAGCTTTTCTGTTTTCATACATCTAGGATAAGGTTGCTAAGCAGGACCAGGTAAATACTGTTGAATAAGTGAATGATTTTCTGTCTGGGAGATCTGATTTCCCTTAAGAATGTCACAGGACAGACCTGGACTCAGGTATACTTGGGAGGTTACATCTGCTTTGATGACTTTCTCCACGCTCCAAAGGACCTTCTTGTTGACCCCTCTCAGCTTTCCAATTTCCTTTACTTTGTTTCCCCCTGATTTCATGTGTAAGGATCAAGAGGGCTTTCACGATGGAAATGATTATATTTTAGAACGATGAGGAAAATCTCAATGTAGATATGAATGCCTTTTAATATCCAGTCCAGTTAAACATCATGTAACTGATCCTTACTTATTTATCTGCTTGTTTATCTATTTAAATTCGGCAGACTATGACCCATATGGAGGAACACGGTGTCAGAGAACAAAGAGTCTAAGTTCAATGACTAGAGAGGGGATTCTCAAAGTGTGAGAGTCCTTTGGGCTGTGAACCAATCGAAAGCAAAGCGCGACCTTCCTTCAGTTTTTCCAGGTGAATGATACAATTTACGTGGACGGTAAATTTGTATTCAATTTGACTGTCCTCTCAAGTGAGTTCTAAAATTTTATAAACTAAACTAAACTAAAATCCTATGTTTTGCTATGAATTCTGGCGGCCATGCATTGATGGATTTGTAGCAGGTTCTTACTGAGCCTGCCTGTGAGTGATAGTTACTTCGTAGGACAATTGCAACACAGATAAGATGTAGACTTGGCGTTTATTTTCATTCTCTTTTTTTAGCATAAATTGTGATTAGTTTAGTTTCATCATTATGTATTTATTTTCGTTTAAGGTCACTTGGTTAATCCTACAGTCATCATGATGCATATTTGCACTGATAGTATTTGGCCATTTTCCCCTATAACTAGATTTTAAAGACACACCTGTAATCAGTATGAATAATCTGTCCCTCTATTGTTAAAACGTATATATATAACCTTTCCCAGAATGTGCTTGTATAATCACACTTCACTGTTAATCACTGAATTCATTTTCTGCTGGAAATGAATGGATCAAGGAGGCCTTTACACACTTATCTAGATCATCCAGAGGTTATAATACTTGGAGTGTGTCCAGTTCTGACTGATTCCAATAATGAAGACAGTTATTCAAGTCTAGGTCAAGACTGTCAATAAAATGTAAAGAAAGGAAACTGACCCAACTCCAGATAGCAGGGCTAGTAATATTTTGCATAAATAGAAGTAAAGGAAAGAATGTTGGGGATTGAAGAGCTTAGGATCATTTTTTAATATTCAAGGTCATTTTCTAATATTGAAGGTTTATACCTACATTGTCCAACTCACTAGCTACTATTCATATGTAGCTATTTAAATGTCAATTTAGATTAATTAAATTAAATAAAATAAAAAATCCAGTCCCATAGAGTCACCAGTCATATTTCAAGGGCTCCATAGCTTCCTGCGACTACAGTAGTGCCTTCTGACCAGACAGCACAGATTTAGAACATTCCTATCATCACAGAAAGTTCTACTGGAAGTACCTGTTTAGACCATAAAACATCTGAGCAAGTCTTATTCAAGAACTAGCAGTGGTAGCTGGCAGAATGATACACAGCACTCCCAAACTGTTCAATTTGAAGAAGGAAGAAGAAAACAGACTGTTATTCAATCTAAGATAAAGGAACCCACTAAATGGAAGAAATTATCAGCTAATCTGTAAGCCTGGAAAAGGGGAATGTATTTTGTGGAACATAGGCCTAACCATTTATGTAAAAAAATGTCACGTTAGTTGCAATCAAAACTTGTGAGACTACCTGTGTTTGCAGTACGAAATGGTCTCACACCCTTTCAAGAAGTCTAAGCTTCAGAAATGTGTGCTTCAAGGTAGGGATTATTCCTTTTTTAACTTGGGACAGTCTGCTTGGCGCCTTTTCTAAATAGGCATCAAAATTCATTCTTACATAAAAATCACAAGACGCGTGAAGCTATGCACATCACGCGTAGAGCTGCCCGTCATAGCTTGACTACTTCCTCTATTGGGAAATTTCCCACATTAAGAACCCCACTTCTCCAACACAGAATTTCTGACTTTGAAAACAAAACTCAAGCGCCTCGGTCTCCTTTGCAGCTGAAACTCAAGCAAGTGATCCAGGTTCCACCAGTCAGTGACACCCACACAAGATACACCCACTGATACCAGAACCAAAGGAGACAGGCTCCACGTGTGACTCTGGTTGTTGCTGCTGTGGGTGGTACCCAGTTTTGATAGTGGTTGCCGCAGCAGTGTTGGGCAGGCCAAATGCCTGACACAGAAGTGGCCCTGGTACCAGCTCTAGCAGCCATTTCGGTCAAGTTGCAAGGTTTAACACTTAGCATTGGAGGTGGTGGGAGCCATTTCCTCCTCAGACCAGTTCTGTGGTTTGGTCATGAAAATTTAGCCTCCTGTCATTCTCCAGCTCTGTCTTTTTTTCCTATGAGCTACCTAATACCCTTTAATAAATCCTTTTTCTGCTGAAGCTCTCTGGAATGGATTCTGTGGTTGCAGCTAAGAACGCTGGTGATATAGGCAATGATGCCAGTTCGTGTTTTGGATTCACAGATATGAAGTAGTTTGCTCATTATGCATTTATCACATGCCTGCCAGGCTCTGGGTTGGGATCTCACTGAAGTTTCCAACTGGAGCATCTTTGTGCATGATGGTAGCAGGGAGAGATAAAATATAGGAGGTGAGACAGGGGTTGGACATCCTGAGATTGGGAAGAGTCTTCTTTTCTGCCATCCTAAATCCAGTCTGTCGCCAAATCCTCACAATTGTATCTCTTAAATATCTTTCCCATACCTCTTTTCTCCCTCCATAGTCTTTCATTTACTTGGCAAACATGCAACTCCGGTATTTATTATTTTTCACTTAACTTATCAAAATAGCCAATTACAACAATAAGACCATGTAGTTCCTCCCACACCATGCTTTTACTTGTCAATGCATCTTTGCTAATGCCGTTAAGAACCTAAGAAACCCTGCCCTTCCCCTTATCCATGTGGACACCTCCTATTTATACTTCAAGACATAGATTATGCCTTTCCTATTACACATATTACATTGTATGATAATTATGTGGGTTTTAATTCAGCTTATCCAACTGTACTGTGAGGTCCTCAGGGCACATATCATGTTTTAGTCACTGTTGTAGCTCTGGACCTTGCCCCAGTGCCTGGTATACAATAGGTACACAATCAATACTTGTTGAGAGAACAGGTGACATAATTTATTTATGACATGTTTATCCCCTTGTCCAGCTTCTTCAGAAGAGCACAATGTCTGGCATACAATAGGGACTCAATAATGATTTATTGTACACATTAATGAGGTTCATATGGGGCATCTGTTGAAGATAATTGGTGGCAAATTAAGATTGTGATTCTGGGGCTTCCCTGGTGGCGCAGTGGTTGAGAGTCCGCCTGCCGATGCAGGGGACACGGGTTCGTGCCCCGGTCCGGGAAGATCCCACATGCCGCGGAGCGGCTAGGACTGTGAGCCATGGCCGCTGAGCCTGCGCGTCCGGAGCCTGTGCTCCGCAACGGGAGAGGCCACAATAAAAAAAAAAAAAAAAAAAAAAAAAAAGATTATGATTCTGATGCTTAGAATAGAAGCCAGGGCTGGAGATTAGAGTTTGAGAATTGTGAGGTGGTGGTTTGTGGCAGCTGTGCAATGCTCTCCTTATATCACTGACTGTAGGGAGTGTAATTGACCAATGGCTCCAGCTGCTACACTTTGAAATACATCCCGTATTTGTACGGAGGCCAACTTTCCCACGCACAGCTCCCAGGCAATGAATGGGTGCAGAAGGGAAATGGGGGCTCCTCTGATAAGTGACTGGTTTGCGGACTCTCCAGTGACTTTGGCAAACATTCACAGAATCGCACAGCACTCCAGGATGCTTCCACCCGACTTTCCCTCCCTCTCTGTGCCTCACTTAGGTTCCGACTGGCATCGCAGTCTGGCAGCTTTTCAGCCTCTACCAGCTCCCTTCTTACTTTCCTTTGCGTCTTGGATTTTGCTTCTCAGAGGACCCTAACACTCTGTTGAAGCAATGAAAGTAGATTAGTTATTCAAGGAGAACCACGAACTGAGAAGAGCTAAGAGCCAAAGAGAGAAGCTTACAGGCATGAATATTTAGGGAGTGGGAAAGAGAGTACTGGAGGAGAAAGCTAAAAACAGTGGTCAGATAAGCAGGCAGACAACCAAGGAGAGTAGTGTTCCAGAACGGCCATCACTGAGTGTGTTTCATTCCAGAGCTTTTTCCAGGCATGATAAAAGTTAAAAATTTACCAAGAAGAAATAAGAAGGCTAGAGAAATTTAAAAAAAAGAGAGAGAGAGCAGCTGAGGTCAAGATATATATATATATTTTTTTCTGTGTGTGGTACGCGGGCCTCTCACTGTTGTGGCCTCTCCCGCTGCGGAGCACAGGCTCCGGACGCGCAGGCTCAGCAGCCACGGCTCACGGGCCCAGTCGTTCCGCGGCATGCGGGATCTTCCCGGACCGGGGCACGAACCCGCGTCCCCTGCATCGGCAGGCGGACTCCCAACCACTGGGCCACCAGGGAAGCCCAAGATATTTTAAGATAAATTAAACAGATAATTAAAATAGAAGTAATATCACAATACTTACATAATGTTATTACATTGTACACCTTAAACTTATACAATGTTATATGTCAATTGTATCTCAATAAACCTGGAAAAAATGTTCAGATAAAGAGAACTGCATGTGCAAAGGCCCTGGACAATGCCTTTACTTTGAGTAATAAAATAAATTTTAAAAAACTGGAAGCGGTAAACTAAATATATTTTACCTGTTCAGATTCATAGCAATAAACATTTAAAAAACTGATTTACAGCTAAGAAAGGGCACTATGTTTTCACACATGTATTACTTCCTCTGTTTTCTATATATCCTTTCTCTTATTATCCTTATTATAATAATATACATATTAATAATAATAATTATTATATCATTTGGCATGTATACCAGATAGAAGTGTTGGGTGGGCCGAAAAGTTCATTCAGTTTTTTCCGTAAGATGACTCTAGTAGCACTTAGTTTTCTTTAACTTCATTTGAAACAATTTTGTTAGATTGTATTAAGACAGCTGTGATAGTGTGCATTTTTAAAAAAATTATCAAAATTGGTGAATTTTTGTGTAGCCATTTTAATACAGAAGATGGAAGAAAAAAGCAACATTTTCGGCATAGTATGCTTTATTATTTCAAGAAAGGTAAAAACGCAATTGAAACACAAGAAAAGATCTGTTCAGTGTATGGAGAAGGTGCTGTGACGGATCGAACATGTCAAAAGGGTTTGCGGGACTTCCCTGGTGGCGCAGTGGTTAAGAGTCTGCCTGCCAATACAGGGGACGTGGGTTTGAGCCCTGGCCCTGGAAGATCTCACATGCCACGGAGCAACTAAGCCCGTGTGCCACAACTACTGAGCCTGCGCTCTACAGCCCGTGAGCCACAAATACTGAGCCCATGTGCCACAACTACTGAAGCCTGCGTGCCTAGAGCCCATGCTCTGCAACAAGGGAAGCCACCGCAATGAGAGAAGCCCACACCACAACGAAGAGTAGCCCTCGCTCGCCGCAACTAAAGAAAACCCGCGCAGAGACGAAGACCCAATGCAGACATAAATAACTAACTAACTAACTAAATAAATTTTAAAAAGTGGTTTGTGAAGTTTCATGCTGGAGCTTTCTCGCTGGACGGATGCTCCACGGTCGGGTAGACCATTTGAAGTTGATAGCGATCTAATCCAGACATTAATTGAGAACCATCAACGTTATACCACGCGGGAGATAGACGACATACTCAAAATATCCAAATCAAGTGTTGAAAATCATTGGCACCAGCTTGCTTATGTTAATCGCTTTGATGTTTGGGTTCCACATAAATTAAGGGAAGAAAACCTTCTTGACAGTATTTCCACATGCAATTCTCTGCCTAAACGTAATGAAAACATTTCGTTTTTAAAACAAGTTGTGACAAGTGATGAAAAGTGGATACTGTACAATAGTGTGGAACGGAAGTGATCATGGGGCAAGCGAAATGAACCACCACCAACCACAGCAAAGGCCGGTCTTCATCCAAAGAAGGTGATGTTGTGTATAGGGTGGGATTGGAAGGGAGTCCTCTCTTATGAGCTCCTTCCGGAAAACCAAATGATTAATTCCAACAAGTACTGCTCTCAATGAGACCAAGTGAAAGCAGCACTCAATGAAAAGTGCCCAGAATTATCAACAGAAAACACATAATCTTCCATCAGGATAACACAAGACTGCATGTTTCTTTGATGACCAAGCAAAGACAGTTACAACTTGGCTGGGAAGTTCTGATTCATCTGCCTTATTCTCCAGACATTGCACCTTTGGATTTCCATTTATTTTGGTCTTTATAAAATTCTCTTAATGGAAAAAGTTCAATTCCCAGAAAGACTGTAAAAGGCACCTGGAACAGCTTCGGGAAGATGGAATTACGAAGTTGCCTGAAAAATGGCAGAAGGTAGCGGAACAAAACGGTGAATATGTTGTTCAATAAAGTTCTTGGTGAAAATTAAAAATGTGTCTTTTGTTTTTACTCAAAAACTGAAGGAACTTTTTGGCCAACCCGCTAGTATGGGAGTGTGGATGGGTGGATAATATGAGTCTCCTAATCATGGGAACTGATGTAGAGGTGGTTAAGCGACAAGAGTAGTTATTGAAAGTTACTCTAAAGAGAGAGAAAGGCTGCTAGACCATCTAAAGAAAGAATATGTCAAAGAAAAACACAGCCAGCAACAGAGGCAGAACAAGAAGAAAGGCACAGAGCCCAATTCTTCTACTGCTCTTTCAAGGAACAACCAGCAGAGAGGGTTCTATGATGGTTAATTCTATGTGTCGACTTGCTAGGGCCGTGCGGTACCCAGACATTTTGTCAAATGTTATTCTCGGTGTGTCTGGGAGGGTGTTTTTGAATGAGATGAACATTTGAATCTGCAGACAGAGTAAAGGAGACTGTCCTCTCTATAGTGGGTGGATCACATACAATCAGGTGGAGGCATGAATAGAAAGAAAAGACACCTTCTCCTGAGTAAGAGGGAACTCCTCTTGCCTGACTACCTTGCGCTGGGACATCAGTCTTTTCCTGCCTTAGAACTGGGTCTTGAGCCTGCCCGCTTTCAAACTGGATTATACCATCAGCTCTCTGGTTCTCAGCCCTTCAGTCTTAGAGAAAATTTATACCTTCAGTTCTCCTGGGTCTCCAGGTGATCACTACAGATCTTGGGACCTTTCGGCCTCCATAGCTGCATAATCATGTGAACCAATTCCTTATAATAAAAATCTCTTCCCTTCTCTCTCTCTCTCTCCCTTCCTCCCTCCCTCCCTCCTTGCCTCCTACACACATACACACACACGCACACTCACACACACCCTTATTGGTTCTGCCTCTCTGGAGAACCCTGACTAAACAGGGTCTTTGCAAAAGAACCAGAGAGTGAGCTGCCCCATATGGGCATTATTGGTACATATGGGCATAATGGTCTATTGAAAGACTGCCTCTCATCTTATTGATTCTGCCTCTTAAATATTTCCTCTCCATTCACAATGCCACTACTTTAAAGCCTTTATGAGTTTGTGCTTTTACAATCTAAATCCCTGTCAAACAGGAGACACTGCTTTGGGAAAGATCCCCAGTGTTCTCCTTACTTGCTGCAAGTAATAAATCCTTCCTTCTCCTGCTCCTTGGCTTTGTTGTGTCCTTTGGCTCAACACCCACTAAGAGGTGAACCTGGTTTTCAGGTAACGCATTCTGGCAACTCTGGCAGGACCTCTTGCCTAACCCCTTTGGGTTCCTCCAGTTCCCAACAGGTGATGCAGTGGGCTGCAGCAGCTCACCTGGATGAATTCATCTAATTTGCTGGGGGACCTTTGAGGAAGGGCAGAGGGGAATCCCTCTTGGTGCTTAATTTGTTGGGTCTGGGCTCACGGGCCGCTCTGGACATCTTGATCTGGAGAGACCCTTTGGAGAAGTGAGTGGTATTTACCTCGCAAATTAGCTTCAGGGCTCTATCTCAAGGAAGGGAGAAGAAATGATTCAGGAACTTCGGGGAAAAAAATCCCTGCCAAACAGTTTCTTCCTCCAATGCACCAGAAAGATCTTTCAAAGTGCAAGTCTGATAATATATTTCCATTGGTTCAAATCTTTCCATGGGTTCTGGTAGTGTTTCTAAATCTAGGTGTTGGCTAAATAGGTATGTTTGCTCTGTGAAAATTGATTGAGCTGCGGATGTATGAGTTATGTACCTGTCTGTATGTCTGACTTAAATAAAAAGCTATATTAAAAAATCTCCCCATGGCTTTTCATTGTCTCCAGGATTGAGTCAACCTCTTAGTTTGATATTTAAAACCTTTGGTGATTCTTGTCTTTCCAAAGTCCTGTCACTTCCCCAGTCTACTCATACCTCGTTACTTGTGTCCTACAAATAAACTATCTTTTTCCTTAACTATTTATATTTGCTCTGTCTGGAATGCCCTTTCATTTTTGTCCACCTTCTTAACTATTATTCCTCCTTTGAGAATAAAGCCAGGTAGTGTCTTCTGGGATCATTTTTAATCCCTCAAGGCCATTCTTTCTTGTTTTCCCAAAGTAGACCACACAAAGCTCTAACACACATTCATCACATTGTTATACCTATTTATTTTTATTTCTGGCTCTTCCATTGGATGGTAAATTCCTCTATGACCTGGAATATGTCATATATATTTTTCTCCAGTATCTAACATTGTGTGTGGCATATAGTCCATACCCGCAAACATGTTTTTAACACACGAATGAGGGAGACAGATTGAGGAAAGGTAATAAATGAACCATGCTTTGAAATAAATTACAATCTAATTGAGTAAATGAAATATAGACACATAAAAAGTTAAAGAAAATATGATACAAAAATAAATGAGTCACAAGTAATAAATTGTTAAATGTTCAATCACAGCAATGGACCCTAAGTGACAC
The DNA here is from genome assembly GCF_003031525.2 of Neophocaena asiaeorientalis asiaeorientalis. Taxonomy (NCBI): domain Eukaryota; kingdom Metazoa; phylum Chordata; class Mammalia; order Artiodactyla; family Phocoenidae; genus Neophocaena; species Neophocaena asiaeorientalis. The sequence continues at coordinate 2,379,810 of NW_020175532.1, read as the reverse complement.
AGGTGTCAGAGGAGAGAAGTGGTCAGGTCGTAGTACAGTAGGGACTCGACATCAAGATCTGAAAAGTTGCACAGCATCTGGATTGCTGGAAAGAAAGAAGAAAGATATTCCAGTAATGAGGATCACTTAAAATATCTATGAAGAAACAGTTGAGTAAATAGAACAATCCCATTTGATCTTTTTTTAACATGGAAGAATATGGATGAAACAGTAACTTCAGGCAAGGACAGGAAATTTATAGGGAGGACGTTATGCTACATTTTGGACAGTTGAGTTTGAGGTGCCTGCAAGAGACCAATTAGAGCTGTCTGGCAAGTGGTTAGAAACCGAATCTTCATTTCAAGACAGAAGTAAGAGATACAAATTTGCTAGCCAGTCACATGTGAGCCAATGAATGGACCTGAAAAAGAATATATAGAGAGAAGGTAAGGGGTTAACAATGGGACCTTGGGGGAAATCTATATTTAAGGGATAGAAAGAGGAAGACATGCCAGAAAGGGAAATCTGATATGTGTCAAGAAAATAGAAAGGAACTCAGAGGACTGGAGAGCCGCAGGGCCAAGGGAGGAGAGAATTTTGAGAATCAGGGGGTTGTTGGTGGTGACAAATGTATTAGAGAAGCCAAGAAGGCTAAGAACTGCAGTGAGGCTACTGCATTTGTTTTGGGGGAGTTAAATGATAATCTTCAAGACAGCTATTTCAGTAGGGTGCTAAAAACTGAAAATAGTACAGCGGGTTGAGGAATCAGTGGGAAGTTAGGGAGGGAAAGCAAACCTCTCTCAACAAGAATGGTGTGAGGGAAAGAGGGATTGGCCTGGTAGCTTGAGAGATTAGCACAGCTAAAAAAGGCCCTTTTTTCTCAGATGACTTTAGGGAATGTTGTGGGTACAGGAGAAGTTGATTTTTTTTTTTTTTTCTTCCAGTAAAAAAGGCCCTTTTTTCTCAGATGACTTTAGGGAATGTTGTGGGTACAGGAGAAGTTGATTTTTTTTTTTTTTTCTTCCAGAAAGAGGTGGAAGATGCCAGAGAGAGATAGGAGATATTCAATCGATGGGCCAAAATCCAAGAACATATATAAAGGCAAAGAATCAAGGCCAATTAGAAAACACAAGGGAGGAATATTTGAGTATCCTGGGAAATTCTGAGGTTTGTAAGAATGGAAATAGGGAAAACACACTTTGGAAGCCTTCCATCTTCTTAACCAAGTCAGAAGTGAGGTTTTGAGGACAACTGAGATGAGCTTAGGAATGAAGTAAAGAGAAACACAAAGCTTAGTATTGAGATAAGAAGAGACAGGCACAAGATACGGCTATGTAGGAAAATGTTTGCCTATATGTATATTAAAGATGCAATGTGTGTGTGTTTAAATGATTAATATGTATTTATTGTAAAATCCCATCACCCAGAAATAAACATTGTTAGGTAATATTACAGTGGAAGAATTTAGAAAAGTTGATGTCTAACTGGATAACAGGGCATAAGTGGGAGAAACTTAGCCGCCTGTGTCATTGGAAAGGTGTGTGTGCCTTGCCAGAACTGCAGCAGTCCCAGGGACACCAGGTTTGGGATAGAAGATGATGTGTACGGCTTTGGGCATTAGATTTGCCGTGGAAAATTCAAGAGATGGATTCTCATAACTTTACATAAGCGGAGACCTTGATGTGAATTAATGATCAGAGTGAAGATGGGGAGGAAAGAAAAGAATAAGGGAAGTGCTGTGACCAGAGGCTCAGGGGGCAAAGATTTCCAGCTGTGTTTAGTGGGACAACGAAGTCAAGGAGAAAGAGAACAAGGAATACATCAGTTCCAGGATTAGCTCCCTGGGAACCTATCCATTGATTTTCTTTAAATTATGGCCTTGCTTTCACAATTAGTTTTAAAATGGATTATCCCACAATACCACAAATTATTGCTCAGATTTTCCTCTGAAGGGTTCATAACAAGAGAGAGAGAAATTATTTCTTTTCCAGCCTTAAGGAGTAGAGTCTATGCAGGACTCAAAAATTTTCAAAAGGAAACCAAATTTGCTTTGAAAGCCTTTATAAAATGCACCTTTACTTTCATTGTTTTGGTTTGCCACGTTGGATTTACTTCATTGTTTTTCACAGGACAGTTTCTGCAGCCTTCTAGGACAAGATGATTTTCCTTCCCAGACATGCTTCCTGCCAATATATATAGAAGCAATATTTTTGAGTGTAATATTCCCTGGAACTATCTTGGCATTTTTGCTGAGAGACAGATTAGCACACTGGAGAGAGGCTGACCAACAGCAGCCCCAGAGAACAATATTCTTGAATGGATTGTATCTAAGTCTTGGGTTTTTTTGATTTTGAAGCTCTGTATTTTTAATGGAGGCTCTTAATGCAGGCATATAGATGAGAATTCTTTAGATGCAACTAAAATATATATTAATCACAGGTGCTACGTGTGATTAGCAATATACCACAAAGAAGGGAAGCGATATTTTAGTATTTTGTTCCACATATTAATGCTGCTAAAATTAAATTCTCTATCAGTTCTATCCAAAATTATTCTTACAACCACTTAGAGAGAGCTTTCTTTCTCTGAAATATTTTTCCTGCCTCTCACTCATGCATAACAGAAAATTATTCTGCATCTCATCCAAGCTCAAAAAAATCCCAGTTTTAAGTGCATGCTTAAATGGTGCCAAGAGAAAACTCAAAATAGAAGCCTCAGGACAGAGAGAGATCATTTTGTTCAGTAAGTTGAAATGTAGTATTAGAGGTTAAAATAAGCCCAATTGGTTATCCAGGTTAGTATTCAAAATTTCAAGTTGAAACTTTCAAGGGATGCGTAAGAAGGAAGGAGCAAACAATGCCGGCAGGAAATTTTCTGGATCGTGTCTTCTGAAGACCTCCACATATGGATCCTAAGCGTGTGGGCAGGCAGTGTTGCTAGGTGGGGTTGACTCCAATTTATTTTTTTAAATTTGTGACTGTTGTTGGCCGCGTTTATCATCAAACAGAAAATAATTACGGAGCTACTACGATGTGCATGGCATTGTGTGTAAGTGTAGCTAAAGCTAAGATGATGAGGTCCAAGCTTCCATTCCAGGAGACACCAGGAGTGGAATTTGTGGTTGTTGAACGGAGCATGCAGGAGGCAGGCTCAGCGAACACCAGGCTGAAGAGATCCTGCCAGAACCGTCTCACGCAGGTGCAGCCTGTTGTGTGCAGCCTTTCTCACAGCAGAGTAACCCTGGTATAAGCCAGCTCCCTTCACTTTAACGAAACAGTTATCAGAGTGATGCTTCTTGGCACACAGTGTCTCCTTGGCAGCCTTCTCTGTCCCACCACCCATCTGCCTTTAAAGACAGAGTTAATGATGGCAAATCTGTACGTCGGTATCTCTCAGACATGCTTCAAATCTACGGAGACCTAAACCAAGCTACCTATCTCTGCTAGGGTGGAAAAAAAAAATCAGAGTGCTTATCAGTCTCCAGAAGTCACTTCCATATTTACCTGGAAATAATTTTAGGCAGGCAATATTAAGGGATTTCAAAGCTAAGGCTAAACCTTCACTTCTGTTTTGCTAGAATGACAAACTACAGTAAATATTCTCTAAGCCCTGAGAACGCATTGGCTGTAGATTAACAGTATGTAGCTATGAGTTAAAGAGACAGTTTGATGGTGAATAACTTTATTCTCACACTGTTGAAACTCACCCCTTTAGAGGATACTTTTCCTATTCTCTTCCTCATTTCATCACTACCAGTGAAAATGGGTTTCTGCACCAGGATTCAGAAAAGAAAACCCTCTTGGATCATAGAGCTAAAAGTAATTCATTCTAAGCTTTTATACAAAGCATTTTGCAATTTAGTAGAAGAGTGAAAAAGTTTTTTTCCAGCTCTACAGTCTATATGCAGGCACCTCCTAAGTCTGTTTTTTCAGTTTTCTTTTCCATGGTGTAATTGCCTCTTGGCTATTCTGTTTGGATGTCTCCAAGTTACCTGAAGTTCAACTCTGGAACTGAACTCTTCATATCTCCCCTCCAAACATGCTCTTCCTTCTGTAGGAAATATCTTAGGTAATGGTTCATGCTCCTCGGCAAACTTCTACTCATCCTTCATGGCCTTAGCCTAAATATCACGTCCTCTCTTGTGACTTTCCAGCTCTCCCAAGTCAGGTTAGTTGTTTTTGTTCCTATTATCTCATGCAATTTTTTTCATACTTTCACTTAGTTGTTTTTGTTCCTATTTTCTCAGGCAATTTTTTTTCATACTTTCACTGTTTTTTTAAAATACTTTTCTGATATTTTTTTTGTTGTTATAAATTTATTTTTGGCTGCGTTAGAGCTTCGTTGCTGCATGTGGGCTTTCTCTAGTTGCGGTGAGCAGGGGCTACTCTTCGGTGCGGTGCGCAGACTTCTCATTGTGGTTGGTGGCTGCTCTTGTTGTGGAGCACAGGCTCTAGGTGGGCGGGCGTCAGTAGTTGTGGCACGTGGACTCAGTAGTTGTGGCTCGCAGGCCCTAGAGCGCAGGCTCAGTAGTTGTGGTGCACGGGCTTAGTTGCTCCGCCGCATGTGGGATCTTCCCGGAGCAAGGCTCGAACCCGTGTCCCCTGCATTGGCAGGCGGATTCTTAACCACTGCGCCACCAGGGAAGTCCCTACTTTCACTGTTTCATTCACATACTGTGTCATGATTGTGAGCTCTTCAAAAGCAGGGACGCTTCCATGTTCTTTGTAAGCTTGCTGCTATAGTGAGGCATGGTGTAGTTTACACGATGAAAATGTTTGTTGAATTAATTTATATACATCTGCTACTCTCTGTGTCCTTGGTCTTCATGCATACATTTATCAAGGGCAAGGCATATTGTTTTACCATATTCCGAATGTAACTTACAAGCTCTTTGATCTCGATTGTCTCTTAACCACTTGGATTCAGTTTCCTCGTTTATAAAACATAGAAAAGATGTGACTCCTTCTTTAAATTATAATAAAAATAATAACAACAGTATATACATATTTCTTTCAAGTTTTTGCTTCCTCTTGACAAGCTCTTTTTAGAGGTCTGGCTCAAAAGGATAGTTGAAGACAATAAAAGGTGTTATTTTTGGTTTTTGTTTTTATTGTGAACAAAAAAGATTTTAGGGGCAGCACAGGAACTGTCTTCAACTATAAAAAGGGCTTTCATGTGGAAGAAGGGCAACCACGTGGCTGCAGGAGCCAGAACTAGGACTGATGAGTGCGGGTTATTAAGAAGCATTTAAACATCAGATCGACTCCGCTGTATGTGGTCTGGGTCTTACGTCCCAGACGTAAGGATTTCAAGGATCAGTAAAATACCTATGCTACTCCCCAAACTTGGACACTCATATCAAGTTTTCAACATTGTATTTTGCCAAATGAAAAACACACCAAGCAACATCAAAAAAGCAAAACCATTTTCTACCATGAGCATCGTTTCATAAAAGAGAGATAATTTTACCAAAAAAAAAAAAAACCCAGGAAGGACATAATAAAGAGTAAGTTTTTTTGGGTAAGGAAAAGAGAAAGCTTACAACGATACACACACACACACACACTAAATTTTTCTTCTCATTTTGTTTAGATCTTGCAAATATCAATACTGATTTAATGGGCCTGTAGGTCAGTGTTTGAGCTTGTGTGCTAAGCCCTGTTTAAGCCTGATATTCAACTATAAGGGGTCAAGATATACATATACATAGAGATTTACATATATACCTATATATTTAATTTGGAGTCGTGTAGGTCTAAGAAGGTATTTTTCCTCAAATATTAAGAATTATGAAACCTGATGTATAGTCATGTTGCTTTGACTTACTTTCTGCAGTCAGAACATTATATTTTTGAACAAGATCCTTGCTTTTCACATATCCTCCTGCGTCCTGTTTTTCCTTGAATCTGTAAAATGAATCAGTGTTTGTTGGTCTGGAATTCTGGGCGTTACATGTAATGCTGGATTCTTAGTGTGCTTCAAGTTGTATCTTTAAGAAAACCTTACTGAACAGGGCTAGGGCACTGTAGGCCAGGAGACTTTTTTTCTCTCTCTCTCTTGCTGCTGTGGTTTCCTGTGTAATATTGGGTTGTTCCTGCTCTGAATCAGGGTCCAGGATGAACCCAGCACGAGTGTGCTCTCCTGAGGGTGGGAGAGGTGGGTGTAGGGTTGTTTGGCCTGATTCAGCAGCTGAAGGGAGAGCCTGTCTCTTAGGGGAAGGGCAAAACCACTGCTTGGATGAAAGGACAGAACGTTAGGCCAAAGGGGAGACTGATCTCTGTGCAGGTTAAGACTTATACAATAAATTATAAGAAAGGTTGGATTCCCAAGGTTATGAGACTTGGTGGTGAATTTGACAGATTACAGGAGCCATGGAAGGCTGACACTCAGAGCCCAAGTCTTATCAAGTAGTAGTATCATTAGGTATGGAGTTTGTAGTGTCACTTTTTTTTTTTTTTGCACTGTCACATTGGTTCGGTCAATTTCTCCTCAACATAAGACACTTTTAACAGAGGTGCTTCTAGAAGCAGCATTTTATTTTTCCTAGGCAACTAGGCTATACTCGGGAAGTTACATTTAACATCTTGTAGTCATAAATATGAAGCACTGCCTGTCTTCTACGCAAGGCTACTGTAAAGCTGTAACAGAAATACAGGTTTTGGATTAAAATTCTCAATAACTTTTATGCATTATTAAAATGACCTACCTTATGAAGATAAGGAATTTGTCTTAAGGAATGCTAAATGACACACCTGAGTTATAGCAACAATTAAGGGTAGCCATAAATTGAGAAATATATGTATATGTAGTCGTATGTCTCAAATATCTTTGAAAAATTAAGAATGTAGATTCATTTCTGGAATCAAAGAGTAAGATACAGTGAGAGAATTATTTCCCTTTCCCTCCCCCAATAAAATTTAAATTGAATGTACAAAGTTGGTGTATCTTTCTCTCATCCTATCTATTGGTTTAAGAAGAACTTTCACAAACTCTTTCCAGAAATTAGACTAAGGACCACAATAAAATCCCCCCAAGCTCATCTAAGCCTGAAGGATTGCAATTTATTGCAATCTTGATGTATATCTCTTAGCAGCACAACCAGGGGACTAAAGTTTAATGCTGTGCAAGGATCACCCAGAAACCCCCAGGGTTCAGTCTGTCACCCTAGAGGGATGACTTGAAGAGAGGCTTTCTGGAAGAGTCTGAATCTTAACCTCTTAGCTACATTCCAGATAGCTCCTGTGGTCTTCAGAAGTCTTAAGGTTCCATTTGGGTGAAAATGGCATAATACTTGTCTTCCTCAGACATGAAATTCAATGGGAGAGAAGTGGTTTTAGGTCTAGTGTCTCATTCCTTAAAAGAGAATATTGTCCTTATTGAGGTTATCCCTACCGATGTGAAATTGAGATTTTTAAGGGAATTATCTGGGTACTTCAGGTAATTAATCAGATCAAGAATTTCCTTTGATCTGAAATTCTCAGGTTAGTGAGATAAGTGTTGGTAAGTGCGTAAGTATTGTTTGCCCTTCTCTGTGGCAGGCCCGAGTGGTTTTTGTAGTAACTGTTTGACTAACTGCTCCATTCTCCACCTCCATGTGCAAAGAGCCTATGCCCCTTGGCTTACCTTAACAGTCTCTGTTTCTCTTCCAAAAAATTATAAATTGTTTGAACTCTCTTAGAATATTTTCCCAAGGTACTTCCTTTGGATATGGCAGAAAGTAGCCCATCAACCCCATGTTGAAGATGCAGAAATCGACCCAGATGGAGACTCTGTTGTTGTCGGTGGAGGCTCCACCAGACCCCAGTCTTGTGACTCACAGTCAGGTGCTCTCCCTCCCACACTGCATTGTGGAGCGTGTTCCTTGTTGCCTAAAATTACACAGAAGCCGCTCAAAGCTAGCAGGACCAGTTCTCCTTGTAAAGTCATCCCGTCTTACTGATGGAGGTCTAAGAAGCCCAAGATAAAAATTAACTTCAAAGCCAACCACTGAAAGATCTCAAGTGGGCAGGAAGGGAGGTCTGCCTGTTGTACGAACACTTAGAAATATTCATCTCTACCGACAATTTTTCTGTTCCTATTTTTTTCTAAAGCACCCTTTCTTTTTCTGCTATCTCAGAGTCAGGATTCTTTGAAGAGCACGGCAGCAGTATTCCCCCACTCTCCAACCGGATTCCTAAACCGGCTGAACCATATTAATCAGGGGCTGCCCTGGACACTATGTAAAGTAATAGATTAAGCTAGCAGCCTGGTGTGAGAAGAATATCTGTTGGCTTTTCTCTGCAGTGCACCTAGAAGGAGGCCATGCCTGGCAGATAATCCATATCTATTAGGGCAAGAATCAATGTACTTGCCCTAATTGGATTTTCTCTACAGCAGAGCAAAGAGTTGCCCAGAGGAATCACAGTTTGACAGTTTCCTCCTTCAAATGTGAGGGCTTGGCTGCAGGGACAACCTGTTGCCACCTTGATCCCTGGAGAACACATGGCATGAGCTCTTCTATTCTCGATGCCCACACTGTCATGGATTTAGATTGTGAACCATATCTGCAGGTGTCCTCAATTTTCACTTTCATTATGTTTGTATGTCATTCTGAGGTCAGACACAAAATGGAATGTGGGGTTGATAAATCAACTAGATAAATAAGGAGGGATTGATAGTATAATTTTGGCAGATTAGTCATGGCGTTTATAATGCTGAATTAACTGAATTATGTCAAAGCTGCACGGACTTCACCTCAGATCATGTAAATGTGTCTTGGTCATTAGAGTTGTAGGTGAAAAATTTAGTAAAATTTTATTCGGCACATACTAAATACAAAGCACTAAGCTGAATTCTGTACAGCTGTTGTATTTCCGAACTTTTCCACTTCATGTACATTTTTGAGGTTCTAGCAAACATTTACTAAAGAGCAATGATTTGGCTTTGCCTTTATTGAGTTGATGATCCTCTTTTAATTTTGATGTTATTTATGCTGTGTTGTGTTGTAAATCATTTTAGAAAATGATATATAGTGATGGTAGCTGTGTTTTCACTTGCATTTGCTTCTTTCTGCAAGCGATGTCTCTATTTAAATAAATAAGAGCTAGGGTAAATATTTCCTGTCTTTCAAAAAGAATTTCAATTTATCAATTAAAAGAAAGGATGGGGAGATTTAAGCATGGCTTAATCTTGCTATGGCTTATGGATACAATTTAGGAAGACTCCCAGAGCCCACAGATTTAGACAGCAATTGGTGATTCCAGACTTCAGCCCATTTTCACCTGTGTTGTCTCTTGAGCATTTACTACCACTCCTTCTGGTGATATAATCTCTAGATTGATGGGAATTGGAGAGGTCCAGCAAGGATTGCTTTGTCATGGAGATTCAGTAAAACCTAATTAATTCCCTTAACCGTGGGTGCTAGGGTAGGTGGGAGAAAATGTATGACTGACTCCTTTCCCTCCTCTGAAACAATAAATATTCTTCCCTGAGAGAAAACTCGTGCATTCAAAGTATTTTCTGTGGGCGCTTTGTACACGACTGCAGTTAGTAGAAAATTTTCCTTAATAATAGTAAACATTTTTCCCCTCAGAGGAAGGCAAAAGGGTCCACATCTGAACTGAATAAAAATCCCAGCCTCTAACCTTCTGACGTCCTTTGGCAGCTTAACTGTAACCATGTATCTCTTGCTTTGCTTTGGTCTAAACAGCTCTGTTGAAAGGCTGAGACCCAACCTTTTGTGATGAGATAGAACTGGAATCTAGCTTTTCAGATGGGGATAAGATCACTTCCAAAGGCCTTGGTGACAGGTCTCAGGGCTGGGGATCAACATGTCCTCATGAGGGCAGGATCTCTGAGTGATGGACCAGACACCCAGGAGACTTTATCTATGTATAGATATCAGCGAGTCAACTCAGGACACTCCGCATTCCGGAATGAGGGGAAGTTGGGGGAGGGGCACAAACACCTGGTAAACTGTTGAAACGGAAAGAAATTTTCTAATTTTTCCCACAACACAAGGAAACAGAGTGGTATTAGAGTACAATATCAATTGAGAAAATAAAATACAGTAATGGTAGTCATTACTATATGGAAAACTATTACTGTTACCATAAGGAAAGACTAACCAATCACTAACCAACTAAGCAGATAGAAATTTACCAAGGAATTCATTAAATCAATAAGGAAACACATAAGCTGCATTTTTGCATTCTATTGGCGATTTCTTTTTTGAAGTAAAATTAGCTGCTCTTTCCTTATTGTGTTAGTTCCTTGAATCAATTTGCGACTCTCATACCGGGATGCTTTTAACTCCTTTCTTCTGACCATATTCAAGGTAGAATCGCATTCCAGAAAGCTTGAGTGGTTCTCCAGGATTGAATAAGGCACCAGGCTTTCCATTCTACCTACATCGTTGACTGAACCATCCCAACAATGTTCCGAGATGGTTAGTAATATTCGTATCCCCATTTCATAGGTGAGATTCTACTGCTTATCATGCTTCCTGGCCTGCCATTGCCTGCCTCCCCCAATCCTGCTAATTTAGCACCGCATCCTCTCTGAGGAGTCCCTGATGCAGCCTACAAACGTGTAAGGTGTCCAACTGCACTACTGGGGTGCGATGTCTCAGGGTGAGGCAACAACGGCGCCTGTGTGCCCACTGGTCAAGGGCTTTCCCCTCCCCTCCCCCACCATGTCTGCCCAGTCTGTGCAATAGCACTTGTGTCCTGGTCTCCTCTGCTTGGACTGCAGCCTTGCCATCAATCCCAGCGCCCTTGATTGGACCCCTGACACCACGCCTTGCCCTGACCATTCTACACCATCACCCCTCCCATTGGCCTCTCCCCTGACTGGGACTCCTAACGGCAAGCTACAATACTCTAGCAATTCTTTGAATCCCTCCCATTTTGCTTGTAACTAGACTCCTGGATTCCAGACTGTATGCATCACCTTCCCTGACTGCCTTTGCTCCCTGTGCTGGGCTGACACTTGAGAGTCTCCTCCCGCATTTCGGATCTCAGCACAACTTTTGAATTTTCTTCCTTCTTTGGTATCAGTATTCTCCCTCCCAGGAGCGGGTCTCAGTTTTGTGGTGCCCATAGCTTATTCAATTTGGGGAGCTTTCCTAATATACTACAAAATTATCAATACTAACGGGTAAAAAGGTAAATACTCGTTTAGAATGAGAAAATAAATCACAGCATGGCTCCTTGGAAATTTATGTTTCTTTCTTCAGAGATCTCTTTAGGCAGTTTATCAGAAAAGCTTACATGAAATGCTTCCTGTTGTAGCCTGGCTTCCTTTTACCACTTAGAACACTCATAGCATATCCCTGGTGCTCAGAGAGGCCAGCGAGAGTGAGAGGCCTAATAGCTTTAGCCTCACTGGATTCATAAGTCACTCTGACCCCTTCATTGTGGCTCTGGGTGAGAACTCCTTGCTCTGAACTTCAGTTCTATAGAAATTTAACTGAGAGAAAGAGAGAGAGACAGACAGACAGACAAAGAGAATGAGGAGAGAGAGAGAGAGAAGGAGACAGAAACTGTATTTGTATATGTGAAAGAGAGAGACTGTGTGTGTGTGTGTGTGTGTGTGTGTGTGTAGGTGTATGAGAGAGATTAATTCAGATTATTCCCTCCAGCCTGCCAGTCCTCTCTCCTCTAGTGTGGACCCCCTTTCTTTCCTGACATTTTTTTTTTTTAATTTATTTTTGGCTGCGTTGGGTCTTCGTTGCTGTGCGCAGGCTTTCTCTAGCTGCGGCGAGCGGGGGCTACTCTTCATTGTGGTGCACAGGCTTCTCATTGCGGTGGCTTCTCTTGTCGCGGAGCACGGGCTCTAGGCGCGTGGGCTTCAATAGTTGTGGCACATGGGCTTAGTTGCTCCGCGGCATGTGGGATCTTCCCGGACCAGGGCTCGAACCTGTGTCCCCTACATTGGCAGGTGGATTCCTAACCACTGCGCCATCAGGGAAGTCCCTTGACATTTTATGTGCTGTTATTTACTGACAAACTGAGCTGCAGGAGAATTGAATACAGTTATGGTACTTCCTATTATATCTTGGGGCGTAGTCAGGCATGAGTTGACTAACCACCTGGGGATGGGGCACACATGGGGAGGTAAAGACCTAGAACACACACAGGCAGGCCTAGGAGGTCTGAGAGGGCGTGCAGGCTGCTAGGCAGAGCGTGGTATCTAGAGGGCGAGGAGACAAGCAATGATGTCATCTGGTGAAGCCGGGAGCATCAGGGAGGTCACCACTGGAATAACATTGGTCTTGATGGAACAATGGAGCCAGCACTGTGGCTTTCTCCTCCTTAAACAAGGGTTACAACAGATGCAAAGGGCCCAGCAGCCAGCAGCTGGCGTGCATGGCCTCTAGTGACAGAGCGCCACCTGGAGTTTAGTGGAAGAATTTCAATCCCTAGGGAAGCTCCCCCTAGCAGAGTGTGGGAGTTCAGAAATAAATTTAAGGGTTATTGGGAGAGGAATCAGGAAACGGATCCATAGGTTGGTTGAACTGCTAGAAACAGGATCAAAGTGGAAGACTAGATCTTGGAAAGGCTCAGAAGCAACACATGGAGGCCAGATGTGTTTGTGTTTTGGGGACAGAGGCATCTACCACTTACTTTCTCTATAACCTTGAACAAATTATTTAATTTCTTTGGGTGTCCCTGGTCTCTCTTTCCATTCTGTACAAAATAACAATGGTGTAACAGGGTTACTCTGACCAAATGAGGTAACATCTAAGTGCATAATATTGACTATATTTTTTCCCTAGTGCCTAATACAGAGGCTGGTGCACAGTGGGCATTTTATAAATGTTTGTTAAACTGTGACACATCACCTACCAGGTGACTGACATACAGATATAGTTATATTGATAGATAGGCAAATTGATCTATACAGATACATAAGTCTGTGCATATGTGTATAATTATATAAACTTACCTATATATTTATCCAACAATCATCTCTTAGTTTTTGAAACTGACTATAAGGTCAGGGCCAAAGTAGCGTAAGTCGTGACAATCCTCAGTCAGAGAATGTGAGGCTAGGAGTTTTAAATTCTTCCTGGAGGAGCCAGGGCCGCAGGTGTGGGTGAAGAGGCCCTCGCCAGGAAGAGAGGAAAGATTCAGAGATGAGAACTGGACAGACTTTGACTTGTTTGTCCTAAAACACCATCTCTAGAGTTAAACAGAGTTAAAACCAAAGTTCAGAGTGATTTTCCTAAAGCATGTATTACTATTTGTTTTCATGCTTCTGACTTTTAAAAAGTGAGGCTCAGCTCCTGTCTTCCTGGGAGAAGACTCCAGTTAAGTTTTCAGTGAACTCCCCCATTTTCCTATTTGCCTCAAAGGCAAGGGATAATGATGCATTCTTATTGATTCTCTATTTGGTTTCCAAACTGTGATGTACTTCAATAAATTTTTTGGTGTTACTTTGATCCAGTGAAGCCTAGAGCAGCCCTGCACTTCTTGGGGTTTAAGTTTAGCCTTGAGTGACAGACTGCTTGGTCAAGAACAGAGACCATGGGGCTCCCCTGGTGGCGCAGTGGTTGAGAGTCCGCCTGCTGATGCAGGGGACACGGGTTTGTGCCCTGGTCCGGGAGGATCCCACATGCCGTGGAGTGGCTGGGCCCGTGAGCCATGGCCGCTGAGCCTGTGCGTCCGGATCTTGTGCTCCACAATGAGAGAGGCCACAACAGTGAGAGGCCCGCGTACCGCAAAAAAAAAAAAAGAAAGCTAGATAGGGAGGTTAACTGGATATAGAAGGTCCTGGTAGGTTTTTGAACACACTGTCTTGCAAAATAGTACCACATAAATTAAGGATTTCCTTTTAGAAACTATGAAATTCCTTTTAGACTATACTGTCGTGTTTTATCCTTTCTAGACTGTGGCGTAAGAATTTTTCCACTCATTTTAAAGATGATGATGTAGTGGCCCAGAGAGATAAAAATTAGCTCGTGATCACCTTGCAAATTCACCTCACCTATTAAGAGGGGATTAAATCAGCATGTGTTAGGGTAACACAGGGAGGAGGATAGGAGACAGGCTATACTTCCCAGAGAAAAAGTGTTCAGCAAACATGAATTCCCCTTGGTTCTGTCTTAGTGTTAAAGACTGGGCTTCTGCCCTATTCTCGTGACCAAGTCCCAGCTTCGCCCACCTCCATGGACCTCTTTGGTCCTTCCATGCCTGTGTTCCGGTGTGGATAACCTCCTCAGATTCTGATAACTTTCAAGACTGAGTATCTGTCTCTGAACCTGGCCTTAGCTCTGACTATGCCTCCTTCCAGACTTTTGAAGGGAGCTGCTGGCCTCTGCCTGCCTGCCGTCTACTTGGATCACTAGGGATCACCATGCCCTAGCCTCTTGCTTGGGCAACCCATCTGATAGCCCCTTGGTGTGACTTCCTGCCTGGAAATTCATCCAAGTACCTGCATCCAAGTGGCAGGTGGGCCAGGTTCCTGGGCCCTGAGCTCTATCAGCCTGATCCATCCCTCTCTTTCCAAGTTGCTTTTCCAACAGTGGAGCTTGTTGAAAGTAGACATGCTTGGGCGTCATTCTAGACCAACTGAATTAGAAGGCCCCATGGTATGGCCTGGGCATCTATATTTTAAAATATCACCCAAGGAGGATCTTGATCCAGCTGTTTAGCAGTCTGCCTTCCAGGGAACACTGATGTAGGTACTTAGACTACATGACCTCTAAGGCCTCTTGCAACCCAGTGAGCCTATGGCTGGCTCAGAGTTAGGTCAGGTTCATGAATTAAATTCAGGTCAGCACACTTCATCTCCTAGGAGTTTCTAAAACTACTTCTTCAACAGAAAAATTATTTAATCTCCCCTTCATATCTCCTCTGGATGAACCCATCTTATTGACAACTACATGGGTATTAGAAGTCCTGCAGGATAGCTTGGACATTTCTCTGCTTCTGCAGCTAGCATTCTAACTTGTTCTTGTTCTAAGGTTCCTATGAGGCAGGACTCTTGCCATGTTTAAAGCCTGACCTTGCTTACAGGCTCTTGGACCTACGTTTGCTCTTTGCTGTCACTGCCTCCACCTACTTTCAAGTTTCTTCTTAGAAACGATCATCAGTCCACATTCAAAGCCGTCTCTATCAAAGCCATTTCTTTGAACTCTTCTAAAGCATAATCTGGGAACATCAGAGATTTAATGACCTTTAAAATACCGTGAAAAAAAGATAGTTCTGCCTAGATTGAATCCTCCAGATTCATTAGTTACCAGGCTAGGTCTTACCGATGCACTAAAACATTTGTTGATGTACTAAAACTTTTTAAAACTTGATTTTATAAACCGAGAACCTTGGAAGCTTTTAACCATCTTCCTGCGAAGTCGTTTAAAAATTTTATGTATTTGTACATCATTTTACTTCACCTTTACATACGCCACGGGATGCAGCGCGTGAACGCTAGTGACTTTATTACTTTAGAGCATCTGTATCTGTGCGCTGCAGAGAGTCCCTGTGGTAATAAAGAGTAGTTTTATCAGAGAGCAATTTATCCCTTGACTATTCTCATGCTACCCGAAACAAGACAGGGTTTGTAAGTTTTGGTTTCATAGACATGCCAGTTCCTAACATGTTCGGTATCATAGAAATCAATGTCTCTGAAAGCATAATGATAATAAGAATATCTTAGATTCCCAGTATAACCAAGAATATCCTGGCATGAATTCTGAGGTCATCAATTTGTGAAGAACACTAAGTGCTGAGATGAAATTAGAGATAATCACTCAAACAATAGGTGGACAAGAGGACTCGGAGAGAGACACAGTTTGTCATCATGTCCCTGACAAGGGATATTTTGGTTAGCTTGCCACATCAACACCTTGTTTATCATAGTAAATATTTTCCCCACCTAATTATTCTCAGGCTGCTCTATCCCTGCCTCCTGGCTATCGAGCCCAGCCAGATCTGGAAGAGATTGAAGAAATGACTAAGTTGGCTTCAGTTCTGGGCATGCTGGATGTTAGCCACAATAGAAGCCTCATTGAACGCATGTTTAGGACATGGTAACACATTGGGACACACGAGGGGATTTGGCCAAGAGCTCATTATCTGGCCAACAGCTCATTCTCTTCCCAGTGAATCTCCAAACCAGTAAAAATGTGGCTGGCGTGACTCTAAAGTAACATGCAGTATTTTCATGGTTTGTAGTCCTTTTAAATAAAACAATGAGAAAAGAGGTCATTTCCCTTTGTTTCAAGATGGAAAGATCCGGGGTTGAGGGTGGTCAGGATATAGTTTTGAAGTAGCTTTACTAAAGTGGACTTCCATTTAATTCACCAAGGAAGCTGAGTAGGTGCAGGAAGAGTAACAGAGGTTGGGAGATAATTAGCAGTTGGGAGGACCAGGGACATGCTTTCCCTGGGCACTTCAGAAGGATAGTTCATATTTTCACTAGAGAATATTCAGCCTAAGTTCCAAAAACATTTACATGTTCAATCTGCTTTTTAATTTGTCAAAGAAATTCTGCAAGTTAAGTCCTTAATTATTGGACCTCAAAAGTGGTTAATCTTCTAACTATAGACCATAAAAGTATATTAATTAAAGTGGAATTGATTTTAAAATATTAAAATACATTTGAAAACACTCATAATAATTCTGAGACAACAAAAGTAAGATAGAACAAAATGTCCAAAAAGGTGTATAATACCTCTTACTTCATGCTAAAAAAAGCGAATTTAAAATTAGACATTACCGGGCTTCCCTGGTGGTGCAGTGGTTGAGAGTCCGCCTGCCGATGCAGGGGACACGGGTTCGTGCCCCGGTCCGGGAAGATCCCACGTGCCGCGGAGCGGCTGGGCCCGTGAGCCATGGCCGCTGAGCCTGCGCGTCCGGAGCCTGTGCTCCGCAACGGGAGAGGCCACAACAGCGAGAGGCCCGCGTACAGCAAAAAAAAAAAAAAAATTAGACATTACCTAGACTTCCAGTTTAATATAAGTCATGCGAGAGATACCTTATCGGTCTTCTCCTAACATTCCATGAAAATCCCTTTGAAAATGTACAAGTGCTTTTTTCGGTTTTTAATTGCAGCCGTTCTGATAATCAGTATACAGGACAATCGTATGCTGGACTCTGGGAGGATTTCCACAGACTGCCACATCAGTGGTGTTGGACTGAGAAGCACAGTCGTGGACTCTATTTATTCCACCCTCTGTCTTGGCAAAGTACACATCATCTGGCAGAAGAGAGGAAAAAGCTCTCTGTTACAGTCATAGCCTGTTCCTAGCTCAGGGCTTCTAACCAGAAAGTCAGGTAACCACATTCCTTTCTGCATGAGGACAATATTTTTTAGGCAGCCAGATCAGGGCTTACCTCCTCTTTCCTTTCTTTTCTCTTCAGTCTTGATTAGAGACTATAGGTCTTAGTAGAAACTGGGCCAGATGTGTGATGCAGTGTGGGGAATGTTCAGACATAATTGGTGGTGGTAGTGCATGGAATTGGGATTGTCAGTGTGACAGAGTGAGGCAGAGACCACAGCCTGGAAGCGTGAGTGAGTGACGGTGTTGGGATGCGGGGTGTGTGTGTGTGTGTGTGTGTGTGTGTGTGCGTGCCCGTGCGTGCGCGGGGGGCTTCAAGGCTTGTCTTTGGAAAGAGGTAATTGCAGACTGTGGCCAAGTATTTTACATAGTCAAAAGATTCCAATCCCCAAATTGGAAACAACCTACATGTTTGACAATAGGGAAATACTTCATATATAGAACCACTATGTAATCATTAAAGATGCTGTTCATGAAAATTTATTAATGACATGAGGCAATGATTGTTAAAATATTAAATGAAAAGGTAGGCTAAAAATTGTATATATGGTATGATGGAATTTTGGTAACAGAAGCACCTGAGGTCCAAGATCTCAACTAGAAATGACATTTCCAGTTTCCCTTGGCAAGGTGTGGCCACACAAGCAAGTTCCAGCCAGTGCATGCGAGCAGAAGTGATGGACGCCACTTCCAGAACATCATCCCAAAAGAAAGCTACTTGCCCCCTATGTCCTTTTTCTCCCTTTCCATAGGCTGATATATGATGCGGTAGTTGGTAAGCCAATTTTGACCATGAGGACAAGAACAACACTCTAAGGAATGACAGAACAGTAAGATAGGAGCCTAGGTCCCTGGATGATCTTGTGGGGTACAGCTTCTCCCTGCTGAACCTGTCACGTGGAACTTTAATGGGAGAAATAACCTTCTATCTTGTTTTCAGCCATTGTGATTGAGTCTCTGTTTAAGCAGCTGAACTACATCCTAACTAGCACAGATAGCAACTGTGTAAAATATATTAACATTTTCATTCCTTATAATTGTTTCATACTTAAGGACACTAATGGCCTTAGTAATAACACTGAGTAAGAAGTCCTGATAGGAGTTTCATTAATAAAAGCAGAATGTTTAACATTGTGCCTCTGCTATTCTGGCAATCAGATATACATATGTTTCAGAAAAGCGGCAGATGCAGTTGTAAAAAGATGAAAGCTTTGCTTAGGTCTCTAAGTGGTCTCAAAGCTATAGAGTGTTAGTGGCGATTTTTGTTTTCCACCCCTGTCCCTGGCATGCAGTATGGGATATGTGTGCTGATTTATCCAGTTAGCTCTGTCTGATCTTTATCCCCCAATTGTTCCAATTTGGGGAGAAGGGGAAGCTTCTTGTGCTGCGAGTGGCTGTATGAAAGCCAATAGGTAAGAAAGAGAAACAGAAGAGTGAGAGGCAAGTCGTTCTCTCTGGGCAACTTTACTTCCTTCTGTTCATCAGCATCACCTGCTAGAACCTAGATAAGCCTTGAGCATTTGCTCCTGGGAGGCTGTTAGAGACTGCTTTGCAATGTCTTATTCTAGCAAAGGAAAAACTGCGGTAGAGCAGGAACAGGAGGTGAGATTGGGGGTTAAGGACGTAGGGTTTATATCCATTTATATCGGAGACTAAATTATGAGGGGGTGAAGGTGCCTAATTGCAGGTCAAGTCCAAATCCAAACTTGGGAGTGGTAGTTCTGGGTTAGTGTCAGGCAGGTTCTGAAATCCAGAGGAAGGGGATGAGGCTTTTAAGCTATAGGGAAAGGATGAGGAGACAATGAGGAAGAATAGTGTCCTTCAAGAAAATCTTTCTAAATATGAGGTAGAGAAAGAGCAAGGACCAAAGCCCAACCTTTGGCAAAATCGGCTGGCTGGGCAGAGACCAAACAGCAAGCCCTAGTCCGCGACTCGAGCAGGGGGCAAGTCTGTGCCGGCTGGCACCGATGCCCCGTGGGTAGAGGGACAGACTCCAGGACTTCAAAGGGCCTAGGCAGAGGAGATGAAAAAAGGTAAGGAATTCTTACACTCATTGAGCGTCTAATACTCCTTGTACTCGGATTCTTGCAGCATTCCTGGGAGCACTCTTCACAGAAAGGTTTAGTGATTTGATCGAGATGATGACTTTATTAAGTAGAGGATATAGGCTTGACTGACTCTAAATCCATAGTCTTTCTTTTATGCCATTTTGGGGGTTCCTCAGGGATTGCTGACCAGTTGCCCTTCCAGAAGGTGAGTGTTGGAAAAATCAAAGACATTTCCCAACCTTGATGACCTGCAGGGTGAGAACTACTGATTGACTGCCCATAAGCCTCTTGTTAGTTCACAGAGAGAAAAGAGGAAGCCTACGGATAGATAGGGAGCTTTCTAATTAGGAATCTGAAGGATGGTTCTTTCCCATTTTCCCAGAATCTTAGCTTGCTATGTTCCAGATTCACTCCAGGTTGTCATATACTGTCTGTCAATGACCACAGCCATCTTCCAAAGGATCCTCAGGACCCTAATAGTCTTTAAGGGAAACACTATGCATCGGATGAATGGATAAAGAAGATGTGGCACATATATACAATGGAATATTACTCAGCCATAAAAAGAAACGAAACTGAGCTATTTGTAATGAGGTGGATAGACCTAGAGTCTGTCATACAGAGTGAAGTAAGTCAGAAAGAGAAAGACAGATACCGTATGCTAACACATATATATGGAATTTAAGAAAAAAAAAATGTCATGAAGAACCTAGGGGTAAAACAGGAATAAAGACACAGACCTACTAGAGAACAGACTTGAGGAGATGGGGAGGGGGAAGGGTGAGCTGTGACAAAGCGAGAGAGAGGCATGGACATATATACACTACCAAACGTAAGGTAGATAGCTAGTGGGAAGCAGCCGCATGGCACAGGGATATCGGCTCGGTGCTTTCTGACCACCTGGAGGGGTGGGATAGGGAGGGTGGGAGGGAGGGAGACGCAAGAGGGAAGAGATATGGGAACATATGTATATGTATAACTGATTCACTTTGTTATAAAGCAGAAACTAACACACCATTGTAAAGCAATTATACTCCAATAAAGATGTTAAAAATAAAAAAACCCTGGAAATATATATATAAAAAAAGGAAACACTATGATAAAATATGAGAAAATGCTCAATCTTATAACTGATCAGGTAAAAGCAAATCAAAGGAACCACATTAGATACTATTTTCATGCCATCATGTAGGGGAAAATTATAAGTATCTTAAGATCCAGTTTCTTTGAGAATATAGAGAAGATGGAACTCTAATTTGTTGTTGGTAGGCATGGAAGTGGGCAACATGAATTAAAATCTACCCTGAAATCTCCTCTTTGGCATGTTTCTTACAGAAATAACCATGTAAGTGTGCAAGGATATGTGTACAATGGTATTTACTCCAACACTGCTTAAAAATAGAAAACTGAAACCAAGCAAATATCTATTCATAAAAAAAGAGTTAAACAATTACGGTGCATTTCTCCCTAAGGAGTACAATGAAGCCATTTAAAAATGTGGTTGAACTGCATATACTTACATGGGAGGGTACCCAGGATATATTGAGTTAATGAGAACAACAAAAGAAGGTATACAATGTACATGGGAAAAGGTCAGGGAGGACACATACCATTTAGTGGTTATTTTGGAGGAGAGAAGGTAGAATGAGGAAGGGGCGGATACAGTGACCTTCACTCTTCACACATTTCTTCATGCTTTGAATTTTGGGAAGATACATCAAGCATTTATTATTCTCACAAGTTAAAATAAACTCATAAAGTAAAAGTGAAGAACAGTCAGTAGTAGACCATTATCTTTCTGGGCCAGAGGCAGAGAATGGTTGAGGTCATGGGTGACTCTGGACCAGTGTCTACACAGAAATACAGACATATGCTGAAATTTGCTCCACTTAGGAGAGCCACTAAAATCTGCTCCTGGCAGAACTGCTGCTGGTAGAACAAGAATCCAGTTTCTCCTCCATACCAGTATACTCCAGCCAGTGTTCCTAGTAGCATTACTATCTATTCTTCAGCAATACTTTTGACTCTATACTTCAGAATGACCTCTTATTTTTCCCCTGAAGCAATTTTTTTAACTTTCTCTTCCCCTCAATTTACATTTTAATGCTTAGTGTGTTCATGACACTGTAAGATTCTTTATAATAGCTGCTAAAATACATGCAAAACTTTCGTGAAATTTTTCATGGATAAATAATAGTCAATGCACCTGAGATGTCATTGGCATGTAGTATATGGATGAAATTAAACTCAGATAATAATGACAAAGAGGTTCATTTTCTTCCACTTGTACACATAATTGACTTCCTCTCATTTATCTTCTTTAAAAAGTAAGTGTTAAAAGGTAGATATGGAAAAAAATCAAGTTTGTGGTAATTTGCTACAGCAGAAATGGGAAAGAACCTAATATAACCTGTCTACTTTACTGTAAGTTGTCTTCTTGGTCTGACCCTTTAACTTTACACAGTTCCCTCTGGGCACGAAGAAAGAGGTTCTGAATGTGGCCAGGAAGTGGATTGCGCTGCTCAACGTGAGAGTTTCACCTTTTCATCTTTCTCCCCTTCAACTCCATCTGTCTCTTCACTCTTCTTTCCAGCAAAGAGCGCCTTCTCAGCACTGTCTCAAGAGTTAGAAACAAATGGCTGGGACTACACGTAAGATAATAAGGCATCTACTTGAGATAGGATTGGTTTTAGGGCCGTGTTAGAACTGGACGTTTGAGGCCATATAAGTTCAATGGTAACTGCTTAGTCAAAGCCTATGATTGATTATTTATGGCCATTGGAAGTTAGGTTGCTGTTCTGTGAATACAACGAAGTAGAACTACATTATGCTAGGTTTAGGCTAATAGATATCTGTGTAAATGACACTGGGGACTCAGGTTCCACTCTCTAAATGTGAAAGAAGTCATAAGCAGATAAATGAGATGAATAAAAATATTCACCAGATAAGCTACCTGTCCTAGTAGATTACTCATACACAAACCTTAAAATACATAAAAGTCACCTGGGGACCTTGTTAAAAAATGTAGATTTCCAGCTCTGCTCCCAGTAATTCTGACTGAGTAGGCCTGGGATGTATTTTAGATATGTGCCCCAAGTGATTCTTATGCAAGGAGTCAGTGGAGCACACAATAAGAAAGAATGGCATTGAATAGCGGAAACTTCTTGGGACAGAGAGCAAACCATTCAGACGTCCCAGAGTTTTGACTTAAAGGGCTATCTGTAATTTCCAAACATTTTTTTCTGCTTTGATCCTCTTCACATTTATATATTCTTTCACCATTACCTCATCAGATAGGAATCTGAAAACCATGGTGGGGGTAGTGGGAGAGTTAAATGTGCCAATGAGAGGGGCGGTCACACATCATAGTCTCCAGGTGGGCATATGTAAAGCCCTCCCAGATGCTGATAATATTCCCTACTTCCCACTCCACTCACCAAGAGGTGATTCTTAGCTTGGAGAATAGCCAGTGTCTCTTGGGGAATTTCTGGGTGTGAAGAGCCTTTTGCTAACACTCAAGGCACCAGAGAACTTGCATTGTGGGTGAGTAGCAGATAAGGCTTGGCTTTGGGAATGTTCCTTCCCTTCGAGGGTGGGGAGAGATAATCTGGTCCCTTCTGCAGGAGGGCTCCCCCTCCAAACTCTAGTCTTCCTTTGATCTGGGCTGGGGGTGGAAGGTGAGGTCCCTGCCTACAGTTATGCAGGCTGCAGGTGCATTCCCAAAGGGTGAGTATAGCTGGAGTCCAGTCCAGATCCTACTCACTAGGCCAGATGTTAGAGCAAGGCCAAGGGCTAGAAACCGAGCAGGACCTTTGAGTTGTTCTGCAGAAAGTAAGAACCACATCCACGTGGAGGATGGTGACTACATGCTGACCACAACCATGTAGACCCCAGACTGGTTGGAACCAGAAGGTTGATGGTTAAGTTTCCTGAAACAGCACCCTGTTACCTCATCACCAACCAATCAGAAGAAAGTTATGTACTCTGTAACCCTCACTCCAAATGTTGCCTTTAAAAACCATTCTCTGAAAGCCGTTGGGGGGCTTGTGCCTTAACTGCCCATACTCCTTGCTGGGTCCTGCAATAAACACTGTACTTTCCTTCATCACAACCCAGTGTCAGTAGATTGGCTTTGTTGCATGGTGGGCAAGTGGACCCGAGTTTGGTTTGGTAACAGGCTCTGGCTAGCCAGAGAAATGGGCACCTTTAAAAAATCTGCACAGGATCTATGTTAATTATGACCCTGCCAGGTGGCATACCCAAAGATCTCTGAGTCTTAATGCCCTCCTTGACTTCAATAAACTAGGTCTTGTGGTGATAGAAAGAGGGAAAACAGAATGAAATTTAGGGAGAACTCTGTTTACTGCTGCATTTCCCAAGAGTTGGAAATCCCTGCTTTTCTGACAATTACGGAGCCTCATGAAGATCCCACCCATATGATCTCCTTTAGGCTACGTTCATCTACCGCTTGGAAAAACATATTCCTAAGTGAGTGACACATAATCCCCTTGTGTACTGTCAATCCTCTTACTTGCCAATTTCCGGCTTATCAGCTAGAGTTGCTTAATGCCTGAGCCAAGGTACTGCAGTATCTCTTAATTAACTAGTTGCAGACTGCTAATTAGTTTACTGCAGAATCTCCTCAGTATACAAAGTATATTGACTCCAACTTGGAAATGCCTCTGAGGCCTTACAAAACATCTATTAGGAGAGATGCCTTCTTAAATACCACCCATCTCAGAGCTCAGAAGATGGAGGATAAGGGAGAGGCTGGAAGGAAACAAGCTTGAAGGAGGCATGTTTCACAGCTCATGCCAACCCCTTCTCCTTTATATTTTCTATGTCAAAACTATCTCTCAAGAGAGTCTACAGAAATATTTGCCTTTTCACAACCTACTTCACTCTCCTGGTGATGAAAACAGTTCTTGAAATGCTACACCCTACCCTTTCTGAGTGGGCTCATATCCCGAATTCTCTGACTACAGCAAGATTTAGGGAGGTGCCTGCTGCCGCCCATCCTGTGCCTGGAGCTGCAGGAAGCCTTTCTGATTCATGATTTCAGTGGTTGGCTTTTGAGCACCTGCTGACCAGCCTTCTTGGTCCAGATCTAGTCTTTCCTCCAACCTTGCTGGCTGAAGTATCTGTGACTTCCTGTAGAAGGCCGAACACACTCTCCTTATTAAAATGAGATGAGCAGGTGCTCAGGGGGGTATTACAGATCATCAGCTACCTAATCTTTAAAGCTCTTAATTGAGGAATTCTCCCAGGTAGACCATTTACTGTGCTTTCCCTGTACAGTCAGGCATATGCCGGCCACCTTGTATAGAATCCAACGCAGTCTCCATATTCTGTGGAGCTAGGGATCCATCTCCATTTTCAGTTGAGAAGCTTGAGGTACAGAGAATTTGGATAACTTGTCTAAAGTCACACATCTTATTAAAAACCAAAACTAGGGACTTCCCTGGTGGCACTGTGGTTAAGAATCCGACTGCCAGCACAGGGGACACAGGTTCGAGCCCTTGCCCGGGAAGTTCCCACATGCCATGGAACAACTAAGCCCATGTGCCACAACTACTGAAGCTCATGCACCTAGAGCCCATGCTCCGCAACAAGAGAAGCCACTGCGATGAGAAGCCCGCGCACCTCAACAAAGAGTAGCCCCCACTCGCCGCAACTAGAGAAAGCCTGTGCGCACCAACGAAGACCCAACGCGGCAAAAAATAAATAAAATAAATACATTAAAAAAATAAAATAATCAAAATAAAAAACAAAACTAAACAAACACATAAAAAGGTAGGGGAGGAATAGTGCATCACAGGGAAATGGGGCTGCAGTGAAGCACTTCCTTCTGAGAACAAATGCTCATTTGGGAATAGCGTATTTTTCTATCTGACTGGTCTGCTGCAGACCAGTGCTGCAGTATAGTTGCTGGATTTAAACATGATTTTATTTAGTTGGTCTCTCTTTACTCTTCAATTACTTACAACTTGAAGCTGAACTTGGCCAAAGTGGAGATTTCAGGCATAAAGTCATTTCCACTTTTTCTTCTCTTCTGTCAGTTTAATAAATACTATAGTGACTGCTCTTTTCCCTTCTAGAAGAACACACTTTGTAAATGAGCGTGGGGTAAGAGAAAATGTCAGCAGGTCAGCTGAAGTCAACAGCTCTGTGTCAGTGGTTCACAACCTTGGCCGCACATCAGAATCACAGGAGATTTAAAACATCCCCGCATCAGACACACACTCAACCTGCCTGCTCTCCACACGTTGGGGAGCAAGGCTCTAGATCAGCGGTTCTCAAAGTGTGGTCCTTGGATCTGCAGCATCAGTATCACCAGAGAACTTGTTAGAAATGCAAACTCTTGGGCCCCAACCCAGGCCTAGTGAATCAGTAGCTCAGGGGGTGGAGCCCAGTAATCCGGCTTAACACGGCCTGTAGGTGATTCTGATGTATCTAAAGTTTGAGAACCACTGCTAGATAATAGTTTCCAGTTTGCCTCAGTGTTCGGCTTTTGAGAAACAAGAAAGTGGATTTCCCCAGCTTATCCACAGCAACGGAGAAGGCTTACCACAAGAATATTTGTGGGAATAAGAAATCAGGTTTCATGGGAACCCAGGAAAAGTTGTGCAATCAGGATATGTGTGACCAACCTCCGTGGCACAGCAAGGCATCCAGGAACTGGGATGTGGTCTGGGAGCGTGAAGTGTGATTCAAGATCAGGAACGGCAGGCCAGGCTGACTCATCGCTTGCCCAGCTGCAGGAGTTTCTTCCTGGTTTGTTCCTCTAGTGCCTTAATCCTCTCATGACTCAACAATTCTGTCTCTGTTTACAGCAGAGTGGCTTAGCTGAAGTCCTGGAATAAGGCTGCTTGAGTTAGAATTCTGGCTTATTCTCTGTATGACCTTGGGCACTTTACCTAACCTCTCTGGGCCTCAGTTTTCTTGTCTGAAATATGAGAATACTAATTGTATCTATCTTGTTGTAGGATTAAATGAGATAACAGGTGTAACCTGTTACAGGATTTCCTGGGACCCAGTAACTGCTCAAAGAATAAAGCTGTCATTACTGTCTTCCCATTACATCTGTCGCAACTGACTCTCAACGTCAACCTTGAGTTTATATGTTTGAGAAAGAGACACAGATTGCCGTCGTGAGTCACTATGGTGGGTATAGGGCCAAGCTCGCCCACCAAGCATCTGTGGTCATGCTGTGTATTTGCTGTTTGGGGTTGGATGCTCTCCTCTAGTCCATAATATTTCACTTATTTGAGAAGATCCATTCATGCTATAACTAAAAGGAGGGAGAAAGCATGTGAGATATAGTGTCACCAGCAGGCCACTCTGGGGTTAGTCCAAGGCAGCCTGCCCTTCATGGTGGTGTTTCCCTAGCATGGCCCAACTAGTCTAACCACACACCTATGACATTCTGTGTCTGACTGCACAATTTGGAAACCTGTTTTTACTTGAATCAACAAGATTTTAACTCAGCATACAGGTTACAGAGTGGAGACGCTGCCCCACTATTACTGTCACTTCTGTCTCCTCTGTTTGAAATCACAGGATCACCAAAGCAGGGAATTTAAATGAAAGGAGGATGTGATGCTCTTTGACGGAGGCAAAGAGTATGCCGACCTAAGAGTAAATACTACACGGTAGGGGCTTCCCTGGTGGCGCAGTGGTTGAGAGTCCGCCTGCTGATTCAGGGGACACGGGTTTGTGCCCCGGTCCGGGAAGATCCCACATGCCGCGAAGCAGCTGGGCCCATGAGCCATGGCTGCTGAGACTGCGCTTACGGAGCCTATGCTCCTCAACGGGAGAGGCCACAACAGTGAGAGGCCCGCGTACCACAAAAAAAAAAAACAAAAACAAAACTACACAGTAAGAAAACTCATCTCCTTCCCACCCTCCCTGGGAATTTGAAAAGAAATGCCTTTGTCATTGTTTTGGCTTGGAGAAAACAGGAGCTGGTATCGGTTACTTAGAGACACTTTTCAGCTCGTTTCCTGCAATAAAGCCATTGGGTTAATATACTCCAGTGTATGGACTTTGTAGTTTACAAATACTAAAAGCAGTTTTGTGATGAATCCTCCACAGGTAAGACAGTCCTTATTTGACTATGGGGTAACTTCTACCTCTTTCCCTGTTTACTGATTTCTGAGTAATGAGATATAATCATGCCAAGTGTGAGATGCTTCCCTTTATAGTTTTGAATTTGCATAATAGCATTCCATGCTTGATCATCTGGAATATTTCTGCTGTCTTTTCTTAATCCTTATGGAAAAGCAGAGAGAAAATTGTATAATAATTATAATGAAAAGTCTTATAATGAACTGAGGTCACCCCATGGCTCCCCTCCCTCCCACCTGCACCCTGAAGTCATTAGTTTCTTATTAGAAAATTTAAGACCTGGAAGAGCTGTCTGGTTCAGTGTCTGACCTGAGTAACCTTGGGTGTACACAGATCCCTTTGAAAGGAAATAAATTCTTGCGGACCTAGAGCATTACATCATATCATTCTATAAAATGCATTAAATATGTAAAATATAGGAGACCTTCAAGATGGCGGAGTGAGACGTGGAGATCGCATTCCTCCCCACAAATACATCAGAAATACATCTACATGTGGAACAACTCCTACAGAACACCTACTGAATGCTGGCAGAAGACCTCAGACTTCCCAAAAGGCAAGAAACTCCCCCACGTACCTGGGTAGGGCAAAAGAAAAGGGATGGGACCTGCACCTCTGGGAGGGAGCTGTGAAGGAGGAAAGGTTTCCAAACAGTAGGAAGCCCCTTCACGGGCGGAGACACGGGTGGAGGGGGGAAACTTCGGAGCCACGGAGGAGAGCGCAGCAATAGGGGTGTGGAGGGCAAAGAGGAGAGATTGCCGCACAGAGTATGGGTGCCGACCAGCACTCACCAGCCCGACAGGCTTGTCTGCTCACCCGCCGGGGCGGGCGGGGGCTGGGAGCTAGGCTGCGGCTTCGGAGGTCAGATCCCAAGGAGAGGACTGCGGTTGGCGGCGTGAACACAGCCTGAAGGGGGCTAGTGCGCCACAGCTAGACATTTTTTTTTTTTTAAGTATAGTTTTCAGCACTTGTTATCATTGTTGGATTTGTTTTTTGGTTTGGTCGCTCTCTTCTTTCTTTTATTTTAAAATTTTTAAAATTAATTTTTAATAATTAAAAACTTTCTTATTTTGATAACTTTTATTTTTTTTTTTCTTGCTTTCTTTATTTCTCCCTTTTCTTCTGAGCCGTGTGGCTGACAGGGTCTTGATGCTCCAGCCCGGTGTCAGGCATGTGCCTCTGAGGTGGGAGAGCCAAGTTCAGGACATTGGTCCACGAGAGACCTCCCGGCTCCATGTAGTATCAAGCGGCAAAAGCTCTCCCAGACATCTCCATCTCAATGCTAAGACCCAGCTCCACTCAACGACCAGCAAGCTATGGTGCTGGACACCCTATGCCACACAACTATCAAGACAGGAGCACATCCCCACCCACTAGCAGAGAGGCTGCCTAAAATCATAATAAGGTCACAGCCACCCCAAAACACACCACCAGACGTGGTCCTGCCCATTAGAAAGACACGATCCAGCCTCATCCTCCAGAACACAGGAACCAGTCCCCTCCACCAGGAAGCCTACACAACCCACTGAACCAACCTTAGCCACTGGGGTCAGACACCAAAAACAATGGGAACTACAAACCTGCAGCCTGCAAAAGGAGACCCCAAACACAGTAAGTTAAGCAAAATGAGAATACAGAGAAACACACAGCAGGTGAAGGAGCAAGATAAAAACCCACCAGACCTAACAAATGAAGAGGAAATAGGCAGTCTACCTGAAAAAGAATTCAGAGTAATGATAGTAAAGATGATCCAAAATCTTGGAAATAGAATGGAAAAAATACAAGAAACGTTTAACAAAGACCTAGGAGAACTAAAGAGCAAATAACAGTGATGAACAACACAGTAAATGAAATTTAAAATTCTCTAGAAGGAATCAATAGCAGAATAACTGAGGCAGACAAACAGACAAGTGACCTGGAAGATAAAATAGTGGAAATAACTATGGCAGGGCAAAAAAAGGAATGAAAAGAATTGAGGACAGTCTCATAGACCTCTGGGACAACATGAAACGCACCAACTTTCGAATTATAGAGGTCTCAGAAGAAGAGAAAAAGAAAGGGACTGAGGAAACACTTAAGAGATTTTAGTTGAAAACTTCTCTAATATGGGAAAGGAAACAGTTAATCAAGTCCAAGAAGCACAGAGAGTTCCATACAGGATAAATCCAAGGAGAAACATGCCAAGACACATAATAATCAAACTATCAAAAATTAAATACAAAGAAAAAATATTAGAAGCAGCAAGGGAGAAACAGCAAATAACGTACAAGGTAATCCCCATAAGGTTAACAGATGATTTTTCAGCAGAAACTCTGCAAGCCAGAAGGGAGTTGCAAGACATGTTTAAAGAGATGAAAGGGAAAAACCTACAACCAAGATTACTCTACCCAGCAAGGATCTCACTCGGATTCGACGGAGAAATTAAAAACCTTACAGATAAGCAAAAGCTAAGAGAATTCAGCACCACAAAACCAGCTTTAAAACAAAGGTTAAAGGAACTTCTCTAGGCAGGAAACACAAGAGAAGGAAAAGACCTAAATTAACAAACCAAAAACAATTAAGAAAATGGTAATAGGAACATGCATATGGATAATTACCTTAAATGTAAATGGATTAAATGCTCCAACCAAAAGACATAGACTGGCTGAATGGATACAAAAATAAAATCCATATATATTGCTGTCTACAAGAGACCCAAGTCAGACCTATGGACACATACAAACTGAAAGTGAGGGGATGGAAAAAGATATTCCATGCAAATGGAAATCAAAAGAAAGCTGGAGTAGCAATTCTCATATCAGACAAAATAGACTTTAAAATAAAGACTGTTACAAGAGGCAAAGAAGGACACTACATAATGATCAATCCAAGAAGAAGATATAACAATTGTAAATATTTATGCATCCAACATAGGAATACCTCAATACATAAGGCAAATACTAACAGCCATAAAAGGGGAAATCGACAGTAACAGAATCATAGTAGGGGACTTTAACACGCCACTGTCACCAATGGACATATCATCCAAAAAAAAAAAATAAGGAAACACAAGCTTTAAATGACACATTAAGCAAGATGGACTTAATTGATATTTATGGGGCATTCCATCCCAAAACAACAGAATACACTTTCTTCTCAAGTGCTCATGGAACATTCTCCAGGATAGATCATACCTTAGGTCATAAATCGAGCCTTGGTAAATTTAAGAAAATTTAAATCTTATCAAGTATCTTTTCCAACCACAAAGCTATGAGACTAGATATCAATTACAGGAAAAAATCTGTAAAACATACAAACACATGGAGGCTAAAAAATACACTACTAAATAACCAAAATATCACTGAAGAAATCAGAGGAAATCAAATTATACCTAGAAACAAATGGTCTCTCACCACTATTATTTAACACAGTTTTGGAAGTCCTAGCCACAGCAATCAGAGAAGAAAAAGAAATAAAGGGACTCCAAATCAGAAAAGAAGAAGTAAAGCTGTCACTGTTTGAAGATGACATGATATTATATATAGAGAATTCTAAAGATGCTACCAGAAAACTACTAAAACTAATCAATGAATTTGGTAAAGTAGCAGGATACAAAATTAATGCACAGAAATCTTTTGCATTCCTATAACCAATGATGAAAAATCTGAAAGAGAAATTAAGGAAACACTCCCATTTACCACTGCAACAAAAATAATAAAATACTTGGGAATAAACCTACCTAAGGAGACAAAAAACCTGTATGCAGAAAACTATAAGACACTGATGAAAGAAATTAAAGATGATACAAACAGATGGAGAGATATACCACGTTCTTGGATTGGAAGAATTGACATTGTGAAAATGACACTACTACCCAAAGCAATCTACAGATTCAATGCAATCCCTATCAAACTATCAATGGCAGTTTTCACAGAACTAGAACAAAAAAAATTCACAATTTGTATGGAAACACAAAAGACCCTGAATAGCCAAAGCATTCTTGAGAAAGAAAAATGGAGCTGGCGGAATCAGGCTCCCTGACTTCAGACTATACTACAAGGTTACAGTATTCAATACAGTATGGTACTGGCACAAAAGCAGAAATATAGATCAGTGGAACAGGACAGAAATCCCAGAGATAAATCCACGCACAAATGGTGACCTTATTTTTAATAAAGGAGGCAAGAATATACAATGGAGAAAAGACAGAGGAGAAAAGACAGCCTCTTCAATAAGTGGTGCTTGGAAAACTGGACAACTACATGTAAAAGAATGAGATTAGAACACTCCCTAATACCATACACAAAAATAAACTCAAGATGGATAAAGACCTAAATGTAAGGCCAGGCACTATAAAACTCTTAGAGGAAAATATAGGCAGAACACTCTATGACATAAATCACAGCAAGATCCTTTTTGACCCACCTCCTAGAGTAATGGAAATAAAAACAAAAATAAACAAATGGGACCTAAAGAAACTTAAAAGCTTTTGCAGAGCAAAGGAAACCATAAACAAGTTGATAAGGCAACCCTCAGAATAGGAGAAAATATTTGCAAATGAAGCAAGTGACAAAGGATTAATCTCCAAAATTTACAAGCAGTTCATGCAGCTCAATATCAAAAAAGCAAACAACCCAATCCTAAAATGGTCAGAAGACCTAAATAGATATTTCTCAAAAGATGATATACAGATTGACAACAAACACATGAAAGGATGCTCAACATCACTAATCATTAGAGAAATGCAAATCAAAACTACAATTAGGCATCACCTCACACCAGTCAGAATTGTCATCATCAAAAAATCTACAAACAATAAATGCTGGAGAGGATGTGGAGAAAAGAGTATCCTCTTGCACTGTTGGTGGGAATGTAAATTGATACAGCCACTATGGAGAACAGTATAGAGGTTCCTTAAAAAACTACAAATAGAACTACTATCCGACCCAGCAATCCCACTACTGAGCATATACCCTAAGAAAACCGTAATTCTAAAGAGTCATGTACCACAATCTTCATTGCAGCTCTGTTTACAATAGCCAGAACATGAAAGCAACCTAAGTATCCATCGACAGATGAATGGATAAAGAAGATGTGGCACATATATACAATGGAATATTACTCAGCCATAAAAAGAAACGAAATTGAGATATTCATAGTTAGGTGGGTGGACCTCGAGCCTGTCATACTGAAGTAAGTCAGAAAGAGAAAAACAAATACCGTATGCTAACACATATATTTGGAATCTTAAAAAAAAAAAAAAAAGGTTCCGAAGAACCTAGGGACAGACCAGGAATAAAGATGCAGACGTAGAGAATGGACTTGAAGACACAGGGATGGGGAAGGGTAAGCTGGGATGAAGTGAGAGAGTGGCATGGACATATATACCCTACCAAATGTAAAATAAATAGCTAGTGGGAAGCAGCCACATAGCACGGGGAGATCAGCTCGGTGCTTTGTTATCACCTAGAGGGGTGGGATAGGGAGTGTGGGAGGCAGATGCAAGAGGGAGGGGATACTGGGATATATGTTTATGTATAGCTGATTCACTTTGTTGTAAAGCAGAAACTAACACACCATTGTAAAGCAATTATACACCAATAAAGATGTTAAAAAAAAGAAAAAATTTTTTGAAATGCCAAAAAAATGTAAAATATAAAACTATACATATGTGTATAGAAATCATGAAAGCACAAAAGATTACATATTAAATATAAACAAAACTACAATCAAATATTTCAAATTAAAGACATTATAGAGGATATATTGGTTTAATTTAAATTGTCAATGCTGGATACATTAATAGAAAGATGCATTTTCATAATTATATATATTTTTCAGATTATATTCTATTGTAGGTTATTACAAGGTATAAAATATAATTCCATGTGCTGTACAGTAAATCCTTGTTGCTTATCTATTTTATGTACAATAGTTTTCATCTGTTAATCTCATACTCCTAATTTGTCCCTCCCTCCTTCCCTCTCCCCTTTGGTAAGCATAAGTGTGTTTTCTATGTCTGTGCATCTGTTTCTGTTTTGTATATAGATTCATTTGTATTATTTTTAGATTCCATATATAAGTGATATCATATAGTATTTGTCTTTGTCTGAATCACTTCATGAAGTATAATATTCTCTAGGTCCATCCATGTTGCTGCAAATGGCAATATTTCATTCTTTTTTACAACTGTGTAATATTCCATTGTAGATATGTATTCCACATCTTCTTAAGCCAATCTGTGTCTATTGATGGGCACTTGGGTTCTTTCCATGTCTTGGCTATTGTAAATAGAGCTGCTGTGAAGATTGAGTGCATGTATCTTTATGAATTAGAGTTTTCATTTTTTCTGGATATATACACAGGAGTGGGATTGCTGGATCATATGGTAGCTCTACTTTTTAGTTTTTAAAGGAACCTCAATATTGTTTTCCATAGTGGCTGCTCTAATTTACATTCCCAACAACAGTGTAGGAGGGTTCCCTTTTCTCTACACCCTCTCCAGCATTTATTATTTGTAGACATTTTGATAATAGCCATTCTGACTGGTGTGAGGTGATACCTTATGATGGTTTTCACTTGCATTTCTCTAATAATTAGCAATAGTGAGCATTGTTTCTTGTGCCTGTTGTCCATCTGTATGTCTTCTTTGGAATAATGTCTATTTAGGTCTCATTTTTTGATTGAGTTGCTTGTTTTTGCAGTATTCTTTTGTATGAGCAGTCTGTGTATTTTGGATTTTAACCCCTTGTCAGTTGCATGGTTTGCAAATATTTTCTCCCATTCTGTAGGCTGTCTTTTCATTTTGTTTATGATTTCCTTTGCTGTATAAAAGCTTTTAGGTTTAATTAGGTCTCATTTGTTTATTTTTGCTTTTATTTTCTTTTGCCTTGGGAGACTGATCTAAGAAAATATTGCTATGATTTATGTCAGAGAATGTTTTGCCTATGTTCTCTTCTAGGAGTTTTATTGTGTCCTGTTTTATATTTAAGTCTTTAAATCATTTTGAGGTTTTTTTTGTATATGGTGTGAGGAAGTGTTCTAATTTCATTGATTTACATATAGCTGTCCAGCTTTCCCAACACCACTTGTTGAAGAGGCTGTGTTTTCTCCATTGTATATTCTTGCCTCCTTTGTCAAGAATTAATTGACCATAAGTGTGTGGGTTTATTTCTGAGCTCTCTATTCTGTTCCATTGATCTATTTGTTTGTTTTTGTGCCA
The DNA here is from genome assembly GCF_003031525.2 of Neophocaena asiaeorientalis asiaeorientalis. Taxonomy (NCBI): domain Eukaryota; kingdom Metazoa; phylum Chordata; class Mammalia; order Artiodactyla; family Phocoenidae; genus Neophocaena; species Neophocaena asiaeorientalis. Next base: position 2,345,192 of record NW_020175532.1, on the reverse strand, counting down.
GTACCATACTGTTTTGATTACTGTAGTTTTGTAGTATAGTTTGAAATCTGAAATGGTTATGGCTCCAGCTTTGTTCTTTTTCCTAAGGAATGATTTGAAAATTCTGGGCCTTTTTTGATTCCATACAAATTTTAGGATTGTTATTTCTAGTTTTATGAAAAATGTCATGGGTACTTTAATAGGAATTGTATTAAATCTTTAGATTGTTTTTGGTAGTATTGCCATTTTAACAATACTAATTCTTCCAATCCAAGAGCATGAGATATCTTTCCATTTCTCTGAATCACATTGAGTTTCCTTTATCAATATTTTATAGTTTTCAGTGTATAGATCTTTGACCTCCTTGGTTAAGTTTTTTCCTAGGTGTTTTCAGTGTATAGATCTTTGACCTCCTTGGTTAAGTTTTATCCTAGGTATTATTTTTTACATGGTTTTGTGGGATTTTTTTTTTTTTTACTTTCTCTTTCTGATATTTCATTATTAGTGTATAGAAAGGCAACAAATTTCTGTATATTAATCTTGTATCCTGCTGTTTTGCTGAATTCCTTCTAATAGTTTTTGTGTGGAGAATTTAGTGTTCTCTAAATAGAGTGTCATGTCATCTGCAAATAGTGACACTTTTACCTCTTTCTCCTCCAATTTGGATACCTTTTATTTCTTTTTCTTGTCTGATTGGTGTGGCTAGGACTTCCAATACTATGTTGAATAGAAGTGGTGAGAGTGGGCATCCTTGTCTTGTTCCTAAATTTAGCAGGAAGGCTCTCAGCTTTTCACTATTGAGTATTATGTTGGCTGTGGGTTTGTCATAAATGGCTTTTATTATGTTGAGATATGTTCCCTCTATACCCACTTCTGTGAGAGTTTTTTGTCGTGAATGGATTTGGAAAATTGTCAACTGGGTTTTTCTGCATCTGTTGAGATGTTCATGTGGTTTTTGTCTTTCCTTTTGTTAATGTGGTACATTACATTGCTTGATTTGTGTATGTTGCATCACCCTTGTGAAACTGGAGTGAATCTAACTTCATCATGGTATATTATCCTTTTTATGTATTCATGGACTTCATTTTCTAATAATTTGTTGAGGATTTTTGCATTTATGTACATCAAAGATTTTGACCTGTAATTATATTTCTTTTGTAGTGTCTTTGTCTGATTCTGGCATTAGTGTGATGGTGTCTTCATAGAATGAATTTGGGAGTGTTTCTTCCTCTTCAATTTTTTGGATTAGTTTGAGAAGGATAGGTATGAGTTCTTCTTTGTATGTTTGTTAGAATTCCCCAGTGAAGCCATCTAGTCCTGGGCTTTTGTTTGCAGATTAAATTTCAGATTCTATTTCATTTCTAGTTATTGGTCTGTTCAAATTATCTATTTTTTCTTGACTTAGTTTTGGCAGGCTGTATGTTTCTATAAACTTGTCCATATCTTCTAGGTTGTCCAGTTTGTTGGCATATAACTGTTCATAGTATTCTCTCTCTTTCTTTTTTTTTGTTGTATTTCTGTGGTATTGGGGTTTTTTTCTCCCCTTTCATTCCTTATTTTATTTATTTGGACTCTCTCGTTTTTCTTCTTGGTGAGCCTGGCTAGAGGATTGTTGATTTTGTTTATCTTTTCAAAAAAAAAAAAAAAACCAGCTTGGTTTTATAGATTTTTTTCTGTTTTTTTAAATCTCTGTTTTACTTGTTTCCTCTCTGATCTTTATATTTCCTTCCTTTTGCTGACTATAGGTTTTGTTTGTTCTTCTTTTTCTAGTTTTTTTAGGTAGTAGTTTAGGTTGTTTATTTGAGATTTTCCTTCTTTCTTGAGGAAGGCCTGTAGCACTATGAAAGTCCCCCTTAGAACTGTTTTTGCTGCATCCTATAGGTTTTGTAAGGTTGTGTTTCATTTTCATTTGTCTTGAGGTATTTTCTGATGTTTTTCTTTGATTTTATCATTGACCCTTTGTGTTTTTCATATCATGTTGTATAATCCCCATTTGTTTCTTCTTTCCCCGTTTTTCTTTCTGTGGTTGATTTCTAGTTTCATATCATTGTGGTAAGAAAAGGTGCTTGAAATAATTTCTATCCTCTTAAATTTGTTGAGGCTTGCTTTGTGACCTAGTATGTGATCTATCCTAGAGAATGTTCCATGTGTGCTTGAAAAGAATGTGTATTCTGTTTTTATTTTTTTGGAAGTAGTGTCCTATAGATATAAATTAAGTCCAATTGGTCTATTGCATCATTTAGGACTTCTGTTGTTTTATTGATTTTCTGTCTGGATGATCTGTCCATTGATATCCATGGGGTGTTAAAGTCTTCTACTATTATTGTATTGATATTATTGTCAGTTTCTCCCTTTATGTCTGTTAGTATTTGTTTTATATATTTAGGTGCTCCTATACTGGGTGCATATGTGTTAACGAGTATAATTTCCTCTTCTTGTATTGATCCCTTTATCATTATATAATGCCCTTCTTTGTATTTCTTTATGGCCTTTGTTTTTTTCTGATATGAGTATTGCTACCCCACTTTCTTGTCATTTCCATTTGCATGAAATATATCCTCCCATCCCCCAACTTTCAGTCTGTGTATTTTGCCCTGACGTAAGTCTCTTATAGGCAGCATATTGTAGATTAAAAAAAAAAAAAACAATCTGCCACTCTGTCTTTTGATCAGAGCATTTAGTCCATTGACATTTAAAGTGGCTATTGATAGTATGTACTTATTGCCACTTTAATCCTTGTTTTCCAGTTGTTTTTGTAGTTCTTCTTTGTTCATTTCTTCTTTTTATTTTTCCTTTTTGTGGTTTGATGGTTTTCTTTTGTATTATGCTTGAGTTCCTTTCTTTTTGGTTTTTGTGAATCTATTGTATAAGTTTGAACAGTGGTTACCATGGAGTTCAAGTATGTTGACTCATAACTATATCTACTTGCTTTCAACTGATAGTCATTCAAGTCAAACACATTCTAAAAGATCTACATTTTTATACTCTCCTCCCTCACATTTTGTGATTTTGATATCCTATTTTACATCTTCATACTTATCCTTTTACTGTTCATTGTAGTTATAATTGCTTTTATAATTTTTTAAATTGTTTTTTAATCTATGTACTGTAAGTGCTCTTATGTAAGTGCTCTTCAGTATTTTTATATATTTGCCTTTTCTATTGTTATTTTCCCTCTCCTATAGATTCTTGCCTCTTTTCTATTTAGAGAAGACTCTAAAATATTTCTTTTAGTGTTGGTTAAGTATTGCTGAATTTTTTTTTTTTAGTTTTTGCTTATTCCTGAGAAGTTCTTTACTTCTCCTTCTATTCTAAATGATAATCTTGTTGGGTAGAGTATCCTAGGTTGTGGGTTTTTCCCTTTCAGGAGTTTGAACATATCATGCTACTCCCTTCTGGCCTGCAGAGTTTCTGCAGAGAAATCAGCTGATAGCCTTATGGGGGTTCCCTTGTAATTGACTCTTTTTTTTTTCTTGTGTCTTTAGGATCCTCTATCTTTCACTTTTGTCATTTTGATTATGATATGTCTTGGTGAGGGTCATCTTGGGTTTGTCCTGTTTGGGACCCTCTGTGCTTCCTATACCTGGGTATCTATTTTCTTCTTTAGGTTTGGTTGGGCTTAGTTGCTCCACAGCATGTGGGATCTTCCCAGACCAGAGCTCAAAGCTGTGTCCCCTGCGTTTGGCAGGCAGATTCTTAACCATTGTGCAACCAGAGAAGCCCATATTTATTTATTTGGCTGCGTCAGGTCTTAATTTTGGCATGTGGGATCTTTGTTGCAGCATGCGGGATTTTGCATTGTGGCATGTGGGCTCTTCATTGTGGCACGTGGGCTTCTCTCTAGTTGTGGCGTGCAGGCTCTAGAGTGTGTGGGCTCAGTAGTTGCGGTGCATGAGCTTAGTTGCCCCATTGCATGTAGGATCTTAATTCCCTGACGAGGGATTGAACCTGCATCCCCTGCATTGGAAGGCGGATTCTTAACCACTGGACCACCAGGGAAGTCCCAGTTTGGGCAGTTTTTAACCATAATTTTTTCAAATACATTTTCAGTCCTGTTCTCTCTGTCTTCTCCTTCTGGAACCCCTATTATGCGTGGGTTGGTACATTTTATATTATCCCATAGATCTTGTATGTTGCTTTCATTTTTTAAGTTTGTCTTACTGTCTGGCATTCTGATTAGGTGAGTTCCATTATTCTATCTTTCAGATCATTTATTTGTTCTTTTGTGTCATTTAGTCTTCTATTCATTGCTTCTAGATTGGTCTTTATCTCAGCAATTGAATTGTCTATTTTTGATTGGTTCAATTTTTATAATTTCTAGTTACTTGTTGCAATGATCTGCATTTCTATTGATTATCATTCTTAATTCAGTTAGTATTTCTACTACCTCCTTTTTCAACTTGAAGTCTAATAGACTAGTGAGCTCTGTTTTGTTATTTTTTCTTTCAGGGGATTTCTCTTGTTCTTTCAATTGGGAGTAGTTCCTCTGCCTTTTCATTTTACTTAACCTTCCCTGTCTCTATGAATTTAGGAGAAACAGTTATCTACTATGGTCTGGAAGGAGTGTTTTTATGTGGGAGCATCCCTGTGTAGACTGTGTGCATCCAATGTTTTTGGTGTGAGGGCTGGTTTTGGTGATGCCAATCACGTCTTTCCTCAGGGTATGCTGCCATTTTCCCCTTGATAGGGGGTGCATTTGGTGTTGTAGTATCTAGAGCCTTGCTGAATGAAAGACTAAGCTTCCTCTCTGCTCCCTGGCTGTCACTGCCCTGTCAGGGGCGGGGTCTACTCCCAGTTGTTGGAGTAGAAGCCCTGAGGGTTGGGTTCAATCAGGTTCCATTGCCCTTGGGTACACGCCCTGCCCCAGAGGAGGTGACCACTGAAGTAAGTGAGACCCATATAGTCACAGAGGACATATGCACCACCTGTGTAGGCATCTGTGGTTCTGCTCAGAAGCAACCCAAGGTCCCGTTCCTTTTCCTGTGTGCTCATCTCAGATCTAGTGCAAGGCTGTGGTGTAGAGTGGGCTGGGGATGGGGTCAGAACATTGTGGCTGCAGCAATTGAGGTGTCTGTGCTGCTGCCTGATATCTGGGCTGTCTCTGTGGCAGTCTTCTCCTGGGACCTGTCTGCCCCAGATCCAGTGCTAAGCTGTGGTGTGGAGTGGGCAGAGTTGAGGTGCTTTTGCTGGGAGACAAATTGCTAAGTACTCCTGGGCTTCCCTGGTGGCGCAGTGTTTGAGGATCCGCCTGCCGATGCAGGAGACACGGGTTCGTGCCCCGGTCCGGGAAGATCCCACATGACGCAGAGCGGCTGGGCCCGTGAGCCATGGCTGCTGAGCCTGCGCGTCCGGAGCCTGTGCTCCGCAACGGGAGAGGCCACAACAGTGAGAGGCCCGCGTACTGCAAAAAAAGAAAAAAAAAATTGCCTGGTACTCCTGAGCACACTGACAATGGCCGTTGCCACCCCAACTAGGCCATAATTAGCTGGATTAGTTGCTGGATAAGCCCTCTGGGCTGTCTCTGTGTAGCTAGATGAGTCCCCTCCCAGGGCCTGTCTGCCCGAGATCTGGCACATAGATGCTATGCACTCTTGTGGTGCTGCTCTGTGTACATGCTGATGATGTCCCCCTGGCTATACCTGCTGCCCTGTGTGTTTACTGACAATGGTCTCTGTAGTTGCACCCAGATCACACCCCAGGTGCCCCAGTCTGTCTCTGCACAGCTAGACTGAGTCTCTGCCCAGATTTCATGCCAGACTGTGTTGTGGAGTGGGTGAGGCTGAGATGTTTCACCCCTTCAGGTTGAGAAGTGCAGCAAGGTAGCAGCCACCGGTGCAAGGCTCTCTCCGCCCTGATTGTTAGCAAGCCAGCATGTGTGCACACCTCATGAGTAGAGTCTAGCCTTCTCTACCCCTTCTATCTGTCGCAGTGGATTTCCCAGCAGGCAAGGGGGCTTGTCTCCTCTGCGCAGGACCCCAGGATTGGGATGCCCAGATTGTGGCTCGACCTGCTCATTCCCCAGGATGAAGGTCTGCCCGTGCAGACCCTCTCCTCCTTACAGATCCCTCCTAGGAGCTCAGGTCCCCACAGTGCCTTTTTTATCCATCCTCCCTGGTCCTGGTTATGTGGAGGTCTTTCTTACAGCTTTGGTCGTATAGCAGTTCTTCTGCTAGTTTCCAGTTAGTTTTCCATGAGAATTTTCCACATTAGACATATTTTTGATGTGTTTGTGGAGGGAGGTGAGCTCCATGTCCTCCTACTCTGCCATCTTCATCCCCCTCCGTCGGCATAATTACGTCTTACTCATGACTGTTTTCTCTTTATCTTAATGACTGCCAATCGTTATTTATATCGTAGTCATTTTCATTATTATTCTTTTGCTATTTTAACAATAAAGTCATGTTTAAACCTTTAATGGGTTGGTTAACTTAGAGTGCATGCTCCCACACTGAAAACCAGAAAGTATCCTTTAAGGAGAGGATGCCTAGTGCTTATTTATTGGGAACGTGAATATGGCACTGGACCGCAACATCACAGGCACTTGGATGTTTAGCTTTTCAACAGTCATGTGCCATAAAACGACTCAATTCTCCCATGACTTGTCTCTGTTCAAATTGCTACAAAAGTCTTGCACAACGTATGGTAACATCATTTGTCCTTGGGTCGCTGTATATCTGATTGTAAACACAAATACATAGGAACCCTTTGGAACCTCACATTCGTCCAGATGACGTGAGCTATGTTTGCATGACTATGTATAGTTAGATGATCATCAAAATGAAAACACAAACCTACATTATCATAGACTTTTTGGATTTTAAGAAAATCTGAGGGCCTTCAGAGGCCCTAGGACTCTAAGTTAACAAACACTGGTTGAGTTACTACCTAAGTTTCACTTGATTTAATTCTCACAAAAACCGTATGAGGTAGACATTAGCATCAACCCAGTTTTACAGATGAAGTGTGGCGAGGTTAAGGAATTTTCCCAGCATCACGTAGGCAGTGAGAAAAAAAACCAAGATTCCATTCCAGGTCTATGTGTCTTCAAAGCCTCTCTTCTTGAGATCTCTCAATACCCCGACCCCAGAAAATCTGTCCAGAATCCTCAGGGTACTACAAAGGAGTGATTATTGGGCAGGCAGGGCCTCATACTTATTTTTTTTACAGTTTCTTGAGGAACTCAAGACAGAGGTGGCAATCATAAGATGAACTAATGCAATGCCCATTTGGCAGGGCAAAATCTCAATTTTAATGAGAACTCATTTACCTCACACGTAATTTCTCTCAGAATCAGTTCCAAAGCCCTTCAGGACTGATCTGGACATTTTAGGCCACACCTGAGGCCAGTGCTAAGATGTATTGTTGGATGAGAATTGCTAATGTCGTCAAGTCTGGCATTTTGCTCATTCATTCATTTGTTCATTCATTCATTGCACAGAATACCTGGCTACCCTTCTAGGTATTCTTCAGTATAAAAAAGAAACTCACACATACTGATCTTCTCATCTATAGAACCAGAATTTCACTCCTGTTTCTCAAACCACTGGGCACAAGTGCCTCCTTCTTTAACCACGTAGAGGGCACGGATTTCTATAAAGTAGTAAAAAAGCATTGACTAATTTTGGCATCAGAAATTCTGGCTGGAAGTCCTGCTTCTGTTGCTACAAGTTCTGAGATGTTGTGCAAACCACTTCTCTCCTCTGAGCACGTTTCCCATCTTTAGAATGAGAATATCAAGAAAGAATTCACAGGTTTATTGTGAGAGGTCCATGAGACCATGTGTATAACAACATTAGGGACTTTGAAGCAAAGCCCTTTTGAACAAAGCCCTTTTGAAGCTTTGCTGATTTTTAACAACGGATCTGGTCGTTATTTATTATGTACCCGAATATTTATAGAGTACCTAGTAAGTGCCAAGATCTATGTTTTCACTGGAAATACAGCGATTAGACATGGTCCCTGATTTTAATGAACTTACAGTCTATAAGGGAGGCTGGCATTTTTTTTTAAAGTCAGAATGTAATAAGATAATATGTATTATTGTAGAAATATGTGCAATGAAAGAGCGGCCCTAATCAAGGTGGCTGGAGTGAGACAGTTGTATAGAGCAGAGACATGAGCTAATCCAGCAACTATCAATAAAAATCATGGACACACAGCACCATGGTGTGCTTGGGAAGTAGGTTAGTGAGGTGGGGGAGCCTATGAGGCAAGGATCACTTGGTCACAGAGAACCAAGGGCCTCTACTTTTGCTGTGCCATGATTAGATTCAGTTGTAATGCCCACCCATGCTATTTGCTTTCTACCCAGAATCGGAGAAAGTAATTACTTTGTGCCAGTTTGGAATGCACTTTGAGGATGAAAAACATCAAACATGGTCTCCATGTAACTGGCTTTTCCTGATGTTTTTGCAATTGGGCAGCAGGCAGCGCCAGCTCTGAGAACTGTAGGGGCAACTTGGCATGACGTTTCTTCTTGCTCTCATGGAGAGGGCCCCTTTCCCTTTGGTAGGCTCTGGATTTCCTCTAAATAGACCATTGGCCACTGCATTGTTGCTCTTTTGATGGCTCGCTTAGGCCTCCAGAGCTAGAATACACTTGGCCAAATTCACTACAAACAGTAGGAGATTTTACCCCTGCAGTTCTTTAGGAAAAAGGTAACGTTGCCATTTCCTCTGCTGAGGTCGATGCCCGCAGCACTGAATGCATTAATCTGTCTGTTTGCCTGATTGAATTGGACAGAATATTTGGCATCTTTCAACCCCACCCCCCGTCATCATTATCAGCCTTGTGACTTTTGTGAAGAATGCAGTTCCTATCACATTACTATACAAATTCGATCAAATGATGCTTCAGGCAGCGTTGACATCTTCTGAATGACATTTTCACCAAATGCCCCCAACTATGTGGATGGGATGGCATCATCCACAGAGCTAATGACATGCTGCTGGGGCCCATTTTATTCTCAGTCCACTGCCTTAAACCTCAGGGAGCAATTAAATACCTGTGTATACGAGATGATGAAAAGAGAATGTGAGAATCATAAACTCTGCGAGCCCTTTTGATGTGATTGGACTACAACATGATTTCACAGCCTACTCATAGCCAAAGGCCCTTCTTACAAATAACTTTCCCAGTCGGAATTTGAAAATGTGTGGGTAGTTCCTCCAAAGTGTGGTCCAGATCAGAGGTCTCCTGAGTGGGACAATAACAGCCACAAGACAATCCATTGGTATGCAGGAAAAAGATGTTAGAACTCATATATTTGTTTAATATATAAAAGAGAATGAATTGGAGTTTTACTCTAGGCAGTAAAGGAATCAGTATTGCCCTCAACTGGTCTGGATGTCAACTGGTCACGGTACCCTGGGGAACAGGTGGAGGTTGCAGAGCCCTGGTACCATTCGCTAGTTTCTTCCAGTATCTTGGGACATTTTGCAGTTTATATAAGCTTGGTTAAGTGAGAAGGGGTCTTAAAAGACTTCTATTTGTAAAGAACAAACTAGTGGCTACCAGTGGGGGAGGGGCAGTACAGGGGTACAAACTATTGGGTGTAAGATAGACTCAAGGATGTAATGCAAAACCCAGGGAATAGAGCCAATAGTTTGTAACAATTGTAAATGGAAAGTAAACTTTCAAAATTGTATAAAAATAAAAAATTAATAGAAATAAGACTTCTGTTATGAACCATATAATAAAGGTAGTATTAGTTAAAAATGCAAGGTCAGTGGCAGAGCTGATCACATATGACACCATGTTGACCCAAAACTTAAAAATGATGAAAAAAACTCTTTAAGATATGGATTTTGTTATGGGCTGAATTGTGTCCTCCCTATCCCCCTAGCCCCCCAGTTCATATGTTGAACTCCTAACCCCCAGTACCTCAGAATGTGACCTTATTTGGAGGTAGGATCTTTACAGCGGTAATGAAATTACAGTGAGATCATTGGGGTGTGTCCTTGTTCAACATGACTGCTATCCTTATAAGAAGAGGAAATTTGGACACAGAGACATGCATAGAGGGATAGACCATGTGAAGACATAGGGAAAAGATGACCACCTACCAGCCTAGGAGAGACGCCTAGGACAGATCCTTCCCTCATAGCCCTGAAAAGGAAACGACCCTGCTGTCACCTAATCAATCTCAGACTTCTAGCCTCGAGAACTGTGAGAAAATAAATGTCTGCTGTTTGAGCCACCCAACCTATGGTACTTTATTATGGCAACCCTAGCAAATTAAAACAGATTCACATCCAGTCGAGATGGGGTAATGGGCCTCAGTCCTTACATATTATGCCCTGAGGTATTAGTTAATGATAATGTGAAGCCATTAAGACTATAAAGACATTTGAAACTAAGCTGGGAACGAAGAGCTGCAACTGTGTGGCTGAGCTCAGCACTGGGAGATGGGATTGCCCTTTCTCAGAGAACCCCGGAAATCTTCACAGGAGTCTAGACCACCAAGGCTCCTTTCAGCAGTGGGCGCACTCGCAGGGAGAATCAGTTTTCAACATTGCCACCATGTGGCAGAGAGAAGCAGTGGCAGCTCGAATCCAATCTGGACTCGAGAGTGAAAGCTGAGCGGCACTTTCTCTAGAGTATGGAAGCCCAGCACTTGGGGACAGTGTGTATGTGGGGAGGAGGCTGATATTAGATAATGTTAGATAATATAAGACTGATATTAGATAATATGACTTTGAGAAATTAATTGAAAAGTAAAGAGAAAACTATTTGTAATTCAGATTTGTAAGCAGGTCTAAGTGGCTATGTATAATTAGAATAAAAAAGAAAAATATATGTAGCTCTAAAGCATTGACTTTCATCTCTCTAGAAAACTCAGCTATCCAGAAACTCCCGTTTCCTAAGGTTCTGGATCGAGGAGATTTTGTTTTGGGTTTTATCTGTCAGGGAATGAAGTAAAATGATAGCGTTTTTACTCTGAATTTAACTCAGAATTCCATAAATCTCTGAAGGAGAAAGTCTCTAGTGATCTTAGATGATGTCTTGTCTATACCTTTTAACAGATTTGCATTTCCTCACCTTGTGGATGAGGAAGGATATTAGAAAGGGGATGATGAGAAAAGCATCCATCATGTTAATTACTGACTGAGTTACATCTGTCCTCAGTCAATCGTCATCAGAGAAAACTCGAAATTTCAGTCAGGGTCTGGGTTAATTTTGCTCTGGGTCTGATAAGGCGTCATTGAAGAGCGAGTAATGAAGACAATGAAAGCGAGACATTTTTTTCTTTGTTAATTATGTTATCATTCATCGTTGGTTTAGTATTTATCTGGTTTTGGAGATAAATCAAAACCTTAGATTTGGAAGGTTCTATAATGGTCTTTTACCCCACTCAGAATTTTCTGTGAAATCCTTGACTTTTTGTGACAGGAGGTCAATCAATGTGGGATCTGCTAACACATCTAGGGATGTCAAACTCAGTACTTTATGAAGCAGACCACCCACAGAATATTCAAAGTGGTGGTTTGAGAGCAGCAGGGTAACACTTGGAGTTAGTTAGAAATACCGAATCTCAGGCCTCACCCCAGACTTGCTGAATCAGAATCTTCATTTGACAAGACCCCCAGGTATGTGTATTCACTTAATGTTTGAGAAGCACTGGACTTTTCCATTACTGAATGGTTTTGAATGTCAGAAAATAACATCTCACTAAGATCTGCTGTACTGATGCCTCTGTGGACCAACCTGCATCCTCTCAGCGTTGTCTGGCCCCCAGCCCTTGGCCGCCAGTCCCGCTTCCTGCCACTCCTGAGTTGTAAAGTCTTGGCCTCTGCTGCCATTGTGGTCACTTTGTCTTTTCACCCTAGAGTTGTCTCTGACCTTCCTTGGGGTCAAAGCTGGGCTTCGACACAGCCTTTGTCACGCTCACTATGGGGGGAGCTGGGGCAGCTCCAGTACCCAGGTCTGATTCCACTGGACCCACGGGGGCTCTGGCTGTCTCAGTGCCCCGGAAGGGGCCGAGGAAGGTCACTAAGAAGTGTAGGGGTATCTATATGGGGAGAGATAAGAGACAGGACGGATCCAGAAGATAAATTGCTAGCTTTTCTTCCTGTGCTAGAGTGCATTGGTCCACCCACCTCTCCAGAACCGTCCTGTATGACCAGCTGTGGTTTTTGGAAACTGTGGGCAGCTTGGTAACGTACTACCTTGTATTTGCTCTCCCTTCTTCCCTGCCTCACATCTCTCATTAAAAAAAAAAAAAAATTATTGGAGTATAGTTGACTTACAGCGTTAATTTCTGCTGTACAGCAAAGTGACTCAGTTATACATACATATTGATACATATATTCTTTTCTGTTATGGTTTATCGTAATGGAAAGGGGATGATGAGAAAAGCACCCATCATGTTAATTGCTGTCCTCAGTCAATCGTCATTAGGATATTGATTATAGTTCCCTGGGTTATACCGTAGGACCTTGTTGTTTATCCATCCTATATATAGAAGTTTGCATCTGCTAATCCCAAACTCCCAGTCCTTCACATCTCTTTTCCTTTACTTTTTTTCTCGAGAAAGGCACCCCCAAATAAAACAGTCAGACCTAAGCTTTGCCTTAAAGTCTGTTTTCTAAGGAAACCAGACTAAGACATCTGCCTTATGTGAGCTTTACTCACTGCTTCTAATTCTGCCACCTGGTTATCTCTGGAATGGTTGACATCATTCATACATCTTCTTCCTTCAAATTCTAGAAGATGCCTACCATGCCTTCTGTCTTCTTGGCTGAACGCTCTTAGTTCCTTCAAGATTCCTCAAAATGCAGTTTTTAGGTTTTTCACCATTGTCCTTTCTTTTTCAACTGGGACTCCTTAAGGGCTCCTCCCAGCATGGTCAGTGCAGGGCTGAGCTCCTGGGGGTCTCATTGTTTTAATTATAGGCCTTATATCACCACGAACACAGCTGCCTGAGCTGAGCCTGTTCATGTGAGGGGAAGTTGGCTATTGGGGTTGTGGTGATCTGACAGTTAAAATGAGCTTAGGGAAATTAGGCCACAGGGAGCCAGGCAGATCTGGTTTGGTCTCTTCTGTGTCAGCTTCTGGAGGAGGGCCAGGCCCTCTGCTGGTACTGGAGCTCCTCTAGGGTGTCTATGTCCCTTAGAAACACATTTGGGCTGACCCCAAGCCAGAGCATTGTGGGACGAAGTGCTCAAGTTACTTCCCAGTATATAGTATATACATGGAAAGATGTCCTGGAATTTTTAAAAATAAATTTATTTATTTTTGGCTGTGTTGGGTGTTTGTTGCTGTGCGCGAGGTTTCTGTAGTTGTGGTGAGGGGGGCTACTCTTTGTTGTGGTGCGCGGGCTTCTCATTGTGGTGGCTTCTCTTGTTGCGGAGCACGGGCTCTAGGCCAGCAGGCTTCAGTAGTTGTGACACGTGGGCTTAGTTGCTCCGTGGCATGTGGGATCTTCCCAGACAGGGCCGAACCCATGTCCCCTGCATTGCCAGGCAGACTCCCGACCACTGGCCACCAAGGAAACCCTGCCCTGGTATTTTTAGTTGGAAAAAAAATTTACAAAATATTGTGTATTGTTTTAATATAGGATATTCATAAGAAGAATAAAGATGTTGGTATATGAGTGCACAGCAAAATGTAAACAGTTCTTTGTGTAGCAGATTTTAGGTAGTTTCCATCTGTTTTTACTTATTTGTGTTTTCTTACACTTATTTTTTTGTTTTAATGTAATAGAATCCATTAATTCATTAACCATTAATTCATTTGACAACTATTTACTCAGTATCTACCTCTGTCAAGCATTGTTCCAAAAACAGGGATTTTGTGCTGATTAGAAAATTCAAGCGCAAATCCTCTTATGTCTACCTTCTTTTTAACATTCCTTTGCAGTTTACCACTTCCATAATTTAGATGGATCCTTCTGGATCTTTTCTCTATGTATTTGATAATATTTAGGTGAGTTTTATTTCTTTACACATATTTATAGATTTTTAACATGTGAGATCATACTATGACTACCTTTTTGTGACTTTTTTATAACAATATTATATCTAGGAAAAATTTTCATGCCACTTTGTTTAATTGTACCTCATTAAAAAAGAAAAAAGGAACCGCACGTTTCCATAATTATTTAATAAATTCCCTTATTAATGAGCATGAAGGTTATTTCCAATTTATTCTCTGAGTTTTCTTAAAAACACACACACAATGGCAATAATTTTTTGGGTGCTCTTAGGTTAAAATTTAAAAAGGAATACTTAGTCATACATGACTAAAGGCAAAAGTTACCCCCAAATGGCTGGATATAGCAAGTTACTCCTGATATCTGCGGGCTAGATGAAAGAAAATGACTGTTGAGTTTTGGTCACACTTAAACTTGCAATTGACTGTTTGGTGGATAGAAATTCTTAAATTGAGTCAGTCCTAACACACTGCCCAGCACGTTCTGTGGTAGACAATATTTTATAAGCAGATTAAATTATTCAAATTGTTGATGCCATTGAAATAATCTTTAGGCAGATGAAAAATGTTTAGATTTATTCTTTTCCCAAAGGGAGAGAATACTTCCCTTCAGTGAGTCATTTGATTTTGATGATGTTTGTTGGGAACCAAAATCTGGTGATAAAAAAATCCCTCAGAATGTCTCATACTGTATTTAAGATTTTAAGGTTTTTTTATTACAAGAGTTTGAGATCACAGAGGAAGAAATATATAACTAAGTAAGAGTTAATAAGAGAAAAACAGTATTGCTTAGAACAGGGCTGTGAAATTACCTCCATTCCTGACTTGCCCTTCTTTAGGGCCCTTGCTTACTGATTGTTTATTCCTCTACATATTTATTTCTTCATTTGCCTGGTTTCATTTATTTATTTTTGTCTGTTTTGATTGCCGACATTGTTTTGGTTGCCCCATCTAGGAATGGACTCAGCTGGGACCTGAAGTTTATAAAATTTGGTGGCCTTCCTTAAAATACAAAATTAGGTTTTAAAATGAAGATTTATTTAAAATGAAACAAGAAATAACAAATTCCAGTTTTTAAAACGTGAACAAATACCACAAACATCACAATGTCCAATTTTATTTTATTTATTTATTTTTTAACATCTTTATTGGGGTATAATTGCTTTACAATGGTGTGTTAGTTTCTGACTTACAACAAAGTGAATCAGCTATACATATAATGTCCAATTTTATTAATGGCTTGTCACACTTAAGAAAACTTTTCTTCTACACTCTCTTGGCTGTGTATCTTTGATCACCTCTTTGTATGACAATAATTTTGTAATTATTGTTATAAAATAAGAAATAAGACTTTCATCTGCCTGGTTGATTTCAAAATTAAAACTTATTGATACTTGAAATGCATAAATTTGCAACTTCACACATAAATATATTCAATAGTTTAAAATACCTTTATAGGTGTGCATTTTGAAAACACAAGAATTCTAACAAATGATAGGTCAAATGATTTCTACCAGAAAATTAAAAAATTGTATAAATTGTACATTTATAATTGTATACTCTGCATTATTAACTATTCTTTTCTTTTTTTTTTTGACTACATTCTTGAGAATAATGAGCTTCTGTTTTGACTAATTGTTGATGACAATTGAATCTCCTATTGCCAAATTTATACATGTGGTGATTGGAAGAATTCTTTATAGGTCAGCCTCTACCTTGGTATACTTCTAACTCTTTCTTCCTCCACTACCCACAGACTTCTGGTGAGGGCTGCCTCAGGAAACACTCATTTTGCAATATGACCTCTGGTCCTGAATCTCTGAGTTGAGGGCATGTTGGGAAGTTGGGCAGAAGTATTCCAGGAAGTCATCCCTACACAAGATGGCTAGCATCAACTATACAAGAAAGGGGCTGCAGATGACATAAATCTACCAACTCAACATAGCCGAATCCCCAGAATGTCTGCAGCTACTCTCACTAACATGATATAGAGGGAAGTGTGATCTAGGGAAAATGCAAAATGGGAAGAGACAGTGTTTTTTACGTATTGTAGTCAATATTTTACCTTCTACAAAATTTTACAGAAACATATGACTCTGTGAACACCTTGTTAAGGCTCTTTCCTGAGCTTTATAGAAGACTATGCAGTGAAGACCTTTGTGCAGGTTTTATTAATTTTATGATAAATTTGTGCAGGTTTTATTAATTTTATGATAAATTTGCTTCTGAAGGCTTTTAACATTATTTTCAAAACAAGAGAGGGAGGAAGAGTAGGAAAGAAGAAAGGAAAGAAGGAAGAGATTGAGGGGGAGGGAGGGAAGGTCAAATTTGAGTTACTTACATGGAGTTTGTTTGAAAGCCATGCCTGCTTCATATATTTGAAAAATACTTGTGCTTCCAACACTAACACATAACTGGGTTAACATATATGTCACATCATGTTAAAATATATGTAAAATTAACAAGACTGTTTTGGTGTTTGTCTTCTAAAAGTTTAGGGTCTGCAATTTCAAGGGTTACGCTATGGATTTCAGGTCTGAAAATTATACATCAACTGTGCCTTAAGTTTTTCCTTTTACTTACCCATAAAATTTTAAAGTAAAATTTACATAAAGTGAAATGCACACATTAAGAGTGCAGATCAACGAGCTTTGACAAATATATGTCTCTGTAACCCTCACCCCAGTCAAGATATATTTCTATCACCCCTAACATTTCCTTCTGCCCCTTTCTAGTCAATATTCTTCTCCTGCTCCAAGAAAACAGTTCTTCTGATTTCTATCATCATAGGTTAGTCTTACCTGGTCTTGGACTTCATATAAACAAAATCATATACACTGTTTTGTGTCTCATCTCTTTTACTCAACAAAATGTTCTTGAGATTTAACCATGTTCTTCTGTGTATCAGTCATTCATTCCTTTTTATTGATGAGTAGTATTTCATTATATGGGTATACTTTTGTTTATCCATTAGTGGACATTTGGGTTGTTGCCAGATTTGGGCTGTTATAAATAAGGCTTCTGTGAATATTTTGTGCAAGTCTTTTTTTTTGAACATATGTTTTTGTTTCTCTTGGGAAAATACCTAGAATGGAATTGCTGGGTTGAAAGGTAGGTGTACATTAAACTTTATAAGACACTGGCAGCTTTGTCCCTACTTCAATGTAATATGGTATTAATTCCTTAGTTCTTCTAAAGCACTTGGGGATCCTCAGAGGAATAAGTCTATTAAGCGAGAATGATTATTAATTAAAGTTTATGACAAATAAATTATGCAATTATTATGTCAGAAATTCCAACTCTGCAAAGAGTTGTCTTAATTAACTAAATTTAATAATTACCAAGACATGCAAAAAGCCTTGAAGGTCAGTGTACTTCATGCAAAATCTTGATGAATTTTTAAAATAAATTTATTTATTTATGTATTTGTTTTTATTTTTGGCTGTGTTGGGTCTTCGTTGCTGTACGCGGGCTTTCTCTAGTGGCGGCAAACAGGGGCTGCTCTTCGTTGTGGTGCGCAGGCTTCTCATTGTCATGGCTTCTCTTGTGGGGCACAGGCTCTAGGCGCATAGGCTTCAGTAGTTGTGGCACACGGGCTCAGTAGTTGTAGCTCACGGGCTCTAGAGTGAAATCTCAGTAGTTGTGGCTCATGGGCTTAGCTGCTCCACGGCATGTGGGATCTTCCTGGGCCAGGGCTCAAACCCGTGTCCCATGCATTGGCAGGCGTATTCTTAACCACTGTGCCACCAGGGAAGCCCTTGAAGAATTTTTTAAAAAGAAAATTATATCAGTCAGTGTCCAGTTGGCAGACAGAAATCACAGTTATTTCAACCATGAGAACTTAATACAAATCAATGTTAACTAGATATAAAGTTAGTAGCTAGATAACTGAAGGAGAAAAAGAGGGCAGTAAGGTATAATGAAAGCAGGAATTATAAAAAGTAGCTACCTTCCCCCAAGAGTGGAGGAAAAGGAAAAGAGGTTGGAATTACTACAATTTAGTAGTGTGGAGCTAAAACTTAGACCTTAGGGGGCATGACTTGCTTGGTGTTGGTGTCTCTGGGTCAGGGAGGCTGTATGACAGGGGTCTGCAAATTATGACTCATAGGCTAAAACCAACTTATTATTTTTTTTTTGGTATGGTCTGTAGTAATGTTTTTTACATTTTTAAATAGCTGGAGAAAAATCAGAAGAATAATTGTATTATTTTCCTAAGGCCACTGTAATAAAGTTTCACAAACTGGGTGGCTTAAAATAACAGAAATGTATGCTCTCACAGTGTGGAGGCTAGAAATCCAAAATCAAGTTGTCACGGGACTCTCCTCCATCTGCGACTCTGGGCAGGACCCTTCCTCGCTTCTTTCTAGCTTCTGCAGGTGACCGTCAGGCCTTGGCAGTCCTGGCCCTGCAGTTGCTAAACTCCAGTCTCTGCCTCTATCTCCACATAGCGCTCTCCTCTCTGTGTGTCTGTGTCTTTACATGATGTTTTCCTCTCTTATAAGGACACCAGTCATATTGGATTAGGACCCACCTAACAACCTCATCTTATCTCGATCATATCTGCTAAAACCTTATTTCTAAATAAGACTACATTCACAGGAACAGGGGGTTAGGGCTTCAGTGTTTCTCTTGGGTACAATTTAACCCATAACAATAATAATATTTTGTGAGACATGAAAATTATATGAAATTCAGATTTTGGTGTCTATAAATCAAGTTATCCTTTTTTTTTTTTTTTTTTTTTTTTTTGCGGTATGTGGGCCTCTCACTGCTGTGGCCTCTCCCATTGTGGAGCACAGGCTCCAGACGCGCAGGCTCAGCGGCCATGGCTCACGGGCCCAGCCGCTCCGTGGCATGTGGGATCTTCCCTGACCGGGGCAAGAACCCGTGTCCCCTGCATCGGCAGGCGGACTCTCAACCACTGCGCCACCAGGGAAAGCCCAATCAAGTTATACTTTGCCATGCTCATTCATTTACTATCTCTGGCTGTTGTCATGCTACGATGGCAGAGTTGAGTAGCTGCTACAGAGACTGGCCAGCAAAGTCTCAAATATTTACTCTCTGGCCTTCAACAGCCAAAGTGTGCTGACATCTGTTCTATGTGACTGGTTTTGCAAAAGCGTTGAGAAATGCAAACTGGATTCAGCTGCTGCTACCGGAAGGACTTGATACTCTTAGGTGAAGAAGACATGTCATTGTGTGATGTGCAGGGGAACATGAAACAGAGGGTAAGCCCAGGGAAAACCAATGAGAAGGAGGAAGGCTCTTCATTCTCCTCCAGGCTTAGGCTCCTTATGTCACCCCCTGTTGGTGGCTTAGGAGGGAAGAAGCTAAAAAAGTGGAAATGTCATTTGTAGAGTCCCAGTCCTGGAAACACAAAGTAGAGACAAGAGAAGATTTAGAACTTATAGACAATAGCTTAATCACCTGAGCACACATACACGAATACACACATACATAACTAGTGGCGAAAAGTATAAGTAGCTGCTACTGACCTTGTTTCTGTAACTGAACTTGAGGCCATAGTTTGTATGTATGTATATATTTATTGAACTAAATTAACCATTTTGACATCATTATAGATTCATATGCAGTTGTAAGAAATAATGCAGAGCAATTCCATGTACCAGTTTACTCATTGTTCCCCCAACGGTAACTATACAACACAAGTTGCAGAACTGTAGTGCGATATTGCAATCAGGATACTGACATGGATACAATTAAGATACAGAAGATTTCATCACCATAGGATCCTTGGGTTGCCCTTTTATAACTTTCCTTCGCCCCCCCACCCCCACCTCTCCGCCTCTTGCCAACTTCCCCAACCCTATTCTTAATCCCTGGCACTCGCTAATCTGTTCTTGCTTCAATAGTTTTTTCATTTCAAGAATGTTATGTGAGTAGAATCATAGTACATAACCTTTTGGGATTGGCTTTTTTGACTCAGCATAATTCTCTGGAGGTGCATCCAAGTTGTTGCATTTATTACTGCAACATTCCTTTTTATTACTGAGTAGTATCACATGATATTGATATGCCAGAGTTTGTGTATCCATTCACCCATTGAAGGACGTCTGGGCCATGCTTAGTTTTAGGCTATTACAAAGTAGATAAAAACATTCTTGTACAGGTTTTTATGTGAATATATGTTTTCTTTTCTCTGGGCATTTTACATTCTAATCAGCAATGTATGAGGCCCAGTTTCTTTACTTCCTTGCCAGAATTTGGTGTAGTCATAATTTTTTATTTTAGCCATTCTGATACGTAATGATATTTTAGTGAGGTTTTAATTTGCATTTCCTTAATGGTTAATGATGTTAAGCATCTTTTCATGTGCTTATTTGCCATCTGTAAATCCTCTTCAATAATATGTCTGTTCCTGTCTTTTTTTTTTTTTTTTTTTTTTTACGCGGGCCTCTCCCATCGCGGGGCACAGGCTCCGGACGCGCAGGCTCAGCGGCCATGGCTCACGGGCCCAGCCGCTCCGTGGCACGCGGGACCCCCCCGGACCGGGGCACGAACCCGCGTCCCCTGAACCAGAAGGCGGACTCTCAACCACTGCGCCACCAGGGAAGCCCTGTTCCTGTCTTTTGCCCATCTTTTAACTGGATTTTTTTATTGTTGAGTTTTGAGACTTTTTAAAAAAAATTTATTCTAAACACCAGTCCTTTGTCAGATATATGGTTTGAAAATATTTTCTCCCAATCTGTAGTTTTTCTCTTTATCCTCTTAATATGGTCTTCCACAGAGAAAACATTTTAATTCTGATGAAGTCCAATATATCAGGTTTTTTTCTTATGAATTGTGCTTTGGTGTCAACTTTAAGGAATTTTTGCCTTGTCTTAGATCTGGAAGAGTTTCTCTTTTGTGGTTTTTTTTTCTAAAGTCTTTAATACATTTTGAGCTAATTTTGTTTAATGTATGAAGTTTAGGTCGAGGTTCATCTTTTTGGCCTATGGGTGTCCAATTATTCCAGCACTGGTTTTTGAAAAGGTTATCTTTCCTCCACTGAATTGGCTTTGCACCTTTGTCAAAAATAAATTAGACTTACCTGTGGGTGTATTTCTGTGTTCTCCATTTTATCTCACTGAGCTATGTGTCTATTTCTCCATCAATACCATAAAGTCTTGATTACTGTAGTTACATAATAAGTGGAAATCAAGTGCACTGATTTCTCCTACTTACTTCTTTATATTCAAGATTGTTTTACCTATTCTAGATCCTTTGCCATTCCATTTAAATTTTAAGATAATCTTGTCTAGGTTTGCAGATTATCTTGCTGGAATTTTTATAGGAATTTCATTAAACCTGTAAGTTAGGAAATCTGGGATTCAGGGTTCAGCTTTTTGTAGAACTGAGTTGCTTGTAACCCTCTCCATTGCTTATTTACATAGGTTAACATTCATGATAGTTTGCTAAGAAAATGTTTGTGGGTGCATGTATATAAGTGTGTGTGTGCGTGTGTGTTTGTAAAGAAAGAAAGGGGGATAAAATAGTACTTGTTCTGATTTAGTGCCCCTCTGGAGATAGAGGGTCAGGGACAAGCAGCTCAGTGAGGGTTTGGGGACCAGGTGATGAAACTGTCAGATAGAACCTTTGGATATGACCATTTTTACATGGTTAATTTGGTTGAGGTAATTTGATACAGCCCTTTTAAAATACAATATCCCTCTTATATTACCAGCTTATATTAGCAACATATATCCCTATACCTATTCCTAATGCCCATTCCAATCATGACGGATTTTCAGTTGTGTTTGTTTTTGTATTGACACACATTTTGGTCCCATCTATGAAGTTCTTAAGTTAATTAAAAATTTTAAAAATAGGTAATAGATTCACATGGGTAAAAATATCAAAACAACATATGAAGAAATACACCTTATATTCTTATACCCATTCTCCCCAAACCCACATCCATACAATTCTACCCCATCTCAATAAGTAATCACTTCTGAATTTCTAGTTTATCATTCCAGAGAATGATCTGCATATATTTTCACATATATGCTTAGAGTATTTACTTTAGAATACTCTGTCATTAAAAATGCAAATAAATTCAGGTTTTGAAAACACGCACCTCAGATTGGGACTTGAACCCACGTGCTGGGACTTGAACCCGGGCAAAACCCTTACTGGGACTTGAACCTGGCCAAAACCCACAATCTTCCAACTGAGATCACATACCTGGTTTCAGGACTTAATGAAGCGCAGGTTCTTGACATCTCATCACAGAAAGAATTCGGTGAGAGACTAAGTGATAGGTAAGAAGTGGATTTATTTATAGAGAAACACACTCCACAGACAGAGTGGTGTACGTCATCTCAGAAGCTGAGAAAGGGCTTGGGAGAAACACACTCCACAGACAGAGTGTGGGCCATCTCAGAAGGTGAGAAAGGCACCAGGGTATGGGGTTGTCAGTTTTTATAGGATTGAGTAATTTCATAGGCTAATGAGTGGGAGGAGTATTCCAGGTATTTTAGGAAGGGGCGGGGATTTCCAGGAATTGGGCCACTGCCCACTTTTTGATCGTTATGGCTGGTCTTGGAAATGTCATGGCACCTGTGGCTGTGTCATTTAGCTTGCTGATGTGAGCATATACTGAGGCTCAAGGTCTAGTGGAAAAAGTTGACTTCTCTGCCATCTTGGATCCATTTGGTTCTAATCAGTTTATATCATGTCCTCAGACTATGTATTCTTTCAAAGGTTGTGCCCTGCCTCCTTCCCTCCTGTTTCAGTTTGACTTTTTATTCATTACTTTAACTCTGTCTGACAATGGACATGGATGTATGATCTCAGTTTTTTCCACGATTTTTTTAATGGTGAAAAATTGAAATAATGTATATTGACAGTCAAAACCTTCCTTTTTAAAACTTTGGGAGGACATGCGCTCACTCCCTCTTGCAAGAGCACCAGAATCACAACTAATCACTGAACAATCATCGAGAGGAAGACACTGGAACTCACCAAAACAGATACCCTATAGCCAAAGACAAAGGAGAAGCTGCAGTGAGACAGTAGGAAGGGCGCAATCAAAATAAAATCAAATCCCATAACTGCTGGGTGGGTGACTCACAAACTGGAGAACACTTATACTACAGAAGTCCACCCACTGGAGTGAAGGTTCTGAGCCCCACGTCAGGCTTCCCAACCTGGGGATCTGGCAAAGGGAGGAGGAATTCCTAGACAGTCAGACTTTGAAGGCTGGCGGGATTTGACTGCAGGACTTTGACAGGACTGGGGGAAACAGAGACTCCACTCTTGGAGGACACGCCCAAAGCAGTGTGCGCACTGGGACCCAGGGGAAGGAGCAGTGACCCCATAGGAGACTGAACCAGACCTACCTGCTAGTGTTGGAGGGTCTCCTGCAGAAGCGGGGTGTGGCTGTGGCTCACCATGGAGACAAGGACACTGGCAGCAGAAGTTCTGGGAAGTACTCCTTGGTGAAAGCCCTCCTGGAGTCCGCCATTAGCCCCACCAAAGAGCCTGTAGGCTCCATTGCTGGGCCATCTCAGGCCAAACAACCAACAGGAGGGAATTCAGCCCCACCCATCAGCAGACAAGCGGATTAAAGTTTTACTGAGCTCTGCTCACCAGAGCAACACCCAGCTCTACCCACCACCAGTCCCTCCCATCAGGAAGTTTCCACAAGCCTCTTAGATAGCCTCATCCACCAGAGGGCAGACAGCAGAAGCAAGAACTACAATCCTGCAGCCTGTGGAATGAAAACCACAATCACAGAAAGACAGACAAGAAGAAAAGGCAGAGGAGTATGTACCAGATGAAAGGACAAGATAAAACCCCAGAAAAACAACTAAATGAAGTGGAGGTAGGCAACTTTCCAGAAAAAGAGTTCAGAAAAACGATAGTGAAGATGATCCAGGACCTCAGAAAAAGAATGGAGACAAAGATCGAGAGGATGCAAGAAGTGTTTAACAAACACCTAGAAGAATTAAAGAGCAAACAAACAGAGATGAACAATACAATAGCTAAAATGAAAAATACACTAGAAGGAATCGACAGCAGCATAATTGAGGCAGAAGAATGGATAAGTGACCTGGAAGACAGAATGGTGGAATTCACTGCCATGGAATAGAATAAAGAAAAAAGAATTAAAAGAAATGAAGACAGCCTAAGAGACCTCTGGGACAACATTAAACACACCAACATCTGCATTATAGGGGTCCCAGAAGAAGAGAGAGAGAAGGAGAAAATATTTGAAGAGATTATAGTTGAGAGCTTCCCTAACATGGGAAAGCAAATAGCCACCTAAGTCCAGGAAGCACAGAGATTCCCAGGCAAGATAAATCCAAGGAGAAACATGCTGAGACAGAAAATAATCAAACTGACAAGAATTAAAGACAAATAAAAATTATTAAAAGCAACAAGGAAAAAATGACAAATAACACACAAGGGAACACCCATAAGGTTAACAGCTGATTTCTCAGCAGAAACTCTACAAGCCAGAAGGAAGTGGCATGATATATTTAAAGTGATGAAAGCGAAGAACCTACAACCGAAATTGCTCTACCCAGCAAGGATCTCATTCAGATTCGACAGAGAAATCAATATCAGATAGGTTTAATTGATATTTATAGGACATTCCATCTGAAAACAGCAGATTAGAATTTCTTCTCAAGTGCACATGGAACATTGTCCAGGATAGATCACATCTTGGGTCACAAATCAAGCCTTGGTAAATTTAAGAAAATTGAAATCATATCAAGCATCTTTTCTGACCACAATGTTATGCAATTAGAAGTCAGTTGCAGGGGAAAAAAATGTAAAAAACACAAACACATGGAGGCTAAACAATACATTACTAAATAACCAAGAGATCACTGAAGAAATCAAAGAGGAAATCAAAACATACCTAGAGACAAATGACAACGAAAAAACAATAACCCAAAACCTATGGTATGCAGCAAGAGGGAACTTTATAGAAATACAAACCTACCTCAAGAAATAAAACAAATCTCAAATAAACAATCTAACCTTACACCTAAATGAACAAGAGAAAGAAGAACAAACAAAACCCAAAGTTAGTTGAAGGAAAGAAATCATAAAGATCAGAGCAGAAATAAATGAAATAGAAACAAAAAAAATAATAGCAAAGATCAATAAAATTAAAAGCTGGTTCTTTGAGAAGATAAACAAAATGAATAAACCTTTCACCAGTCTCATCAAGAAAAAGAGGGAGCGGACTTAAATCAATAAAATTAGAAATGAAAAAGAAGTTACAACAGACACTGCAGAAATACAAAGGATCATAAGAGACTACTACAGCAACTCTATGCCAATAAAATGGGCAACCTGGAAGAAATAGACAAACTCTTAGAAAGGTATAACCTTCCAAGGCGGAACCAGGAAGAAATAGAAAATATGAGCAGACCAATCACAAGTAATGAAATTGGAACTGTGATTAAAAATCTTCCAACAAGCAAAAGTCCAGGACCAGATGGCTTCAGAGGTGAATACCATCAAACATTTAGAGAAGAGATTACACCCATCCTTCTCAAACTCTTCCAAAAAATTGCAGAGGAAGGAACACTCCCAAACTCATTCCACAAGGCCACCATCACCCTGACACCAAAACCAGACAAAGATACTACAAAAAAAGAAAATTACAGACCAATATCACTGATGAATATAGATGCAGAAATCCTGAACAAAATACTAGCAAACAGAATCTAACAACATATTAAAAGGATCATACACCATGATCAAGTGGGATTTATGCCAGGGATGCAAGGATTCTTCAATATACGCAAATCAATCAATGTAATATACCATATTAACACAAGGAAGAATGAAAACCATATGATCATCTCAATAGATGCAGAAAAAGCTTGTGATAAAATTCAACTCCCATTTATGATAGAAACTCTCCAGTAAGTGGTATGGAAATAAAAACAAAAATAAACAAATGATACCTAATGAAAATTAAAAGCTTTTGCACAGCAAAGGCAACTATAAGCAAGACGAAAAGACAGCCCTCAGAATGGGAGAAAATATTTGCAAATGAATCAATGGACAAAGGATTATTCTCCAAAATATATAAAGAGCTCATGGAGCTCAATATTCAAAAAACAAACAACTCAATGAAAAAATGGGCAGAAGACCTAAACAGACATTTCTCCAAAGAAGACATACAGATGAACAAGAGGCACAAGAAAAGCTGTTCATCATCACTATTTATTAGAGAAGTGCAAATCAAAATTATAATGAGGTATCACCCTCGCCAGTTAGAATGGGCATCATCAGAAAATCTACAAACAACAAATGCTGAAGAGGGTGTGGAGAATATGGAACCCTCTTACACTATTGGTTAGAATGGAATTTGATACAACCACTATGGAGAACAGTATGGAGGTTCCTTAAAAAACTAAAAACAGAATTACCATATGACCCAGCAATCCCACTACTGGGCATATACCCTGAGAAAACCATAATTCAAAGAAACATGTGCACCCCCATGTTCATTGCAGCACTGTTTACAACAGTCAGGTCATGGAAGCAACCTAAATGCCCATCGACAGATGAATGGATAAAGAAGATGTGGTACATATACACAATGGAATATTACTCAGCCATAAAAAGGAATGAAATTGGGTTATTTGTAGACATGTGGATGGACCTAGAGACTGTCATTCAGAGTGAAGTAAGTCAGAAAGAGAAACACAAATATCGTTTATAAACACATATATGTGGAATCTAGAAAAATGGTACATATGAACTGGTTTGCAAGGCAGAAATAGAGACACAGATGTAGAGAACAAATGTATGGACACCAAGGGGGGAAAGCGGGGTGGTGGGGGTGGTGGTGGGATGAATTGGGCAATTGGGATTGACATATATACACTAATATGTATAAAATAGCTACCTAATAAGAACCTGCTGTATAAAAAATAAATTAAATTAAATTGGAAAAATAAAACTTTCGCACATTTTCCCTTGCTTTCTTTTCTTCTCTATAAATAAATACAATTCCAAGTAAATCTGTTTAATTTTTGGGCTTGCAGTTTCTTTGCAAATCATATAATCTTACTTCTTCATGATTAAGAGAAGACAAGTTGCTCGTTCAAGGCCAAAGGGTCAGTTTGTAGCAGACCTGGGACAGGAACAGAGGCCCAGTCTTGGGCTGCCTTTTGCCCATATCCGTGAATGCTTTCATTGCTGTAAAATGGTTCAGATTTATTATTACATGGCTGAAATCCATTGGAGAAATGTTTCTGCCATGCATCTCAATCCTCTGCCATTCATGCAGTCCATCCTTTAACAACAAGGATGTCTTCTTTTTTGCTGACATGTTTTATAATTTTAGTTGTTTCTGCTCTCTTAGCACTTTCCCAGCTCAATGATTAATTCTCCAATCGGAACCCACTTAGATTGGAATAAGATCTCGTCAACCGGAAAGAGCAAGTGAATAATTGAAATTTTTATTAAGGATGAAACTACTTTATCATATACTATTCATTATGTATGATAGTTTCAACTTTCTGAGTGTCTTTGGCCGAATGCATTCTTCCTCATTATCTTTTGTTTGTAATGTTTAATTTAAATGACCAGTCTTCTGTTCTTATGCAGGAAAAGATGTTGGCACAGTCCTCAAACAGTGAATGCTACTTTTCAAGTTGGGATAGGTTTGTATTAATGTAGTAGTCTGACCCCTAGTGGTTATAAAAAATATGTGCACTCTGATTGTAGCAGCAAAGTTGGATTGGATTTTATGAAAAGTGAATATGAGACAATGAATTCCTCCATTAAAATAAATAAAAGAGAAATGAGAGAGAAAATATGAGTTCAGAGAAGAAAAATAATAAAAGGAAAATGTACACAACATTGTGTTTCTATAAAAATAATTTCCAAATCTGTATTTTCACTATTTTTTAGTCACACGTGATCAGGCTTCACTTAAAAATATGCTTATGTTCCAGGAATCCATTTTAAGTTATTTATTGGAAACCAAAACTTGTTTTCCCTCTGCAGTTAATGTTTTGTTTTCATCCCAGCATGGCACTTTCTGGTCTGTTTGCTATAGAATTGGAATCAGACTTAGAGTTGGATGAGACTTTTGTGATAATCTACTGAAGATCAGAGACCCAGGAGGGGTTAGTAACTTTCCTGGAGCCACAAATGTGAACTGTCAGCAGGAGGAGGAGGTTCTTGGGAGCTTAGGGGCAGTGTCGTGCTGCAGAGGAGAAGGAGGGTTTCAAGAGTTTCAGCCCAGAAAGAAACAAACTATAACCAAAGTTATACATGTACTATGTGCCCACTGTAAAAAATTCAGAGAGATGTTAAGTAAAAAGTAAAAACTCTCCCTTCCTTACCAGCCTGGGTTCCTTCAAACCTACAGCCTACAAGTATCTACTTTTTTTTTTGCAGTACGCGGGCCTCTCACTGTTGTGGCCTCTCCCGTTGTGGAGCACAGGCTCTGGACGCACAGGCTCAGCGGCCATGGCTCACGGGCCCAGCCACTCCGCGGCATGTGGGATCTTCCCAGACCGGGGCACAAACCCGTGTCCCCTGCATCGGCAGGCGGACTCTCAACCACTGCGCCACCAGGGAAGCCCTAAGTATCTACTTTAATGTGCAACCTCCAGCTATTTCTGTCTGTATGCACACACACACGCGCGCGCACACACACACACACACGTTTTTCACATGAGTTCATACCATACATATTATTCTATAAATTGATCTAGTCATCTAATAAAACATCTTGGACATCTGTGTAAGTCAGTACTTTTTAAGTTGAAATACAGTTGATTTACATTATATTAGTTTCAGGTGTACAACAGTGATTCGATATTTTTGTAGGTTATACTCCATATAAAGTCATTATAAAATATTGGCTATATTCCCTCAGCTGTGCATTACATCATTGTATCTTATTTATTTTTTACCTAGTAGTTGTACCTCTTGATCTCCTTCCCCTATCTTGTCCCTCCCCCTCCCTCTCTCCCTACTGGTAACTGTTCTCTGTAACTATGAGTCTGTTTCTGTTTTGTTATATTCATTTGCTTATTTTATTTTTTAGATTCAACATATAAGTGACAACACACAGTATTTGTCTTTCTCTGTCTGACTTATTTCACTAAACATACTACCCTCCAGGTCCGTCTGTGCTGTTGTAAGTGGCAAAATTTTGTTCTTTTTTTATGGCTGAGTAATATCCCACTGTATATATACACCATGTCTTCTTATACATTCATCTGTTGATGAACACTTTGATTGTTTCCATGTCATATCTATTGTGCTGTTATGAACATTGGGGTGCATGTATCTTTTTGAATTAGTATTTTTCTTTTCTTTGATATATACCCAGGAGTAAAATTGCTGGATCATATGGTAGTTCCATTTAAAATTTTTTCAAGTCCATACATTCTTTCTTTTAAATAGATCTTTACTGGAGTATAATTGCTTCACAATACTGTGTTAGTTTCTGTTGTACAACAAAGTGAATCAGCTATATGTATACATATATCCCCATATCCTCTCCCTCTTGAGCCGCCCTCCCATCCTCCCTATCCCACCCCTCTAGGTTATTGCAAAGCGCCAAGCTGATCTCCCTGTGCTATGCTGCTGCTTGCCACTAGCTAACTATTTTACATGTGGTAGTGTATATATGTCGATGCTACTCTCACTTAGCCCCAGCTTCCCCCTCCCCACCCATTTCCTCAAGTCCATTCTCTATATCTATGTCTTTATGCCTTTCCTGCCACTAGGTTGATCTGTACCTTTTTTTTTTTTAGATTCCATATATATGTGTTAGCATACAGTATTTGTTTTTCTCTTTCTGACTTACTTCACTCTGTATGACAGACTCTAGGTCCATCCACCTCACTACAAATAACTCAATTTCATTTCCTTTTATGGCTGAGTAATATTCCATTGTATATATGTGCCACATCTTCTTTATCCATTCAACTGTCAATGGGCATTTAGGTTGCTTCCATGTCCTGGGTATTGTAAATAGTGCTGCAATGAACATTATGGTACATGTCTATTTTTGAATTATGGTTTTCTCAGTAGTGGGATTGCTGGGTCATATGGTAGTTCTATTTTTAGTTTTTTAAGGAACCTCCATACTGTTCTCCATAGTGGTTGTATCAATTTACATTCCCACCAACAGTGTAGGAGGGTTCCCTTTTCTCCACACCCTCTCCAGCATTTATTGTTTCTAGATTTTTTTATAATGGCCATTCTGACTGGTGTGAGGTGATACCTCATTGTAGTTTTGATTTGCATTTCTCTAATAATTAGTGATGTTGAGGAGCTTTTCCGGTGCCTCTGGGCCATCTGTATGTCTTCTTTGGTGAAATGTCTATTTAGGTCTTCTGCTCATTTTTTAATTGAATTCTTTTTTTCTTTGATATTGAGCTCCATGAGCTGTCTGTATATTTTGGAGGTTAATCTTTTATCTGTTATTTCATTTGCAAATATTTTCTCCCATTCTGTGGGTAGTCTTTTCCTCTTGTTTATAGTTTCCTTTGCTGTGCAAAAGCTTTTAAGTTTCATTAGGTCCCATTTGTTTATATTTGTTTTTATGTCCATTATTCTAGGAGGTGGGTCAAAAAACATCTTGCTGTGGCTTATGTCAAAGAGTGTTTTTACTATGTTTTCCTCTAAGGGTTTTATAGTGTCTGGTCTTACATTTAGGTCTTTAATCCATTTGGAGTTTATTTTTGTATATGGTATTAGGGAGTGTTCTAATTTCATTCTTTTACATGTAGCTGTCCAGTTTTCCCAGCACCACTTATTGAAGAGACTTTTTCTCCATTGTATGTTCTTGCCTCCTTTGTCATAAATTAGCTGACCATAGGTGTGTGGGTTTATCTCTGGGCTTTGTATCCTGTTCCATTGCTCTATATATCTGTTTGTGTGCCAGTACCATACTGTCTTGACTACTGTAGTTTTGTAGTATAGCTTGAAGTCAGGGAGCCTGATTCCTCCAGCTCGGTTTTTCTTTCTCAAGATTGCTTTGGCTATTCGGGGTCTTTTGTGTTTCCATACAAATTGTAAAATTTTTTGTTCTAATTCTGTGAAGAATGCCATTGGTAGTTTGATAGGGATTGCATTGAATCTGTAGATTGCTTTGGGTAGTAAAGTCATTTTCACAATATTGATTCTTCCAATCCAAGAATGTGGTATATTTCTCCATCTGTTTTTGTCATCTTTGATTTCTTTCATCTGTGTTTTATAGTTTTCTGAGTACAAGTCTTTTGCCTCCTTAAGTAGCTTTATTCCAAGGTATTTTATTCTTTTTATTGAGATGCTAAGTGGAATTGTTTCCTTAATCCCTCTTTCTGATTTTTCGTTGTTAGTGTATAGGAATGCAAGAGATTTCTGTGCAT
The DNA here is from genome assembly GCF_003031525.2 of Neophocaena asiaeorientalis asiaeorientalis. Lineage (NCBI taxonomy): Eukaryota > Metazoa > Chordata > Mammalia > Artiodactyla > Phocoenidae > Neophocaena > Neophocaena asiaeorientalis. The sequence goes on along the minus strand of NW_020175532.1, from coordinate 2,313,924 downwards.
TAATTTTGTATCCTGCAACCTTACCAAATTCATTGATTAGTTTTAGTAGTTTTCTGGTGGCATTTTTAGGATTTTCTGTATATAGAGTCATGTCATCTGCAGACAGTGACAGTTTTACTTCTCCTTTCCAATTTGGATTCCATTTATTTCTTTTTCTTCCCTGATTGCCATGGTTAGGACTTCCAAAACTATGTTGAACAAGAGTGGCAAGAGTAGACATCCTTGTCTTGTTCCTGATCTTACTGGAAATGCTTTCAATTTTTTACCATTGAGTATTATGCTTGCAGTGGGTTAGTCATATTTGGCCTTTATTATGTTGAGGTAGTTTCCCTCTATACCCATTTTCTGGAGAGTTTTTATCATAAATTGGTGTTGAATTTTGTCAAAAGTTTTTTATGCATCTATTGAGATGATCATATGGTTTTTATTCCTTAATTTTTTGATATGGTGCATCACATTGATTGATTTGCATATATTGAAGAATACTTGCATTCCTGGGATAAATCCTACTTGATCATGGTTTATGATCCTTTTAATATGTTGTTGGATTCTGTTTGCTAGTATTTTGTTCAGGATTTTTGCATCTATGTTCATCAGTGATATCAGTCTCTAATTTTCTTTTTTTGTAGTAACTTTTTCTGGTTTTGGTTTCAGGGTGATGGTGGCTTTGTAGAATGAATTTGGGAGTGTTCCTCCCTCTGCAGTTTTTGGGAAGAATTTGAGAAGGCTTGGTGTTAGATCTTCTGTAAATATTTGATGGAACTCATCTGTGAAGCCATCTGGTCCTGAACTTTTGTTTGTTGGAAGATTTTTAATTACAGTTTCAATTTCATTACTTATGATAGGTCTATTTATATTTTCTAATTCTTCCCGGTTCAGTCTTGGAAAATTGTACCTTTCCAAGAATTTGTCCATTTCTTTGTGGTTGTCCATTTTATTGGCATATGGTTGTTTGTAGTACTCTCTTATAATCCTTTGTATTTCTGCAGTGTCAGTTGTGATTTCTCCTTTTTCATTTCTAATTTTATTGATTTGGGTCCTCTCCCTTTTTTTCTTGATGAGTCTGGCTAAGAGTTTATCAATTTTGTTTATCCTCTCAAAGAACAAGCTTTTAGTTTTATTGATCTTTGCTATTGTTTTCTTTGTTTCTATTTCATTTATTTCTGTTCTGGTCTTTATGATTTCTTTCCTTCTCCTGACTTTGGGTTTTCTTTGCTCTTCTTTCTCTAGTTGCTTTAGGTGTAGGGTTAGATTATTTATTTGAGATTTTCCTTGTTTCTTGAGGTGAGATTTAATTGCTATAAACTTCCCTCTTAGAACTGCTTTTGCTGCATCCCATAGGTTTTGGGTCATTGTGTTTTCGTTGTCATTTGTTTCTATGTATTTTTAAAATTTGTTCTTTGATTTCTTCAGTGATTTCTTGGTTATTTAGTAGTGCACTGTTTAGCCTATGTTTGTGGTTTTTACAGTTTTTTTCCTGTAATTGATTTCCAATCTCATAGCATTGTGGTCAGAAAAGATGCTTGATATGATTTCAATTTTCTTAAATTTTCCAGGGCCTGATTTGTGACCTAGGATGTGATCTATCTGGGAGAATGTTCTGTGTGCACTTGAGAATAGAGTGTATTCTGCCACTTTCAGGTGGAATATTCTATAAATATCAATTAAATCTATCTGGTCTGTTGTGTCATTTAGTGCTGGTGTTTCCTTATTTATTTTTCTGTTTGGATCGTCTGTCCATTGGTGTCAGTTGGGTGTTAAAGTTCCATACTATGATTGTGTTACTGGCAATTTCCCCTTTCATGTTTGTTAGCATTTGCCTTATGTATTGAAGTGCTCCTATGTTGGGTGCATAAGCATTTATAATTGTTATATCTTCTTCTTGGATTGATCCCTTGGTCATTATGTAGTGTCCTTCCTTATCTCTTGTAACAGTCTTTATTTTAGTCTATTTTATCTGATACGAGTATTGCTACTCCAGCTTTCTTTTGATTTCCATTTGCATGGAATATCTTTTTCCATCCCCTCACTTTCAGTCTGTATGTGTCCTTAAGTCTGAAGTGGGTCTCTTGTAGACAGCATATATATGGGTCTTGTTTTTATATCCATTCAGCCAGTCTGTGTCTTTTGGTTGGGACATTTAATCCACTTACATTCAAGGTTATTCTCAATATGTATGTTCCTATTACCATTTTCTTAATTGTTTTGGGTTTGTTTTTGTGGGTCTTTTTCTTCTCTTGTGTTTCCCACCTCCAGAATTTTCTTTAGCATTTGTTGTAAAGATGGTTTGGTGGTGCTGAATTTTCTTGCTTTTGCTTGTCTGAAAAGCTTTTGATTTCTCTGTCGAATCTGAATGAGATCCTTGCTGGGTAAAGTAATCTTGGTTGTAAGTTTTTCTCTCTCATCACTTTAAGTATATCCTGCCCTTCTCTTCTGGCCTGCTGAGTTTCTGCTGAAAGATCAGCTGATAATCTTATGTGTATTCCTTTGTATGTTATTTTTTCCCCTTGCTGCTTTTAATATTTTTTCTTTGAATTTAATTTTTGTTAGTTTGATTAATACGTGTCTTAGTGTGCTTCTCCTAGGGTTTATCCTATATGGGACTCTGTGTTTCCTGGACTTGGGTGACTATTTCCTTCCTCATGTTAGGGAAGTTTTCCACTATAATCTCTTCAAATATTTTCTCAGGCCCTTTCTTTTTCTCTTCTGCTTCTGGGACACCTATAATTCAAATGTTGGTGTGTTTAGTGTTGTCCCAGAGGTCTCTTATGCTGTCTTCAATTCTCTTCATTCTTTTTTCTTTATTCTGCTCCTTGGCAGATATTTCCACCATTTTGTCTTCCATCTCACTTATTCATGCTTCTGCCTCAGTTATTTTGTTATCGATTCCTTCTAGTGTATTTTTCATTTCAGTTATTGTGTTGTTCATCTCCGTTTGTTTGTTCTTTAGTTCTTCTAGATCTTTGTTAAACATTTCTTGTATTTTCTCTATCTGTGCCTCTATTCTATTTCTGAGATTCTGGATCATCTTTACTATTATTACTCTGAATTCTTTTTCAGGTGGATTGCCCATTTCCTCTTCATTTATTTGGTCTTGTAGGTTTTTACCTTGCTCCTTTTTCTATGACATATTTTTTTCCTGTCTCATTTTTTTTCCCTTTTTTTAAATGAGTGGGATTGTGTTCCTGTCTTACTGGTTGTTTGGCCTGAGGCTTCCAACACCGCAGTTTGTAGGCTGTTGGGTAGAGCTGGGCCTTGGTGTTGAGATGAGGACATCTGGGAGACCTCACTCTGATGCATATTCCCTGGGGTCTGAGTTTCTCTGTTAGTTCAGTGGTTCAGACTTGGAGCTCCCTCCACAGGAGCTTTAGCCTGGCCCCTGGCTCATGAACCAAGACCCTACAAGCTGTTCAGGTTGGCAAAAAAAAAAAAAAAAGGAGAACAATAACAAAATAAAATTAGACTAGGAAACTAACAGCTATGATACAAAAAATATAAAACTAAAAATATAGATGAAACAACAACCAGAAGGTAAAACAGAACCACAATAGTAAAAAAGAGGAAGAGAAACAAACAAACAAAAAAAGATGCTGGAAAAGGCCTTGGTTGTGGAGGGTGGGGCCAATGCAGAGGTGAGGTTTGGGAGGTGGGAGGGGCCTATGCTTAGTACCCACAGGACTGGAAAAGGCGGGTAGGTCAGTGTGTGGGAGGGTGGGGTTTAGGCTCAACAGAACAGAGGGCAGGGGTCTAGTCTCAGAGGGCAGGGGTCCCCACCTGGGAGCCCAGCAGGTTGCCTGGGCTTCAGTAGGCAGAGCTCCTCCAGTCCTGAAGGGCCCCTCCCATGTGCCTCTCCTGATCTCCCGCCCTCCCTCCTATGCCCTCAGGACCCACGTGGCCTGGAGAGGGATTTGTAGGGCGGGAGATTGGCCTGGGAGCTTAGCAGGCTCCCCGGGTCCCAGTGGGTGGAGCAAATGCCCCCAACTCCTCTCCTGCTCTTCGAGTCCCAGAGGGCCCCTCATGCCTGTCTCTTCTGTTCTCTCCTGGCCTCTCTTCTACGCCCCCTAGGACCAACTCAGCCCGGAGGGGACCTCTGAGGGTGTAGGACCTGGCCCGGGAGCTGAGCTGACTTCCCCAGCCGATTGGGCAGGGAAAATTCTGGGCCCGTTCCCCACTGATCCAAGCCCCTGAGAGTCCCTCCAGGTGTGGGAACCCCTCCCCACTCTCAGCCTCCCCTCAGGGGCACCGGTGTTGTCCAGCCTCCACTTATCCTCCCCCCTCAGTCCCCCCATGTCCTACTGGTTAGCTTGGGGGTTCTTCCTGTTTCCTTGGGCATCGGGGTCCCCCACCAGAGTCTGGCATGTGCCCTAGTTGTGGGGAGACGCGAACTCTGCGTCCTTCCACACCGCCATCTTGACTCCTCCCAAGTCCATACATTCTTATTGTATGCTACTTAGTGTTTTGATGTAAGGATGTGGCCTAATATATCGCCTCCTCTTAATTAATTCCCATATAGTTATTTAAAAATCTTTTTCTGCTACTATAAACAATGGTGTAACAGGGACTTCCCTGGTGGTCTAGTGGTTAAGAATCCACGCTTCCACTGCAGGGGGTGCAGGTTTGATCCCTGGTTGGGGAACTAAAATCCCACATGCCGTGTGGTGTGGCCAAAAATTTAAAAACAAAAAACAAAAACAATGGTGTAACAAACATCCTACAGACTTATGCAAATATATCTATGGAGAAAATTCCATTAAAGTGAAATTTTAGGCCAACGTTTATGTATAATTATAATTTCAACAGTTAATAAAAACATATTTTGGAAACTAATATTGTCCCACCTCCCTTCTTCACATCTTTTCCCTGGTGCCCCTCCCAGGTCAGTGGCTTCATGCTGCCCCGCCCGCCCCGGCGGGTGAGCAGACAAGCCTCTCGGGTTGGTGAGTGCCGGTCGGCACCGATCGTCTGTGCAGGAATCTCCCCGCTTTGCCCTCCGCACCCGTCGCTGTGCACTACTCCGCGGTCCCGAAACTCCCGCCTCCGCCTCCCGCAGTCTCCGCCCGCGGAGGGGCTTCCTAGTGTGTGGAAACTTTTCCTCCTTCACAGCTCCCTCCCACTGGTGCAGGTGCCGTCCTTATTCTTTTGTCTCTGTTTTTTCTTTTTTTCTTTTGCCCTACCCAGGTACGTGGGGAGTTTCTTGCCTTTTGGGAGGTCTGAGGTCTTCTGCCAGCCTTCAGTAGGAGTTCTGTAGGAGTTGTTCCACGTGTGGATGTATTTCTGGTGTATCCGTGGGGAGGAAGGCGATCTCCGCGTCCTACTCTTCCGCCATCTTCAAGGTACCCCCGGCTTCATGCTTTTTCTTCCCTTAGCCAACCCTGCCCTTTGCCCTTTCCACACATTTAACTTTTGTTTTTTTAAAGAATGAAGCCTTCTGAACTGCCTCAGCTTTCTTTTTTCCCTATAAACTTTGTTGACAGCTTCTTCTCTCCCTCTCTCTTCTTGTCTCTCAGACAGCTGAGGAGAGAGCATCCTTCCCTCCTCCACCTGCTCACTCTGTCCCTCTTACATTTTCTGGACCTTCTCCCATAAGGTACCCCTTTATCTAGTGCTTCCTTAACCTCTCCCTTTTTACTGCCTATTTCTCCTTGGCTTATAAAATTCTCTCCCCTTTCATTTAAAACATGTTTTCTAAAGCCTAGCTACCTAATACTAGATTTGGAAGGTCCACAGTGGACAAAAGAACTGCTTTGTCAATAATTTTGAGTGTCTATCTACTGTTATCTCCCTTTTGAATATTTAGAACTCCCTTGTAGTTTGTTAAACATTCTGAGAAGTTCCGCAATGCTGGAAAGAAATCCGTTTACCTTTGCTCACTCAGTATATCCCCAAATTATTTTACCATAAACCCCACCGTCTCCCTTTTGTTTTTTTTCTGTAATGTTTATTAATATCTACGAGCACTTTTCAGGAAATTCTACGTTAAGTAAAAATTTTCCTTGACTCTGTGACTTGAGCAATCACTATCATTCCTCCTTTCTAAAGTTGAAATTCTTTAAAGCCGAGAGTATCTCACTTATCTGCACTTTTTTTTTCCTTTTGAACTGATGGTTTCCAGTTAACTGACTGAAGTGTGGGCTCTACCCTTACTGTTCTTTTGAATCTGCTAAGTTTGTTCTTAGAGATGCAGAATGAATTCCCAAATCCAGGAGCTTTCATTCAGTCCTCATCCTTTTTTTCATCTTAATGTGGGAAATGATACCACAGACAACTTTACCCTTCCAATTATTTGTTTCTTTCCTTACAGAGATATTGCATTACTCTGTTTCTTTTGGATTTTTCCTTCCCTTTTTAATTTTTGCCCCCTTTAGCTTTATTTAGTCATTCAATGATATGTAAGTGTCTATGTGCACCACGGGAGACACTGGGGATGATGATAGTGAATAGGACACAGTTTGCCCTCAAGTAACCTCTCTGCCGTGTGACCTATGTGGGGAGAATATAACCTTCCTTCTGAACTGGGCATTCTCTAGGTTTCTATGTGTGGTGCCCCACCCCTCCCCTTCCCTTCCTTTCTCTTTCCTGCACATCTGGTCAGTGCCAGGGCCTGAAGAGTCTGTCTCCTCATGGTCTGGTCTCACTGTTAGAAGATCAGCGCCTCGCTCTCTCTCTGAACTGTTGAATCTCTTCCTGAGTGAACCTCTTGAATTTGGTGTTCTCCATCCACTGTTTACGTCCATCGCTTTTTGGCAAAATTTTATTATGTCTCTTATCATCAGCAACTTTTAATGCCTTGTTTTGTGCCTTTATAAATATAATGTCTGCAGTCTAACATCCAAGGCTCTGCATAACGCCCCTCTTGCTTCAGCTCACGTTTCCATCCTACTCACACCTTGAAGTCCAACCCAGAGGCCACCTGCTGCAGAAGCCCTCCTGCTTTCCCCAACCAGCTCTCTCTCTCTGTCCTCTGAAACCCTGTTGGTACCTCTTATGACTCTTACTAATCTGTGTAGTAATCTAATCTAGCCTTTTATTTCTTTTCTATTCCTCTCTTCATCCCTACTTAGGTGTTAACTCACCTTCTTTGAGTACCATAAATGATTGGATGATCACTGCTCTTCACACTTGCGTGTCAAGGGTCTTAAGAATCAGAGATCAGTGACCACCCTTTGCCTCTCAGTATACTGCCTAGGACGAGGTCACCCTATTAGGAGAAAATTACCGTACACAGACTTGACCCGGGACACTGGCTGGATACAGTGATGAGGAACTATTTGGAGAGAAGTACCTCAAAGCACTAGCAGAATCTAAAGAGAAAACCTGGATCCTTGATGAAATCACTGAGTGCGTGGACCACTCTTAAGGCTACCTACCTTTGGACTTCTTGTTAAGAAAACAACAAATCTCTTGTTACTAAGGTTTTTGGTTTGATTGAAAATGAATACTTCCAACTGATACACATAGCTCTGAAAACTTCTTAAATCCCTTCCTTCACTTCTGCACCCAAGAGCACCAACACACTTTACAACTCTGCCCTAGCAGCAGCAGAGGTCAGATTCAGGCAGTTCAGAAAGGCTGCTAGTTGAGATGGGCTCTAGCAGGGAGGGATGGGAGAGCGAAAGGTAAGCAGGGGAAGAAGCAGTGATTTCTCTGTAAGTTGGGGATTGTCTGTATGGTTTGCGTAAAAAAGAAGGTGCAGAAGTCAAATACTAGCTCAAGAAGCTTCCGGGCTTCCCTGGGGGCGCAGTGGTTGAGAATCTGCCGGCCAATGCAGGGGACACGGGTTCGAGCCCTGGTCTGGGAGGATCCCACATGTCGCGGAGCAACTAGGCCCGTGAGCCACAACTACTGAGCCTGCGCGTCTGGAGCCTGTGCTCCGCAACAAGAGAGGCCGCGATAGTGAGAAGCCCATGCACCGCGATGAAGAGTGGCCCCCGCTTGCCGCAAGTAGAGAAAGCCCTTGCACAGAAATGAAGGCCCAACACAGACAAAAAATAAATTAATTAATTAAAAAAAAAAAAGCTTTAAAAAAAAAAAAAGAAGCTTCCATCTGACTGGAATGTAAAGTTGCATATCGGGTACCGCACAGAGTAGTGGTAGTGGGTAATCACCCAAATATTTATTTTTTAAATGTCTCTTACATTCAGACATTCTCCAGAGTTACTTTTTGGAAGAAGAGTTGAGTTATCTGTTCTGGGTTTTATTCTTAGAATAACATTTTTGAGTTGATACAGTGTCATAATTTGCTAGCTCTTACAGACTCCTGCCTTCCTAAAAATGTTTCTGACTCTTCCATGTTTGTTCAAACGAATGTTTTCATCATAACCATGGGTATGGAAGTCAGAGTACGATGGACTTTGGCTGCTTATTCATGAGAGAGAGGTCTTCAGGACAGACGTCAAAGACAGCCTGATAAAGATGTGACCTGGGAGATGGAGTTCAAGGCCAGAGGAGTCCCATGTCAAAGGTTAACCCAAGTAGAGGCAGCAAAAAAAGATGGTTGTAAAAATTCGTGGCCAGCTGTGGAAGGGCAATACCTGGATTCACATTCAATAGAACTGACCAGAGCCAGTCTCTTGGATGCAAGGTAAGCAGTTTGTCCTTCCCCTGTGTTCTGCTTGACTAGAGGGAAGGCTTTGTTAAGCTTATCCCTGGATAGGACTGAAAATTGTTTTCTGAAAATTTTTAGTGATTTCATAAATCCCTTTGAGATAACTCTCATTTAAAATTTTTCTGTAGTTTTTTGAATCACTTACCTACTTTATTACATTAAATCAAACATGGTGCTGACTTATAATGGGCTGGTATCTTTCTCTTAATATTCTATCCACACAGGTTAAGTGAGGGCACCCAATAGTGTACATTAGTGGCAGAGGTGGGAATATGGTCAGTTCCTGGAGTATCTGGGTTGGGTACCAAGCACTCAGATGTAGTGGCTGAAAAACCTGCTTCCTGATCCTATATGTGCAGAAGTTATTTCCTACAAAAGAATTGTGGAGCTGTGCCAGAGAGAAGGCAAAGAAAATTCATTTTTCTCTTTTCTCCTCAGGCCCTCCACCTTCCCTATAATGATTGCATGTTCCTAAGCCAGAGTCATATAAAAATCAATCCCATTGCCTGACTGCCTGGTGCTATGGGACATCCAGCATTAAGAAAAATGTCATGAATGAGAATGGTGGCCTTTCAAGGGCTTTTTATTGATTTTCAATGGGTTTAACTGCTATCCCCAGGCTTTCAGACATTATCTCTTCGTATTGAAAATTGATTGTACTTTTTGTTTGTAAGTGGAACTTGCCTGGTGCGAGGAAACTAGCAGAGTCAGTCTTGATGCGCCAAATTAGGGACATGACTGTGAGAGTCATACTTTGGGGCACTTTGGGTAGCTGTAAGGATCAAAGGAAGCCATGGGAAGAGGTAGAGGCAGAAAATGGGAACTGAGACAAGGTAATGATAAATAGGACAATGGATCATTAACAGGTATGGAAAGGAATAGCCTGGCTGGGACTCTGAGAGGCCACCTGTGCAGTAAAGGTCCCCTCCCTCCACCACCAAGGTCCTCTAGGTGCTCATGGAAGATAAACCTAACTGTGCAAGTGCTCATGAGCTCTGGGAAGGAAAAATGACTATTCTCTTAGGTTCAAAACAGCTCTACTCTGAAATCATCTGTGAGGAGGTGAACCAGAAAAGGGAAAGAATTTCTCTACTCACTGGAGAGAATGATAAGCCACAGATATTTGGGGGCCACTGGTCCCAAATGGACATCTGTAGGATGGCAGAGGTCCGAGGCCAGCATCAGTAGAGAAGTGGAGCAAGAGGATGGCTGAGCTGTAAGTAGTGGCTCTGATGGTGTTTGATTAACTCTTCCCTCACTGGACACCCGCTCTTGTCCCCTCCCCACTCTTGGAGAATCTGATAAAGTGATTTCATCAAGGGCCCAGGCCTGGTGAGGCTTGGGGGCCATTTAAATGCTATGTGTGGGCACTTTTGAAAATTTTGGAATATTTAGGGAGAGGACTTCTATATAAAAAAGCTGACACCTTCTACTCTTTACATGCGTGAGGGCTTACAGCACTGAGATTGGGGTTATTGTTGTACATATAACCCTATTATACTGTTTGCTTATACAGCCTGAATCCCAAGACGGATGGAGTAGAATTATCCCTTAGCCCCCCTCTGGTCATAACCTTTACTTTGTTTTTCCCTGCAAGGATACCCTTGATGCTTATTTTAACTATATTGCATCTTCTTTAAAAAATATTAAGTGGAAATATTTATCCACTAATCTACCTTCTACCCCCAGATGTTTTTTCCACTTAAGAACTGAGAAAAAAATGTCATAAATTCTATTGTGTAAGACTGGAGCATCCCCCAAACTATTATCCTACATTTTTAACCCCTTTTGAACACCTTTACCTAGCTGCACCATTGTCACTTTAAATTCAATTTGTCCAAAATGAGCCACCCTCATCATCATCTGTTTTCTTCTCAAACCAACTTCCTCCCCTGGCTCCCCTATCACTCTTAATGATCTGATTATTCCATTTGTCTCCAGTCTCAGAATCTCTGTGAGTATCAATACATAATTACTATCTAAAATGTGCAGATCACTGGGTTAAAATTTGTGTGGGATACAGAGATGTGCAGAAACACTGATCTCATAAAGGAAAGGATGCTGTGGGGCACCACCCAGATCCGCTTCAGAAACAAGCCTTTCATTCTCCTAGATACCTGATGTGTTGGCTGCTGATGGCTCCCACCTGAGTCCTGTGAGCCTAACCCTCTACCTGCAGAAGGGAGCTGCCTTGTCTGAGGGTACACAACCCACGCCAATAAGGCCAACTGAGGGAACAAAGGCGTGGCTTCCTTGGTTCAGTTGGAGCAACGCTACAGGGCCATCACAGCTCCAGAGTCTCCGTGGGATTGGTGCCCCAGCTCAACACCCCACTGCCCAGTTCCACTGCCCTACTCCGCACAGGTGTTCCCAGGAGACTTTCTGATAAAGCAACTTCAGAGTTTTTTCTACTAAGGCAGTGGTCCTGTCTCCTCCCCTCACCCTCCACACCCAATAGGTTAGACTAGTTCAGATAATTACAGTTCAAACAGGTTAAAACTGGTTTAAGCCCTCCTAGCAGATGGCAGGGTGGGCGTCACCACGCTCTTGTCCTTTTCCCCCTTTCTCCTGGATTGAGAACTCAGAGGGGCTTTTTAAGTCTAAATAAGAGTTCCACTTTCAAGGGTGGAAAACCCCTGAGGTTGCCATTGCTGGCTGCCACTCTTGTGTTGTTGGATTCCGGTTCTTCATTTCTCCACGTGGCTCAGCCTGCTGCAGTGAAGTTTGTGGTGAAGCAGATCCAGTCCTGGCTGGGGCGACCCTGGTCTGTGGATGACTCCACTCTCTCAAACAGAGTGGCCGTCGCTGGGTTTCCTAGGCTGGAGCTCTTTGTGCCAATTCCATTCAGCCATCTTCAGAGACCCTCTCCTCTGAAACCCAGCCACCCAGAGGCTCCAAACCTGCCAAGCTGTACCCCACTACTATCCTAGACCAGTCAAAATGGACTGGGTTTTTTTTGAGATCACATTACATTTATAAATGTATTTAACATACATTTATTTAGTGTACTTAATATAATTTATGAAGAAGATGACATATTCATGATGACACATCTAAGAACATGGAATGAAGGTCTATTTGTTCAAGTCTACTTGTGTGTCCTTTAGGAGTCTTTAAATATTTTTCTCATATAGGTTTTGAATATATTTTACTTAGCTTATGCCTAAATATTTCATTTTATTGTACAATATTTTGCTGCGTAGATTGTGTTGTCTCTGTTTATTTTCTAACTGGTATTTGTTTGGATATATATATATTTTTTTCTATTTGGCAATTTAAAAACTCATATGTGTCCTATTTCATCTCATCTTTTCTCCACCTGTTCAAATGCCACCAGTCCCTCAGGATGTATATCCAGTAAGATAGCCTCCATAAAATACTTTCCCTACTTGAAAAAAAATATCTTCTCATTTCTAACCTGCATTAAGTTATGTTTGTACCTTTTCGTAGGCACCTACCCTAGTCTATCTTCTGTTATAATTTATGTATTTGTCTTAATTTCTTATTTTTCATCTTTTTAAAGACAGCAACTTATCTATTAACTATTTTTGTCCATCATGGTAACTTCTTTCCTTCCATGTGGTAGAGAATAATAATTAAGAAACTGAATTAATTGACAAAGAAAAGTGATGATGAAACAAGAAATATAGTTTCCTGAGTGGGTACTGTCTTCATTTATTTATTCAAGAAAATGTAATTAAGCATCTACTATGGCCCAAGCACTGTTCTGTTAGATCACAAGGTCTAAAGCCTTCTTTGGAAATATTTTTTCCCTTCAAAATCAAAATCTATTAATTTGGGTTTGGTCATAGATGAAATAATAAGTATTTCTTTAAAAAAATTAAGACTATTTAGGACTTCCCTAGTGACACAGTGGTTGAGAGTCCGCCTGCTGATGCAGGGGACGTGGGTTCGTGCCCTGGTCCGGGAGGATACAAAAAAAAAAAAAAAAAAAAAAAAAAAAAAATTAAGACTATTTAGAAGAACAATTGTGTTGCTTCAAAAATATTAAGTTAGAAACCTCATGGGAAACACATCAGTTATTATGATAAAGTCAAGGACAAGGGTTTTACTTCTCCACTGATTTCCATTGTATATATGGAAAATTGTTTAGGGTGATAAAAAATTAAATGTCCCAGAAGACTGGGTTTAGGATACTCTATAGCTCTGTAGCATTCTTTCTCCCAATACATTATGCTTTACTCATGTCTAGTGAGTTATACTGGATGTGTATCAGTTGATTTTTAATTTTTTATTATTTACTATCCTTTACTGAACTCTACACTATCCCTTTAGTACTATAAGGATTTACTTTGTTTTGGGGAATTCCCTGTCCCCAAACCTTTAGTGTTAAATATTTTGTTCCCCATTTTCTCTTTTTGCTTACATGTTTATAATGATTAAGTTCATTCACAAAGTTTTACTTTGAGGTGTTGTCATTTCTTATATAGGCCAATCAAACCTTTATTTCAATGATTAAGATTGTTCAAAATTAGTTAACTTTATTATTTTTATAATGAATTGATATTGAAGTTGAGATTGAGAATCTTTATTATAATAAACTGCCTTTTAATATTTGTGAAAATCTTAGAAAATGCATTTAAAGTATGTAATATTATAATTTCTCTCTAATCTTTCAGTAGCTAATTCATTCTCTTCAGGTGGTTTATTAGTATATATATTTTACTAAGGTCATTGTTAGAAATAGAAAATTTGTTTACTTCATTGGCAAATAAAAATGTTAAAAACATTTTTAACAAAACAATTAATATTTTCATCTGGAACTAAGATAACTAATGGAACCAGCTACACCCACTGGAAGCAGGTATTACTCAAGTGAATCACCAAATTCCAGATTAGCATTTAAAGGAGAGGATAAATGTTTCCCAAAGTGTGGTCCATGGACCAGAATATCTTTCCATGAGGACTAAGATATATGCGCTACAGGTGATTTTGCTGCATACAAAGGGTGCACTGAGCTACAATTGGTCAGACCCAACCTGATGAGCATTGAGCATTGCTTTTTGCATTGTTACTTTTAAAGAAACTATTCAAAGGAACTGCCAACCTCTCATTCATAGAAGCAGAAACTATTAGGATACAGGGACCTTAGAGGTCATCTAGTCCAGGAACATTATCTTATAGGCAACGGCCATCAAGGTTCACAGAGCTCAATGAGCTAGTCCAAGTTCATATGTTAGAGTGGGAGGCAGAGAAATGTGTTAAAATGAGAGGAACTGGGCATTCCCAGTGCACCGTAAGAGTGGTAATTGAAACCGTGGGTAATCATTAGTCAAATCCATTTCACCAGCCTTCACTAATCAAGGTCATCTACAAAAGACTTGCATGTCCTCTACTTGACATGGGGCCCTCAACAAGATGTTAGCCTGAGTTGTTTTCCAGGAACTTGGAGTCAGGTGTGTCTAGTTTGAGCTGAGCTAGTTAAGGCTGGACAGGATGACGGACCCAACCTTCCAAATGGGCACACATGAGCATCCTTGGTGACCTTTTGACATTCGAGGGCCAAAAACTCCACCCTCAGAGCATGTTACGCTCCTCCAGTTTGCACGTGCAGAGACCTGTAGCTTAGTTACGCCTGCGCAGAACGAGGATTAGGGCGCTTTTTCAATCATGTTTCTCCAGGCTCTCCACGCTCCCCACGCCTCAGACCACCTGCTGCTTTATTCCTCATCCCATAATACCCATAGCCGCTTGCGTTCTGGGAGGCGGAGCTGAGGCTTGTTTTGCCGTTTGCTCGCTTGGCCGCCTTGTGAATAAACTCTCTCTGCCGCGAACCTTGGCACCTCAATGTTTTGGCTTGTTGTGCGTGGTGCAAAACCAACCTGATGAGGTAACGTAATTAGTCTTGGGTCTGCCACTGAGTGGATCCAAGACGACTATTTTCCATTACTTTGTCCTACCTCTCTCTTGTCCACACTTCCTCAACAGAATTGAGCAACTAAGTAAATATTCTGTTCTATGCTAGTGGCTAATGAAATGTATCATGGGCTTGGGCTTGAATTATTTCTTCTTCCTGGTAACTCGGTAACTTAGTTACTTTGTGTCAGGGGCACTAGAGAGGTATGTTATGTACAGAGACAACAGTGTGAGATTTGGAGTCCGGGGACCTGAGTTTAAGTCCCCGTTAGCAAATGTGCTAAGCGGCTGCTGCTGGTGTGTTTGTTATTGTTATTTGAATTGTGTTTGAATCATGTTCTAGGTTTTAATTCCTCGTCCATTAAAAGACGGCAGTTCCTGCTGCTGAATTTACTGTTAAGTATCCTTCAAAAAAAATAATGAGATGCTTAGAAAAGTTAAAATCACTATATAAATGATGCTGTTATTACCATTGAATTATTCCTAAACGTAATAGAATACTATTATAACTTTTTACGAATAGTTCGTGGATTTCACGTGTTTTTTCCAAAGAGGATTTGTGCTGGCTTCAAAGAGAATAATAAAATAGAAATAGAAAAAATATCAGGACCAAAGGAAAAAGGAGAACATAAAGGTTAGCAGAGTGTAGCTTTGCTCATAGAAGAGGACATACAGACACATAGGCGTCACTTCCATTAAGCCCTTCAATGTTCTTTTAACAGTTGCCACCTGACGAGATGTCTGTCCTATAGCACTTTTTTTTTTTTTTTTTTTTTTTGCGGTACGCGGGCCTCTCACTGTTGTGGCCTCTCCCGTTGCGGAGCACAGGCTCCGGACGCACAGGCTCAGCGCCCATGGCTCACGGGCCTAGTCGCTGCACGGCAGGTGGGATCCTCCCGGACCGGGGCACAAACCCGTGTCCCCTGCATCGGCAGGTGGACTCTCAACCACTGCGCCACCAGGGAAGCCCTGTAGCACTTTAAAAAAGTGTTTTTAGTTGCTTAAATAAGGGCACTTGATTAGTACTGGGGAGAACTTTGCTATACACCCAGACTCGGGGTGGGGGGGAGTCTCATGGCTTTGGTTTTTTTCTCCACGCTCTTTTGTGTCTCAAGGTGGAGGCATGGTGTTAGATGACATTCTAATGAACGCAAAATCAAAATCACATTTTCAAAAGTCTTTAAGAGACAAAGAGAATACATGAGGATATCTGTTCGAAAAATCTGCTAGGGGGATGCACAGTGGGGAGCATATCAACTCAATTTGGTGTACATTTACATAAATTAGAGGTTAGTAAAAGGGAGCTGGGGTGGGGGAGGGGTTCATGCCGAGCTTACTTCTTCAAATAGGACATTCTGTGACTGGTGACAGCCAATTAAAAACGGATGACACTAATACCTTGTCTTTAGCACAAGATAATTAGACTGAATCTCTAGGATATATACCCACAGCTCATCGAAGCTCAGCTTTCACTCTCCTAGCAGAAAGAAATGAAAATAGCATGAGGTTTAGACAGAAGCAAAGATGATAATTTGAGATTGAAATGGTAGGAGATACTTTGAAAATGAAGTGAAAGAGGATTGACTACTAAGTGAAGAGAAAAAATGTTTGTGTCCCTGCAAACTCACATGTTGAGATAGTAACCCACAGGTGATGCTATTTGGAGGGAGGTGGGGTCTTTGGGAGGTGATCTGGTCATGAGGGTGGAGTCTTCATGAATGGGATTAGTGTCCTTATAGAAGACTCTAGAAAGAGCTCTCACCCCCTCTGACACAGTAAACCACGGAGTGGACCCTCACCAGACACTGAATCTGCCAGCATCTTGATCTTGGACTTCCCAGCCTCTAGAACTGTGAGGAATACATTTCTGTTCAAAGCCAGTCAGTGTATGGTATTTTGGCTAAAGCAGCCTGAAGGAACTAAGACAGAAGGGAATGAGAAATGAGAAGAAAGACCCAGGATTTAGGATGGATTAAATGAAGAAAAGGGTTCAATGTCTTTAGTGGGGGTTCAGACGGACGGACATGGACTGGGACTTTTCACTCTGCTACCCACCCGGGTTTGACAGTCTTTAGTTAAATACTTGGAGGGCTGGACTTTTGAGTTACCTATTTCTGATCTATAAGTGGAAAATCTCCCATGAGCCTTAGTGTGATGTCAATGACCCTCTTGGTAATAAGACCAAATGATGGATTAGGATAACATCTGAAGACACTTAACATTAACAGAAGAGAAGGAACAAAGTAGATTAGAAGAAGGTGGGAAGAAAAGGAAAACATGAAAGTGGGAGGGGAGCATTTCACCTGATACACCCTTGTGCTATAGGGAAATGGCTCTCAAACTTATAGCATGTAATTCTGTCAGTAGGGACCTTAGAACTTGCATTTCTAACAAATTCCCAGATGATATTGATGGAGCTGATCTGGAGACAAATATCCACTACTATCAGGATTTAAATTTACCCTGTTTTGAGGAATGAGACTTACTGTTTCTAGTGTAGACTCCAGCTTTTTCCAGTTTGTTGACCACATAGAAAATGAACTTTAGGCAAAAGGCTTTAAACTACAAGCTGAGAGTCTTGAAGACAAACTGGGGGTATTAGCCATTGTCGTACGTCTACACAGAGGCTGAGCAATCATTAGACGCGATAACTGCCCTGCTCTGTGGCAGGGCTGTTCACAGTAATAAGTTTGTGTGTTGCCTAGTACCAGTGACTTCTCATGTGTTGCCTAATAGAGTGGTACGTGTGGGGAAATAAAGCAATTGTGACATGAGTTCCACAATGACTTTCCACATTCCTTTGTAGAAAGCCTAAGTCTCCTGTCACAATTATAAGCAGTCTTGTCTCCATCCTGGTACAGCAATAGAATTAGTTGTGAATGCCTTCTGCTGCAAGAAATACAAATCCTGACCAACAGTGGACTAATAAAAAGACCTTTATTTTTGTCTCACAACGAGAAGTCTGGAAGTAGGTGCCTGCTGGGGTTGGTTCAGTGGCTCAGGGGTGTCAGAGTTATTTTCTGGATCTTTTACTTTGTGGTAGCACCCCCTTTCAATGCAGGAAGGATAAAGGGGGTGGCACCAGCCATAGTTGATTCTTTCATTAAGAAAAACAATCCTTTCCAGATTCTAGCAGACTTTCCTTTACCTTTCACTGGCCAGAACAGTGCAGGTGGAGCATTTAGCTCCTTTAGCCTCTGTAGGGAGGTGGGCAAAGAAAATGAAATTGATGAGAGTATGTTGGTCAACATATGGTGTCTGCCAGAGAAACAGACTCAACTCTCCTCTTCATGTTGAAATTCACTCATCAGAGACGAGCTTGTCTTTCGGTCTCTCAGGAGAGCCTCTCCTGTCCAATCAAACTCTTGCCCCATGATGTGGCAGTGCCCTGGGAAAACATGGCAAATCACGTTGGTCACCCGCATAGCACTGCAGCCTCCCAGGCAGCCTTGGGCACACTGGGCTCCTCCAAGGAGTAGATGTTGCCTAAGGCCACTCTGCTCCTCTCTTAGGGGTTCGTTTCCTCTCCTAGTACAAGCTCATGTAATCCTTATCTGTGTTTGAACATTCTTTTTTCCTACGGAGGGACTCTTTTTTTCTTTTTTGCAAGTGGTGCAGCTAGTTTATTTTATTTTTTACATCTTTATTGGAGTATAATTGCTTTACAATGTTGTACCAGTCTCTGCTGTACTAGAAAATGAATCAGCCACATGCATGCGTACATCCCCATATCCCCTCCCTCCTGAGCTCCCTCCCACCCTCCCTATCCCACCCCTCTAGGTCTTCACAAAGCATCGAGCTGGTCTCCCTGTGCTATGCAGCAGCCTGCCGCTAGCCATCCATTTTACACTTCGTAGTGTGTATATGTAAACGCTACTCTTTCACTTCGGGAGGGACTAATTTGACATGTGAGTGAACCTCACCAAATTCCTTTGAATTCCTTTCAAATTAGTTTCACCCATAGGAAGACACACGTGGTGATCATGATTTTTTCCAGCGGCCGTTTGAAAGTGCTCCTGGATGACTCCACCAGCAGCTGAAAAACGAGGTCATTACAGCCTCTGCCTTGGAGAGGCCATGCGTTACACAAAGGGGCGCTAAACAAAGAGCCCAGTGGTTCTCCAATGCTTCACTGATACCGCTGTTGTGAAATCAGTTTATCTGACGCACACAAGAACCAGGACTCCACAGACAACACAAGCCTGTGTTAAAGAAGAAGCCTATATGGAAAAGTGCACAGTTTCATACTTAGTTATTAGGGGCTTAGCTTTCCTTTGTATCAGTGAATTGGAATCCACGCTAACTTATGTCTCCTCCACGTGGAGTTCTCACCATTTGACCTCTCGTTCTCAGAGGAGTGAGCCTATTTCCAACAGCCTGGGTATGTTTAGAGAAGATTCCTCACTTTGGGGAGGATAGCAGCTTTATCCATTATGGTTCTGTGTTACCCCAAGAGCCAGAACGATAGCAGAATTCTCCCAACTGTAAATCCCTGGTCTTGCCTTTGGATAGGTGCCTCTGGAAGTCATCTTGTTCAGAAAATATTTGTTTGGAACCTTTTCCTATGACAGCAGTCTAGAACATATGAGAGACATAATTTTAAAAAACAACAACAAAAACATGCTCTCAAGGAACTGATAATCTCCAGGAACTGATGATCTAGGTGGGGAGGTAGGAGGCAGATTCTGGAGCGATACTGACAAATGAATTGGGAGTGGGTGTGTGGGGGAGATAAGAGCAAGTTGCGGCTCAAATGTTCTTACTGAGATTTAGCAGGTTTTCTTAAGTGGACTTTTCCCACTTGCTATGTGCCCTTAGGACAATTTCCAGGAATGAAATTTTCAGCAGCTGAATGGTTGTATCCATGGCCAGAAGGTCCATGGTCCTCACACCACCATTCTGGACATTGATCCATTTACATATATTTTTAATTCTAAGAGTATCTTTCTAGTCTTTTATACTGACTAAATTAGATAAATGTTATGGCAATTAATACGCAAACACCACCAACATTCCCCTTTCTCATTTTCAACAAAGGTAATTCATAATCCGCCTTACATTGTCAAACACTTATTTTAATGGTCTTTGCCTAAGTTTTAGTTGCTATTGAAACATAGGAACTATCAATAAATGTGCAGTCTGATGGAAAAGGCCCTATGAATGCCGACTGCTTATGTCCGAGGTGCCTTGTGTATTGACGGGCATGTCTTCACTTCTGTACAGTATATAGAGGCGGTGTAATATTTGAGTACACATGTGCTGAAATTTGCGCTACCTGGGCTGCCTGGGTTTGAATCGCCACTCCACTGCTCACTAGTTGTGACCTCGGAAGAAAGAAACAAGCTTGCCAAGGAGAGAGTTGGACTTTCCAAGATCCTGTGTTCATGATTATTTTTAATGATTACATAGGTTTATCTGCTTTATAAAAAATGTTATGTGACGTGTAAATAAATTAATTACCTGACCTTAAAGGTGCTGAAGCTGTTCAGAAATTCTTCCTTGAAGAAATACAACTTGGTGAAGAGTTACTAGCTCAAGGTGAATACGAGAAACGTGTGGACCATCAGACAAATGCAACTGCTTGTGTGTGGACAGCCACAGCAGTTACAAGTGTTGCAGCAAACTCTTCCACCACCAGTGTTCCAGATGCTTCTGACTAAGCTCCCAACAATTAGAGAACTGTAAGTGCTCAGAGCTTGGCTGAAGATGATATGGAATGAGAAACAAATGTCAACATAATAATCTCAATTTAAAAATATTTTTAAAATCTTTAAAAAAAAGGGGAGTCTTATTTTTGAGCTGATTTTGAAGCAGGTGAGTGACATAAATGAAAGCAACATATTTGATTATAGTTCTTGGGGCAATTTCATATCTGAAATCAGTTTCATTAAATGTAATGATGCACTGAATCTTCTACCCACCTCTGCAGCATGAGATTTCCCAAAGAGAATTTAGTTGCAACCGGTAGATGTGTTGCAGCCAACACCCAAGCAGGACTTGGATCACCTTGGACGTGGCAATGATTAGTCCTAATAATCTGGCAGCTGTAATGTTATTTAATATGTCAACTCTGTGAGCTCATGTAGGTTTGGCTGATGACTCTGATCAGGAGTGAGATGAATGCACTCAACTTTTATTGTCTGGGGAGAGTGCACAGGGCTGGTGCCAGGTAGAATAAAGCAAAATGCCAAGTTCATGTCTTGTATTACGTCTGTGCTCTACAGGCTGGTATCCGTCCCCTAAACACTCCTGCTCCCATGAGACTCTTGCCATTCACAGGAGCAGGCCTGATTTGAGAGAGCTAGATTGTAGAGGTTTTAGGCAACTTTTTGGTTACTGCAGAAAGAATGGGATCAGATTAACAGCTACAAATTAACAGCACAGTATGTCACACTCACTCTCTCTGGACAGTCTCTAATGAAATACAATTGGTGTTTGAAAACAACGTAGTGATTCTTGGGTTAAGATCTGGCAACGCCATTTCATTCTTGACAGTTGAGCCTGTGTAGCTTTCATAATAAGACCGTTGGCTCTGTACATAAAGGAGGTGGAGAAACGTTAGATAATGGCCACTTCTTTTCAGTCTTCATTCTTTTGCAGCTTCACATCTAACTCGCATATTCAGAGTTTCAAAAGAAGCCCACCTTTCCTGCATGTATTAGCCTAATTTGACTAAACATCTGAGAACTGTTAACAGAACTGGGTGTTGAAGTCTGTTTGCCTTTGCTGAGAAAAGCACCATCACTCACTGCCCCTTGGTGACCTCAATCCCTATTTCAGTGCCTTTGTGGACAGTTTCATGTAGTTTTCTGTTACCGACATCACTGCTCTGCTCCTCTCTGATGTTGAGAAGACCATTAGCATTTCCATATCTTTCTTTAAAGTCATATACTGATAGCCTGGCATATTCAATTTTCAATTAAATGAGAAGGCTGGGATAGCTGGCTCACTGGGTCTTAGAGTTTTGCAACCCGTAACTTTAACTTTCAGAGTTTATATTCTTCCCACCCAGCGAGGATAGAGTGGACCAATCTTTATTACTCCTCTTTGTTCGGGAACATCAATCCCTGCATCTATCATAACTAAAGTCTGGTTTGCCACATCTGCCAGGAGGCGTAGCAGGTGTGCATGGAAATAGAATGACAGGACATCTGTCTCCCTGGGAGACCAGGCTCTCTACCCCGGTCTTCCATTAAGCTATAATGCAGGAGAGAATGCTACGTATCACTATAGAGGTTCTTACTGTCTTGCAAGTTCAGAGGTTACTTTTAACCAGGAGAACAGGGGAAAGTTTCACAGAGCAACATTTAATTTGTGTGATCACCTTGAGTGATCAGTGGGATTTTGACATTATGAGATGCAGCAAAAAGAATTTTAGAGAGGTGACAAATGTCACAAAAACAAGGGATGGAGAAAGTGTGGAGTTGGAGAGTAAAAGTGGCCTGTTTTGTTTAGCCACAGTGGATTGAGTTCAGAATGTTAAGGAACTGGTATTTAATTCTGAGGAATAATTGGAGGATTTGAGGGAGAGAATGTGATGAGTTCCCGGGGCTTTCCAACACCTTACAGCTTTTGTTTCTAGGCCACGTCTTGTGAACTATTTCAGAGTTTCGATTCCTTCTTTGAATTTCAAATTCAGATTTCATTGCTGCCTATATTACTTGGGGCAATTGTGGAGCATGGACCAAAGTGCTGGGGCTTGGGTTCTGTCAGCCCTTGTCTGGTATCTTGGCTGTCACTATCAGATGCTCTGATTGTCCTGGGTTATGCTAGTTGACACAGGTAGGGGGCCCAGTGCAATCCAGGTAGTGGATTGCAATACATGCACGTGTGCACACACAAACACACACAGTCACACTCCACATGCATATTCTTTAGTTTCACCTGCTTTAAACTTTCAATGGAATCATAATCCATGTTCTCTTCTATGATTGGCATCTTTTCCTCCGTGTTCAGTTTTTGAGACCCTCTCATTGTCTGGTTGTTGCTGTGTTTCCATTGTTTCCTTTGTTTTCATTGCTTTATAATTTTTCTTTGTTTATACCACGGTTTATCCTTTCTACTGCTTCTACTTTTGGGATTTTGAAAAATGCTGAAATACATATTCATGAACTAGTCTTCTGATACACAAATGCAGATGTTTCTTTAAGGTCTTTTTTCCCGGAGTGTAATTGTTGGGTTAAAAGGATGCACACGCCACATTTTTCTAAGCAATTGCAAGTAGATGAGAGTTCCTTTTGTGCCATGTTCTGTTGTTTGACTTTTAAATTTCTGCTAAACATGTGGGTGTGAGATTGTATCTTGCTATAGCTTTATCTGGTATCCTCCCCCCCACCCAATACCAGTCAGCTTGAGCATCTTCTTTTGTTTTGTTTTGGGGCCATTCTTGTTTTCTCTACCGATCAGCAAGAAAGGTGTTTTAAAAAGTCCCATTGTTATGGTGGAATTTTCTCTTTCTTCTTGTAGTATTGGCAATTTTTGCTTTATATATTTGGAAATAATTTTATTAGGTACATGCAAACATAGGATTACTGTAAATCCTGGTGATTTAAAACTTCTGTCACTACCTTTACCTTTTGTAATTTTAATTTTTACTTTGTTCATTTTGCATATTGCCTCACCAACTTTGTTAGTACTTATCTTTTGCTACTTTTACCTTTGAATTTTTCTGTATGTTCATATTTTAGATTATACATGTACGGATACACACATGCATGCTGTATTTTTAATACCCATTTTTATAACTTTTGTCTTAACTGTAGAATTTAGTCTACTGACATTGAATGTAATGATGGACATATTTGGATTAAATCTAACATTTTGTACTGTTGTCCAATTTGTTCTATGTTTTTGTTTCTATACTTTTATGTATTATACATCCTTAACTTTTACATGTATTTATATATTTATACATTTCCCCCTAAATATGTTTCCTGGGCTATGTTCTCTTCTTTACTTCCTTTTTTTGGGGGTTGATTATGTCTTTTATGACCTTACTTTCCTTCTTCACTAGCTTAGAATTTCTACAGTCTGTTGGTTTTACTGATTTCCATACAGATTTCAACATGATTTCCTGATTTATAAAATTCTGTTAATCAAAACCTTAACCCTCCTCCAGAACAATACAAGGTTTATACAACATTGTAACTCAATTTATCCCCCTCTCATTTATATGCTCCTTTATTATATATTTAAATTCTATATTAAGAGAATCCTAAAAGGCTTTGTAATTAGTGCTTTATATCATGTTCATCTAGATCTGTGTCCATATTTAACACTGTCTTTGCTCTTCATTACTTCTAGCACCTTACACCTTTTTATTTGGGATAATTTTCCATCTTTCTAGAAATCCTTTAGAATTTAGTGCAGGTTTGCAGAAGCAAATTCCGTTTTTATTCTTCTTGAAATGTACCTATTTTGTCTTCAATATTGGAACGTTTCATCACTGGTTAAAGAGTTCTAGAACTGTAGTGTTCTCCTTTTTTTTTTTTTTCCTAGCACATCGAACATATTTGGTTTCTAGCTTTTAGTTGTAGCTGTTTACCATCAAGGTGATCTATTTTATCTCCTTAGCTGAATTTAAGATCTCCTGATCATTGGTGTCCTGTAGTTTTCCACAGTGGTGTATCTAATTGTGTACTTAATATATTTATAAATATTTACATACTTTTTTTCTTTAGCATGCTTGGTATTGGACTTTCTGGATCTAATGTTGGGAGACTAAAAAATTCCAGAAAATTCTCATCCATTATCTGTTTTAATATTCTTCTAAATTCTTCCTATTTTATTTTATTTTTCTGGAACTACTATGTTTTTCCATCTTTTTTCCATTTCCTTAATCTCTTTTGACAAATAATATTCACGTCTTTGTCTTTCATGCCGTGTTCTGAATAATTCATTTGGATTCATCTTTCAGTTCATTGTTTCTCTCTGGCAGTGTCTAGTAGGCTGAAACCATCCCTTGAGTGTCACATTTTAACGATATTTTCATTTCTAGAAATTCTGTTGTTTTCATATGTATTTTCCATTCCTTATAATTTCCTGGCTCATATTTTCAACTTCCCCTTTATTTCTGTACACATATTGTAATAGTTATTTAATATTCTGTGTAGAATAGTAGTATTCTGATAATTTCAAAACCTCAAATTCTTTGCAGGTCTGATCCTAACATTTGTTGTTGTTGCTGGTTGTTTTTTTTTTCTTTAATTTTTATTGGAGTACAGTTGATTTACAATATTGTGTCAGATTCAGGTGTACAGCAAAGTGAATCAGTTATACATATATCCATTCTTGTTTTAGATTCTTTTTCCACCATGTAGGCAATTACAGAGTATTGAGTAGAGCTCCCTGTGTTATACAGGACGTCCTTATCAGTTATCTATTTTATACGTAGTAGTGTGTATATGTCAATCCCAATCTCCCAATTTATCCTTCCTCCCCTTTCCCCAATAACCATAAGTTTGTTTTTTACATCTGTAACTCTATTTCTATTTTATAGATAAGTTCATTTGTACCCTTTTTTTAGATCCCACATATAAGTGATATCTTATACTAGTCGTCTTTCTCTGTCTGACTTATTTCACTCAGTATGACAATCTGTATGTCCATCCATGTTGCTGCAAATGGCAGTATTTTATTCTTTTTTATGGCTGAGTAATGTTCCATTGTATATATGTACCACATCTTCTTTATCCATTCCTCTGTTGATGAACATTTAAGTTGTTCCATGTCCTGGCTATTGTAAATAGTGCTGCAATGAACATTGGGGTGCATGTATCTTTTTGAATTATGGTTTTCTCTAGATATATGTCCAGGATTGGGATTGCTGGATCATATGGTAACTCTATTTTTAGTTTTTTAAAGGAATGTCCATACTGTTCTCCATAGTAGCTGTACCAATTTACATTCTCACCAACAGTGTAGGAGAGTTCACTTTGCTCTCCAGCCTCTCCAGCATTTATTGCTTGTAGACTTTTTAATGATGGCCATTCTGACCAGTGTGTGGTGATGCCTCATTGTAGTTTTGATTTGCATTTCTCTGAAAGTTGAGCAGATTTTCATGTGCTTGTTAGCCATCTCTATGTCTTCTCTGGGGAAATGTCTATTCAGGTCTTATGCCCATTTTCTGATTTTTTTTTTTTTATATTGAGTTGTATAAGCTGTTTGTATATTTTGGAGATTAATCCCTTGTCAGTTGCTTTGTTTGCAAATATTTTCGCCCATTCTGAGGGTTTTCTCTTTGTTTATGGTTTCCTTTGCTATGTAAAAGCTTTTAAGTTTAATTAGGTCCCATTTGATTATTTTTTATTTTCATGACTCTAGGAGGCGGATTGAAAAAGATCTTGCTGCAATTTATGTGAAAGGGTGTTCTGCCTGTTTTCCTCTAAGAGTGTTATAGAATCCAGCCTTAATTTAGGTCTTTAATCCATTCTGAGTTTATTTTTGTGTATGGTGTTAGGTAATGTTCTAATTTCATTCTTTTACATGCAGCTGTTCAGTTTTCCCAGCACCACTTATTGAAGAGGCTGTCTTTTCTCCATTGTATATTCTTGCCTCCTTTGTCATAGATTAGGTGACCATCTAACATTTGTTATTTTTAAATTTTTGCCTACAGTGTTGTTTCCTTGTATGTTTTGTAGTTTTTGACTTGAGCTGCTAATATTGGTTTTATCTAAGGGAATATTCTTTAGGTCTCCAGAGATAATTTGTGTTTGCCTCTGCTAGTTACATTTAGGTAAGTGCCAATGCAGAATCACTGTGAATTCTCAACTGAGTTTTGGTGGATCACACAGGTTGCATGATTTGGCTTGCTAACATCTATGAAGTCTGGATTGTGGTTACAAGTTCTCAGGGAAACCCTTTCTCTGTTTTCCAGTGCCAAGATTGAGACTTTTATTTTTATGCCTGAGGTATCTCTTTTTTTCCCCCTTACATTGGGGGTGAAACCCATTGTAATTTCAGGTTTACGGAGGAGAATCTCTTATAAGGTTCCTTACGTTGCACTTGCTTTGCCTTATCCCTTAAAACTTACGCAGACTTCAAAGCAGAAAAACGAGGGCTTCAGGTCCAGCAGAAACCCTTTTGCAAAGCCAGCTTAGGCACTCACCTCTTTAACTTCTCACTTTCACTTTGTTTTAGTCTTCTGCTTATTTTTTTTGTTGCTATTTCTTATTTTTGAAAGAAAAATAAAGAAGCACATGGCTTCCATCTGATAACTGGCCCCATCTATCTTTTAGATGGCTGACACTAAATCAAACCAAACCTGCAGTTATTTATTTCTTTTTTAAACATCTTTATTGGAGTATAATTGCTTAACAGTGTTGTGTTAGTTTCTGCTGTATAGCAATGTGAATCAGCTATATGTATACATATATTCCTATATCCCCTCCCTCTTGCGTCTCCCTCCCACCCTCCCTATCCCACCCCTCTAGGTGGACACAAAGCACCGAGCTGATCTCTCCATGATGCAGCTGCTTCCCGCTAGCTAGCTATTTTACATTTGGTAGTGTAGATATGTCAATGCTACTTTCTCACTTAGTCCCAGCTTACCCTTCCCCCTCCCCATGTCCTCAAGTCCATTCTCTATGTCTGCGTCTTTATTCCTGTCCTATTCCTAGTTTCTTCAGAACCTTTTTTTTTTTTTTTTAGATTCCATATATATGTGTTAGCATACGGTATTTGTTTTTCTCTTTCTGACTTACTTCACTCTGTATGACGGACTCTGGGTCCATCCACCTCACTACAAATAACTCAATTTTGTTTCTTTTTATGGCTGAGTAATATTCCATTGTATATATGTGCCACATCTTCTTTATCCATTCATCTGTCGATGGACACTTAGGTTGCTTCCATGTCCTGGCTATTGTAAAGAGAGCTGCAATGAACAATGTGGTACATGACTCTTTTTGAATTATGGTTTTCTCAGGGTATATGACCAGGAGTGGGATTGCTGGGTCATATGGTAGTTCTATTTGTAGTTTTTTAAGGAACCTCCATACTGTTCTCCATAGTGGCTGTATCAATTTACATTCCCACCAACAGTGCAAGAGGGTTCCCTTTTCTCCACACCCTCTCCAGCATTTATTGTTTGTAGATTTTTTGATGATGGCCATTCTGACTGGTGTGAGGTGATACCTCATTGTAGTTTTGATTTGCATTTCTCTAATGATTAGTGATGTCGAGCATCCTTTCCTGTGTTTGTTGGTGATCTGTATATTTTCTTTGGAGAAATGTCTATTTAGATCTTCTGCCCATTTTTGGATTGGGTTGTTTGTTTTTTTGATATTGAGCTGCATGAGCTGCTTGTATATTTTGGAGATTAATCCTTTGTCAGTTGCTTCATTTGCAAATATCTTCTCCCATTCTGAGGCAAACCTGTAGTTATTTTGAACTTAATTTCTAATTCTTAAATAATTTGCCTTAATAGGTTATTTTCTTTTCATAAAACAGTGAAATTCAAGCTTTTGACTCTTCTCCACTCATTTAGAAAATCTCTCCAAAAAGCAATGCAATACTTCTTTTGTCTTCCTGATGCATGGCTTTGAAAATTCCTTATAAATAATCTCTGAGAATCATCAGATTCGTTCATAAAATTATCTGAGAAATTGTTAATAGGTATAGGAGGAATAAGGAATGATTTAAATGTCATTAAGAATACTTCTGTGGAATTAA
The DNA here is from genome assembly GCF_003031525.2 of Neophocaena asiaeorientalis asiaeorientalis. Classification (NCBI taxonomy): domain Eukaryota; kingdom Metazoa; phylum Chordata; class Mammalia; order Artiodactyla; family Phocoenidae; genus Neophocaena; species Neophocaena asiaeorientalis. The sequence goes on along the minus strand of NW_020175532.1, from coordinate 2,285,771 downwards.
ACATGATATGTTCCTCCAATACCTAATCTTGAAAGGTAAATATAGGCTAAATATTCAGTAAGATTGGGGGTTAATTTTCTTGCTCTGGGAATACAGGATTTTTCTTCAAGTGACATTTACATAAATATATCTTGGAAATGCTGTCTATACCAAATCTTACTGTGCCTTTCATCCATGCTGTTGGAAGAAGCAGAAAATAAGTGGAAAATTTCAGACGTATTCTGAAAGAATCAAGTGATCCTGAAGAAAAATTGTTGTTTAGGAGGAAGTGTCTCTTACCATAACCTCCTGCCACCCAATATTTTGTTTGAGAACCTATTTTTATCCCCACTTCTACCTATTTAACTCTTCCTTTATAAAATTTTTTCTTTGCCTTTGAGCAAGGGCAGACTTTCAGTGTGCCTTATGAATCATTCAAATTATATGTCTGAGATGATATTTTCATTGACACTTGAAGAAAGCAGCTCATTCTATGTTTGCATCAGAGTAGTTAGCAATTAGGAAAATAATCTTCAATTTCCCACCTTCACATTAGCAACTTGGGATTTTACTGGTAGGAGGGTAGCACTGGTTATACTAATGCCATTAATTTCTTCGAGATGAGTGACAGCAAGATACAGCCATGCTGGTATCGATGCCAAGTAAACACACAATTCTTGAGGTTTTTAGGAACAGGTGAAATGAAGAGTGATTCTGCTTTTGGTGCTGTCTTTGTACCCCCAGTGTTGCAGGCGGGTTGGCATGCAGTTAGGAACGTGCGTTGATGTAATGAATTCTGAGAACAGAGATACACTTCAAGTTTAAGTATAAAGCTATTGTTACAAAAACCTGTTATATTTAATTTAAAATGTTCAACTCCCTAAATATGAATACTAAAAAGATACAGAATTTTGTAACTATGTTTCAGCTCAGTGTTATGGTTCCATGTGACCCGTAGACCCCAGTTTATTTTTTCAGATAGGACCAAGAGAGCCTTAATGTTCCCTTCAACTTGACTAAACTTGAGGCAGGCTTCTTCCTGACTCCAGGCCCTGACCTCCCTTTTCTTAGAACATTCACTTTAGAAAACTTATAATTCTAAATTTTTTCTCTGCCCCTTAGAAGTATAACTTTCAAAAAAACAAAAACAGAAAGCCAAAACTTCTTGCCAGTTTTACAACCCAGGTCAGTTGGATATATACAAATCATGTAAGATGTAGGCTTCTGTGGTCTCATAACTTGGTCTCAACCTATGTTGACAACTTTATTTTCTAGGTATCTTCTAGATTTTCTAAACCTAGAGTTCTCCACTTTTTTGGGAGACTTGGCTTACATACTTATGTTTTTCCTCCACTTGAACTTCCTCTTCCCTATAGCCATCTACCAAAATTCTACCCATGCTTAGGACCCAGATGCATGCGTAATCACCTTTCTAAACACCCACAGAGGAAGTGGGTTTTTTTTCCAGTCCTTTGTACTTCTTAGTATACAGTCGTGCTTATCACAATTTAATTTGTATTGTTATTCTGGTACATATATGCTCTCTATTTTATAAAATCTTTGAAGGTGGGTTTGTGCCTAATATATTTTGGTATTTTCAAATTACCTAATATCGATTTTATGCATAATGGAAAATATTTTAAAAAATGTGTTAGGTGAGTGAAAAAACATATGAGCAGATGCAAAGTGGTGCTCTCAGCCCCTCCCCCACTTCAAAGTTGCATCTTAAGTGCTGCCTTTACGTGCGTACCCCAGAGGCCTCTCCTCAATTTTCTGTGAGTTCTCAGGGAGATCAGAACTGCCATTTCCTGTTCTTGCTAACCAGAGTTATAGACACAGTCCATCAAATCTCATTCCTAAATCAGGAAACTGTGAATAGAGTATAGCAGAAAGTGTCTGCGCTGAAAATAAATGACTCTGGGACCCCACCCTATGTTATTCTATCTCTGATCAAACTCCTGTCTGACTCAAAGAGGAAATGAGTCGTATATCTTACGCGAGGTAGCAAATCTGAAATCTTTAGTTCCTTCAACACGTGGACATTAAAGAAGACGAGGGTGTTTATTTTCGGAGGGTGTTTATTTTCATTGCTTGGACTGTAGAGTTACAGGCCTTTAAAGGTGGTGGAGAAAAAAAATCAAATCAGTGTCCTAGAGATCTCAGCTAAAGCTCTGGACGCCTGGTGTGTCCGGGTGAGACACATGCTCAAAGTTGCCTACTCTGAACCCATCCTGCCTTCTTCCTTAGTTATAGAAGCCCACTTTTGTTCAGTGTGGCAAGGTACTAGTTAGACAGATACTTGTTACACAAACTCCCTTGCTAGAGAACGTAGTTCTGGCCAATGAAAAGTAAGCGAAAGTCTACTGGGTAAGGTTTCCAGGAAAACTTTTTCCCTCAATAAGAGGCAGAAGTGGCACATGCTTTAGCCCTTTCTCCTTTCTCCTCCTCCCTGTCTGGAACTTAGTGTACTACTCTAATCCCTTGAAGTGTAACACCATTTTGGAAGCATGAAGAAGAAAGATGCGTGCCAAGGATGGTAGACTGGAAAGATTGAAGGATCCTAGGACCTTGGTGGCATCTTGGTATAGTTGTATTAGTGCTAAGTTGCCATTTTTGGATTTTTTTGGTGGAAAATAAATGAACTCAGTTTGCTAATGCTAGTGTATTTGGGTTTCTGTTATGTGTAGAAAAGGCAAACCTGACAAATGCACTGGACATGCCTAGAAAACGTGGGGCTGATCCAACCACCTGGGCAGATCTGGCTCCTAAGCATCTTCTGCCATTTTCCGTATCTTCTCAGTGAGTTAAATGCAGAGGATCCAACAGATAACTTCAAGGCAACACCGACGGATACTAGGACCATAAAACAGAAGAAGCAAGAATCCCTGAACCACACAGAAAAGGTCATCTGCCAAACATCTGATCGTGAAGCGACAATGCACTTTTGTGTTAAACCACTGAGATCTGAGGGTCATTTGTTAGAATAACTAGCATTAAAAACTCCAGTAAAATGCCAGCCATCAGGAGAAAGTGTGAGATACTTCCTATATCAATTAGGATGCTTTTGGCTACAGGCAACAGAAAACTCCAAATGTAATCCACTGAAACAAGGATATTTAGCATCTTACAAACCAAGGATAGGGCAGGGCCAGCACTGGCTAATTTAATGGATAAATTACATCATTAAGACTCCATGTCCTGTCTTTCTGCTCTGCCATCCTTAGCCTTTTGGATTTGCCCTCAGACATGCTCCCCTCATAATTGTAAGAGGGCTGCAACACTTCCAGGGGTCATTGCCAGATATGTCCATACTTGAAGAGACCACCTCTCTTCAGGTGTGTCGTCTTAAGAGTGAAGAAACCTTTTCCAGGAAGCTGATAGCAGACATCTCATGTTTCAGAGGACACAAGTGCCTCACGTGCCTATGGCTAAACCAGTCACTGGCAAGGGGACTGGGACCTCCATGATTGGCTTAGGCCTGTCCGTTTGTCCCTTGGGGCTACTGGTGGGTCTAGGCTTCCTTAGAGCACATGATGCCCAGAGGAGGGCAGATCATGGGAATTCTATTAGGAAAGTAAAAGGGGTTGGGATTAGACATGGGTAGGTATCTTGGAGTACCTGATACACCTCCCATGAGAGAACCCCTTCTGAGAAGAGGGACCTGGGCGCCATGAGATGAATCCAGTGACAAAGATTTGATCACTGGATGATATTCAAGATCTCACAGTGACTGATAAAGGAGTATATTCCTGGTCCATCTCCTAGATGATGATTTGCTTCTCAAAGAGAGTGAGAGCTTTAAGTAAAAATTGAGTACTCAGACCTGCCCTGCCATTTCTCTCTGGGGGTTTCCCCTGCAGGGAACGTCTCCCTCAACTCTCCTGCGTCTCCTCGTCTTTGATGGCTGCTGCTTCCTGCTCCCTGAGGACCTGGAGTGCCTGGGAGTTGTGTCCTCCCTCCTCCTACCCCACCCCCAGGCTTCTCATGGCCCCAGGCACCTGCACCTTGTGGGGCTTTCTGAGCGCCCTCCCTCTCCCCCAGCTGTAGACAGCTGCTGCTGGTCATAAAGCCCTGATGGCCTCCGAGGGGTTTCCCTCAGTCCTTCTACACTTCCTTCTTTCATCCCTCACCTGGACGCAGCCTGGACCAAGAGTCAGTATGTTGAATGGCAGAGCAAGTGAGAGGCCCCCTCCTTTAATTTTGGATACTCCTATTTGTGGTCAGGTTATTTGAGAATTAAGTCACAAAATTATGGCTCACCAATGCTCCTCAAACAGAATAGGACAGGAAGCAAAAGGTAAAAATAGGTATTTTGTTAATATATATAAGCATGTTTATAATGAAACTGTGCATAGCTGCTACAGCCTTCATTTCTGTAACTGATCACGAGGCCATAGTTGACGTTGATCATTTTCTTCTTCCACTATCCACCCCATGTTCTCCTACACGTGGGCACGCCCTATCTGGGTTCTTTTTTTGGTGGACTGATTGGAATCTTTCTTCCTGAATCGTGGGAGTCTTTAGTGGTCTTGCCTTGATTGGGTCGTAATCTTCCACTGACTTTCACTGCTGGACGTGGAAGTACTGCCCGGTGTCCTGGTGCATCTTCTGGGTTCTGGTACAGACTGTTCTGCCCCTATTGTGTAGCAGCAGTGCAATTTCCCTTTGGCAGATTGAATAAATCATCACAGCTAGTACAGTAACTCCTCCTCTGCCTGTTAACTCAATGGCGTGAGGAGTCCAAAACGGCCAGATGGCAGTTTTAACTTCTAATTTAATGGGATGATTGTGTACCTTTTATTGGAAACCTTCTTCCCTTGGGAATTAAGATCTATAAACCATCATAATGCAAGGTTGCAATGACGGAACATGATGTGTAATGGTGAAAAATGCCACTTCTACCACCCCATCTTTTAATTTCAGGTCTATGTGTAACTGGCAATGGGAGAAATAGCCCCTTGTATCTGTCTCTGGTTTAAAACATATTACACCAACCTCAGCGAGTCTTATAAACCATTCTCCTATTCCGTTAGGCCTGCTGCTTCTCAGTCACGGGCTACATAAGACGAGGCAATAACGTGGGGACAAGTTTATTTCTGAAACTTCAGTCCCTGTTTACTCTGAAATGGTAATGGTAATGGAGGCCCAAGAGCTTAGGGAGGTTCAAGATTTCTCAGTTTTATCTGAGACACCCAAATATCCCCATCCCAGATCTCACAGCCCTGCTCTTTTGAACAATGCCCTAACCTTAGCACTGGGGACTTGAGTGTGCTTGCTTTGGACAACCGCAGTGGGGTCCAACTAACAGGAGCTGGGGCCATGGAGGAGAGCAGCTGTTGCTGGGGACAACCCTGGAGCCAGCGGGAGAGGGGAAGAAATACCCTGGCTGCTTCCATTCTATGATCTTAGATTGAGTCCTCCTGGGGCAGGGATTTGTGTATAATAAATTATTGCAGGAGTGCTCCTGGGGTAGTGCCATAAGAGGGTGGGAGAGGCAGGATGAGAGAGAGGGGTGAAAGCCAGGCAAAGTTCCTCAGAGGGTGACTATAGCTGGATCCTGGAGGAAACATCTGGAGTGTAAACTGTGCCTCAGTTCTCCTGAAGCAAAGGAGCTGGGTGTTCTTACCCCCAGCCATCTCCGTCATTGGTGAAGGGTGACCCCCTCCCCCTGCCTCCACAAGTAAATTCCCAGGCATTTCCAGCTCTTTGCTCTAGAGGCAAAGTGGGCTCCAAGAGCTTAAACAGTTTTCCAGAAAATAATTGCAGGGGTTCCCTTGGAATGAAGTCACACGGAAGCTAGTGGGAGTTGGGTGAGGTACACACAGAAACCATGAACAAGGAACCCCAGGTGATCTGAGTGCACTGCTGACATTTGTGGGCTATACTCAGACTCTTTCTACCCGTGCCTTTCATTCTCTGGAAATACTGGATGCCACGGGGCAAGGAAATACAGTTCTCTGTGAGATGGAACAGAGCTGAGAATGATGGGGAGTGATCTGAGAACAGATAGGCAATTGACCCCCATTCACAATGTCATAAACATTTTCCCCTGACATCAAACGTTTTTCTATGGCCATTCTAATGATTGTATAATATACCGACACACAGATGTAAATGGTCATTTATGCAGTCCCTCCTTTTTGTTAGAAACGAGTCCTTCCCTATTGTAAATACTATTATGGGGCAACTCTGCAACCAGAGGTTAGTTTATCTTAATCTTTTCCTTAGGACAGATAGTGTTGGTACTTTAATAGAGCTTCTGTGAAGATGAGGAGAGATATAGCATTACTCAAATGTTATAAGTGGATGCAACATGTAAAATTCCTGGTATGAATGTCTATCAGTAGGCAACATTTTACACGTGGTCTGGCTTCCAAAGTTAGTTGCTTATAATGCAGTGTTTGAAAATCAGTACATATTTTTGTACTGAAGTGATGTTTTAATTGGTATTTAGCTTCTCAATGTATCTCATGAGACTTCATTTAACTCATGAGATTTATTGGCACCCTAAATACCAATTATAACATCATTTCAGTGTATATGAAATATATATAAATACAAACATAGCTGAGCTGCTGAGTTACAGTATGAATAGTACACTCTTTTCCTCCTTTATTTCCTTTTTCTCATCTCAATCCATGTCTTCATGAAAGGCTACTGCCAAGCCGTGGAAGCAAAACAACCCTTGCCAGTCATTTAGGCTTGAGTAGAAATTTAGGTTTACTATGAATCAGAAAGAATTTGCAATTAAATCTCTTTAGTTATGAGATCCTTTATACCCTGGGCAAAGGATTTTTAGGTACCGTGTATAGGAGCAGTTTTTTTGAAAGAGAAGGGTAACCTTTTATTCCTAATTCATACCTTATTAGCCCTGCATACTTTATTTTTGCTGTCAACTGAGGTCATTGCTTGGTATTTACCAGGAAGAGTAAAACAGTGGCTTCCATTTTGAGAACATATTTTTGCTAGAAAAATTAAAACGTAGAAGATGCTAGTCAGACGTGACATGGAAGATTTTGTATATATAGGTGCATTCTTATTCGTTGGTTGTTAATCTGTAATCTTTTGTCTTGCTTTTAGATGCTGTCTAGCTCTGTGGGAATATGAGTACTTTATAATTAGCTTGCATGGATGTAGTCATATCACTACTGACTTAGCATCAAGTCTGGCTTCAGATATTTGTAGCCTTGTGTTTCGGAAAAGTTTGACTCAGTAAAATAATTTTAAAAATGTGTATTTTAGAATAGATTTAGATTTACAGGAAAATTGCAAAGGTAGTAGAGTTCCCACATACCCTACTCCCAGTTCTGCCTATTATTGATATCTTACAGTATGACACTTTTGTCAAAATTAGTGAACAAATATTGATACATTACTATTAACTAAAGCTCACGCTTTATTCAGGTTTCCTTGGTATTCACCTAATGTTATTTTTCTGTTCCAGGATCCCATCCAAGATATCACATTACGTTCAGTTATCATTTCTCATTAGGCTCATTTTGGTTATGACAAGTTTCTCAGACTTATTTTTTTTCTGGTTTTTTTTTTTTTTTTTGGTCTTTCAGGACTACAGTTTAGTTTCCTTATTCACATGCAAATCGGAGCACCTCTAATGATTATTTTGTGAACACTGTGTGATGTGAATTGCTATCTGCTAGACTATATAACTTTCATTTTACTTTCATGTTTCATACACAGGGTGAGAAAGACTTCTTTCTTTGTCTTTTTTGGTGAAAACACTTAAGTTCTAGTCTCTTAGCAAATTTTAATTATACAATTCAGTGTTATCAGCTACAGTCACCATGGTATCCATTAGATGCTCAGAGCTTATTCATCTCCTTACTTCATCTAACTGAAAGTTTGTACCCTTTTACCAACCTCTAGATTTTCCTTGTTTCTGAGGGCTCTGATAATTTGGGGGCATTCCGGTCAGGTGTCTTGTAGATGTCCTTCAATTGGGGTTTGATGTTTTATTCATTAGACTGGGGTTGTAGGTTTTAGGGAGGAGACCCATGTGCCATTCTCATATCGAGAGATCATGACTTGTCACAAGTGATGTAAACCTTGATCACTTGGCTGAGGTAGTGTTTGTCAGGTTCCCCACTCAAATTTTTCCCCCTCTTTCCACACCGTCCTCTTTGGAAGGAAGTCACAATGCACTGCCCACATTTTAGAAGTGGAGAATTATGCTTCATAAATCATTTGGCTTTAACCGGTGTTCATTTTAAATGTGTATTTTTTTAAAAAGATTTTAGGCTTGGTGCTATAAATATAGGTTCAAAAATAAGGAAAATAATAATTTCCCACAACCACTGTTTTTTTAAGTTAAATTTTTATCATGACACCAAAACTTAGGTCACTTTCGAAGACATATTTTAATATCTGGAAGACATTTATTGTTAAACTCTTTTCAAATCAATTTATATATATCATGAAGAGTGATCTTTTTTTCCCATGTTAATCTGGACATTTAATAATCTGACAGATTATTTAGTATCATTTACAAATTTCCAATTAGACTGTGGAGAAAATCTGCATATGCAGAAGCTATTTTTTCTTTTCTCTGGCGGAGTTGTGTGTTGTATGCCTTCATTACTTCCGCTGAGAAGAGATTAACTTTTCACTGTTGACCTATACTGAGTTTCATATGGAACAGAACTCTCCGGTAGAAAAGTGATTTTACTCTTCACCTTGCAGTGCTTTAGATATCCATCATAATTCCTGTCATATCCTATGGATGTTACTTTGACCATTGCAGTCAGAAATCCTGATGTAATCAGCTCAGTCGTCAGGGAGTTCTTTGACTCAAAACAGTTAGGAGACTTTAAATGAGCCCCACTAGCGGCTCTTGCTGGGTTGTGCTCTCAGGTGAGTTTCCATCAGTAATTAGATCTTTCATTCTTGGCTTTTGAGCAAGCACTGCCTTTCACATAGAACACTGAAAGTTTTGGAGCTTATTCGTGAAATAAAGGGAAACAGAAAACGCAGACCTTACTGTGGGAGTAAAGATTGAATTTTGAGCTTTTAAACTTGCTGGAGATGTCTTTTTTTTTTTTTTTGCATCTAGAGGTTTAAAGAGAAGGCTATCAACTCATTCTCTGTTCAACTTTATAATTTTTTAATTCACCTTACATTCTTGTCCTATTCCAAATGGAGAGCTTTTAGTATATTGGATTTATTTTTTGTGGTATATTGTGTTTATCCCGTGTTTGGATATGCTGTCTCTTTATCAATCATCTATTTATAAAATATGTTTACAATGGTGTTATATAGAATTGAAAGAAATGGCTGGGGTTATTACAGAGAGGATGGAATGAGAGTAAGGTGGGGGTATAACTATAACTCTTAAGAGTTTAGAGGTTCTGATCCTGGTATTGAATAGATATTACATGTTTTTTTTTTAGGCCCAACTCTAATACGAGGCCAGTTATACTATATATATTTTTTTGTCTCAGTGAAGATGGTTTTTAGGAGGTATTTGGAAAAAATGTCAATGGGTCAGTGAAAACTCTAACTTTTGAGGAGGATCTCTAATTCACAACCAACGGAAGCACTGCCTTTCGTAGCCTTCCCAATTTTCACAAGAGGTTCTCAGCCTCCACATCTCCTCCTCTGAGCTCTGACAGTTGTTCAAGCACGTGGTTTTGAAAATTGTCTGAGATTTTGTGCTATTTGCAAGCTAAAAAATTAACCATAGATTCATGGGTGCTGGCAGAAGACATGAGACTTTTGAGTCAGAGACAAAGAACTTGATTAGTCATGGCACAGCAAGTGTCATGAGCTTCATGTTTGTATTGGTTCCCTTGGCCCGTTAACTCCCTTAGAGACAATGAAGGGCGATGAGGGCGGATGCTGTGCACACAGTAGACTTGTCAGAGAAACCCTGAATTTAGGAAACCCTCAATTGTATAAGAGGGCTGCTAGCAAGTTGCCAAACCTTTGCTCCAGAGGAAGTCATTATGTTTATTACCCTGGTCAGGAAACAAATATGCCCTCTGCATTGGAGAAAAACCCATCTTCCAAGGTTGCTTGCTATGTAGACATCCTTGCAGAGATTTTTCAGAACAAAGCTGTCAGTGCCTTTTTCGTGGAAGACGGGCTGAAACACAAGAGACCAGTACAGTATGCCTGCCAATACATGGCTCTCATGTCATATAAAATTTCTATCTAATCATCTATTTATCTAGGAAGACAGAATAGCTAGACTCTAATATTCACTTTTTATTTATTCATTTCGTTATCCCATTTTTTATTCATGTATTTCAATGCTTAAGATGTCCCAGGCACTGTGCCTGGTGCTATGCTAGATAAGAAGAACGACAATGAGCTAGAAAGATGCAGTTCTTTACTTTATGAAGCTTCTAGTCCATGGGGTAGAGAGATTTTTAACAGTATAATTACCCAAATAACTAGTTATAACATGAAAAATGCAAATAAAGTACTATGAACGTGAATAATTTGAGACTTCGAGGTTCTGATGGAGGAAAGTATGAAGCACTTACTGGAACTGCCCGAAGACCTGTGCACCTGCAGTAAAGAAAGTGAGGAGGAGAGCGACTGTGAAAAAGGCTGGGGACAGTCAGGGAGCAGACAATGCAGGACCTGGTCTGCCATGTTAAGAAGGACTTGGCATTTTATTCTGACGGCACCAGGGGAGCCCTGAAAGGTTTTAAGCAGGAGAGTGATGCCATCAGGTTGTATTTGGAAAGGTCACAGGGTCTCTGTGGGGACCATGAATGGAAGAACATAAGATTAGAAGCAAAAAATTCTATGGTAGATGAAACGATGACCCATTGGTGTAGAAGTTCAGGATGGAGGGAACTGGTTGATTCTGAGATATCTAGGAAGCAAAATGAATAAAACCTGTTGACTGATACGGTGGCAGCAGAGTGGGAGACATCAAGGAATTCTCTTGGATCTTGTTTGAACATGGAGTGGATGAGTGGAAGGCCCATGTTGAGAGAGAACACGGTGAAGATGGGACGGGTTAAGTATTAACAAATCAACACTCAACATCTATCAGAATTATGTTTGAGTAAAATGTTACTTACTGAGCCTTGCCTTAGGGATATATAGTCTATCCATTCCTCTACATTCTCTAGATACTGTCCCTGTATTGAACTACGTGTCTGAAACATCTTAGTCCTCCAAAAAATCCCTTTTATTGAGCTACTCTTTGGTGTGGTGCTATCATTTTTCGTGGGGAGACATTATCAGAAAGAACCATGAGACACTGCAGCCTATCTGTGAATCCCAGGGCTTTCCCTATGAGAATGTAAGGGAGAAATTGTCCCGTGATCTTGGTACAGGATTAATAATTGAGCAACCGGGTCTTAATTTACAGACACCAAACTATGAAACAGACTGAGGCTCTTTCTTTGTATTATTGGCTATTAGAAAACTTGGAACCAATTTTGTTGCCCACTTCTCACCAGAATATAGGGCTCCACGGTGTACTGACCTCACTCTCACCTGCTCATTGCTCTTTAATCTTATTTAACATTTATTTCCTCTTGTTGAACTGAACGTATTTTTTGCTCAGCTGTCTTAAATATTTTCTGAACCAAGTTGGAGGGTAAATAAATAAATACAATTTTAAGACGAAGCCAGTAGTGACTTTGGACGAATTAATCTGCTAGGCTTTGGTACTTCATCTGTAAAATGACAGGTTTGAACCAGATCAACTCTTAAGAGCGTTTTTAGCTCCCACAGTCTCTCTCCCTACAGAAAACTGAGTGTTTTCAAGTTTGAGGCATTACAGACAATACATATTTCAGGTACCTAAGGCTGACTGGCAAGCCACTGTCTCTTGCCTCTTGGAATTGTTGATTATCCAGGACATCCCTGTTCTTGAGAATGACCTGTGAGCTGCTTTTGTCAGATACACTCTTCCTCAACATTCACTACAGTACTGTATACAGGACTGTATTATAGTGAAGCCGGGAAGCGTTTCTCTTGCTCCCCTTTCTCGCTTTTACTGAAGTTCAGCGCATTTGCGGCAACTTCAAAAGAGATGTTCTTTTTGCTTAGCTGCTGTGCCTGCGCCTCCTGGTCTGGACTTGTCCCAAGAGCTACTCATTGAGAAGTGAGTCTCAACTGTGTCACTGACCAAGCTCCTCAGCGAAGAAGCTATTCCTCTGAGGGATGACCCAGGGTTCATGGTTCCATGAGAATGAAGCCAGAAGATCTCACCCCCAGGTAAGAGCTGCGTTTAATTTGAATTGGCCTGCCTGGAAGAAAGCAAGGTACTCCAATGCCAGTTCTCATAGGCCTTAGGATCCTTTATTGTGGACTGAGTTTTTTGGTCGGCATCACCACCTTCCATTACTCAAAGGCCAAGACGCCCTTTCTTGGTCTGTAGTCAGTTTGGATAGCAATCCATTTGATTCATGAGTGTTATAATTACATCAATTTCTAAACCATCTCTGTTCATATTTTCTTTCTATAGGGCTTCCCTATATTACACTATGCATGCAAATAGACATATGTTTTAGGTGGATTTTTTAAGCAAACATTTATCGCTTACCTTTAGTGGGCCATGCCCTACGCTCTATCATTTTATGGAAACAAATGAGCCAGCCCTGCTTAGCATATGACTGGTGTCGACGCGGGAAGATAGGTGAACAGTACAATGTAGGAGGATAAAATGCTCCTCAAGCTGTATGTAAAGAGGGATGAGATGTTATTCGTGTCTTGGAGCAGAGGATAAGGCAGGAGTGTTGAAGGATTATCTGGGAATTAGTTCATGGAAGAAGACAAGAAATTCACTCTGGGTTCCTTTTAGACTCTATCGTCTTATCTATTGCAGCAAGAAACCACTGCAGTAGAAAGATGTGACAGATCACAGAAAGTTTTTTCTGGGACAAAAGATTGCCTGGATTTGTGAGTGTTTGCTAAATCAACTCAGTGCTTCAGTGAAGGGTGGAAAGAGGACAAACCTGGAGGAGGGATGAAGCTCTTTGTAGAGCTGACCACACGGCATAGCGCGCACAACGGCTTTGAGAGGCTGCTTTGACTGCTCTGGGTCAAAAGCCGTAAAAAGATGAAGTATAGTTCTATACTATCTCTCAAATACGTTACAAAGGTCAAAATAGAAAAAAGGGTAAATTCCCAAGTAATGAAGTAGGCAACATTTCAGAGATCATTTTACGCAAGGTCAGCAAGGATATAGAAGGTCTAAGGACAGCCCTGTTTGCTCATCTAAAGCCCCAGATACCAGGTTCCTGTTCCTGTGTCGGTATTGATGTATTTAGGTGTCCACCAAGGCCTAGGTACCATAGTGAACATAAAGCTTGATATTTAAAACTTAGAATTCTCATTCTGGCAAGTCCCAGGATAGGGGAAAATCAGAATCTATTTGAGAGAGGTTGGACTTTCTTCTCACTGGGAACCAAGGGGCTCCCTGGGAATAAGTGGTATGCTCAGATGTTCTAAGGGAGTGATATCCAGGGAAGTGAACTTGGTGCAGGAGCACACAGATGTTAACCAGAGCATACAGGGGTTCAAAGAGTCTTCAGGAAGATGAACACTTGTGAGACTTTACTGCAGAGTAACAATAGCTACCATCTTAGAGCACTTGCTGAGTACCAGGCACATAGATGCTAATGTCTTATTTGCTATTTGCCTTATGTATATCCTTAATGATGGGGAAATCGAGGATCTGAGACTCAACAATTTTCCATAGAGTTAGAGTGTTAGGAAATGTATGTGACCTAATCGCTATTACAGTGTTGAATATAGAAGAGAGCAGGAAGCTAACGTTGATTGATCACTTACTGTTTTGGGGATGAAAAAGATTACTAGGAGGTAGATGTAATTATTTCCACTTAAGAGAGGAGGAAAATGAGACTCAAAGTAATGACCTACCATATGCTGCACAGTCAATTATTAAATGGTCGAGTTGGAGTTCAAACCCAGGTCTCCTTATTCCAAAGTCCATGTACTTCGCTTGTGATGATGAATTCAGGTGGAATTTGAGGACAATTGGATTTTGTCTTGATCATCTTCTCCTTGATCCCTTTTCTTTCACCCTGGGACTCTATATAAACCCACAGCCTAATTTGAACCTAATTGTTTGTTTTTTTTTGATGAAAATGTACGTGTCTTTTTTGTTGTTGTTAGTTTCTGCTTTATAACAAAGTGAATCAGCTATACATATATCCCCATATCTCCTCCCTCTTGCGTCTCCCTCCCTCCCTCCCTCCCTATCCCACCCCTCCAGGTGGTCACAAAACACCGAGCTGATCTCCCTGTGCTATGCGGCTGCTTCCCACTAGCTACCTGTTTTACATTTGGTAGTGTATATATGTCCATGCCACTCTCTCACTTTGTCCCAGCTTACCCTTCCCCCTCCCCATGTCCTCAAGTCCATTCTCTATGTCTGTCTTTTTTCCCGTCCAACCCCTAGGTTCTTCATAACCATTTTTTTTTAGATTCCATATATATGTGTTAGCATACGGTATTTGTTTTTCTCTTTCTGACTTACTTCACTCTGTATGACAGACTCTAGGTCCATCCACCTCACTACAAATAACTCAATTTCGTTTCTTTTTATGGCTGGGTAATATTCCATTGTATATATGTGCCACATCTTCTTTATCCATTCATCTGTCGAGGGACACTTAGGTTGCTTCCATGTCCTGGCTATTGTAAAGAGAGCTGCAATGAACATTGTGGTACATGACTCTTTTTGAATTACGGTTTTCTCAGGGTATATGCCCAGTAGTGGGATTGCTGGGTCATATGGTAGTTCTATTTGTAGTTTTTTAAGGAACCTCCATACTGTTCTCCACAGTGGCTGAACCAATTCACATTCCCACCAGCAATGCAAGAGGGTTCCCTTTTCTCCACACCGTCTCCAACAATTTTTGTTTGTAGATTTTCTGATGGTGGCCATTCTGACTGGTGTGAGGTGATACCTCATTGTAGTTTTGATTCGCATTTCTTTAATGATTAGTGATGTTGAGCATCCTTTCATGTGTTTGTTGGTAGTCTGTATATCTTCTTTGGAGAAATGTCTATTTAGTTCTTCCCATTTTTGGATTGGGTTGTTTGATTTTTTGATATTGAGCTGCATGAGCTGCTTGTATATTTTGGAGATTAATCCTTTGTCAGTTGCTTCATTTGCAAATATTTTCTCCCATTCTGAGGGTTGTCTTTTCGTCTTGTTTATGGTTCCTGTTCGTTGGCTTCTACCCGCTACATGCCAGTAAGACCTCCTCAGTTATGATCATGAAAATATCTTCTCAGAGGCAAAATTGCCCCTGATTGAGAACCACTTACTTAAAGCAACTGAGCTTTTCTAATGACTACTTCTACAAAGTCTATTTTATTTATACAATTGTTCTACAGATTGTGCTGTATGAAATGAGAGGAACCAAGCTGGAGAAATCTCCTTGTGCCCATGTAATTAGCATGGGTCTACCCTTCTGCTTGGTACAAACATTTAAAAGGAAACTTCTCTTTGAAAGAGAGAAGCCAAGAAGCTGAAAATACAGACAGGTAGAAAAACTAGTCCTTTAATGAAAATCCAGACTCTAAGAAAGAATCTATAAATGATTCCTTTTGGGGTAATTTTTCAATTTCCCTGGATGGTGTGCATGAAACTGGTAGAGAATATTACGGGCTGAATCTTCACTTAGCAATTTTGTTAAAGTCCCAATATAAATTGCACTTAGTGCCTGCTTTACTACTCAGAATTTGATTCCAAGGCCCCACAAGAGCTACAACTGTTACCCACCACAGTTGGGACCTGCCTGCCACATGGTAGCCTCCTTTAATTAACTGTCAGCTTCTGTATCCTTTCACCCTCCTTAGCCGGGTAGTGTTGGGACGGTTCAGAACTGTCCTTGGTCATGTCTTCCAGACATAAACCCTGGGAGAAGTACAAAGAGAGGACCAATTCCTTGTAACAGTTCAGTAAGTAATCACGTCCAGCAACCTTCCCCAGGATTATGACAGCAGCTTTAAATATTGGGAATTCTCTTTTGTACTAGTGCCCCTTTCAGACAGCTCAGGTTTTGAAAAGTTGACTCTTTTGCCTCTATTATTGAAGAACTCTATGCTCACTGTGGGAGAGGGAGAAATTGTGTTATAAAAAAAAAATAATTGTCTGTAAGCACATCATTAAGAGGCACTTGCGATTAAAACTTTAGACCATTTTCTCCTATGATTTTTACTATGCATTTTACATTGATGGTATCACACTGTAAAACGTAATTTAGGATTCTTCTTGTTAAAACTTTAAAACTGAGCTTTATATCATAGGCTTGTTTCCTTGACATTTACAGTCATTAAAACTTAGTTTTTAGAAAGCAATATTGAATTAATCATCACAGAAATTCTTTGGCTGTAGGTTAAGAAATTCAGGCTGATTCCCTTTTTACAAAAGGAAAGTTAAAGCACTGAAGTGATTTTCTCCTATCTTGAATCCATGTTAATTACTGATGCTAAGGAAGGAATTTGAATCTAAGATATTTACAAGGTTAGATTTGTGTTTCAGAAGAGTCCCTCTGGCAGTGATGTAGAGCCATGCCAGGCCGGACAGGGAGACCTGTTAGGTAATTGGTACAATAACACAGGTGGGAGAGGTTGAAGACCTGAAAAACTGATTGAATAGGGGAAGGAAGGGAGATGGCGGATAAAGAGATATCCAGGGGTTACAAGTACCATTAGCATTTGGTTAGTGTTTTATGTGAAAAGTGAGAAAAAGGGAGGAATCCAGGCTGTTCTCAGGTGTTACGGTAGGCACTATTCATAGAGAAAGTAAAAGGTGGAACACTTGGGAAGGAAGATGATCAGTTCCGTTTTGGATGCAATGAAATGGAGATTCCCATAGGACGAGCAGGTGGAAATACCTGACAAGCTGTTGGAATGCTAGGTGGAGGAGGGAGAGTCTGGGGATGGGTGATAAACTTGGGGAGATCATCTTTCAGGAGGTCATTGATATCACAGAAGTGGATGGACTTGCCTACAGAGAGCACGCAGGATGGAAGAAGCGAGCCTTAGATGGAGCCCTTCTCTGACTCTCATAAGCTGCTTTGGTCTCTCGGTTAGTCTGTGATATCACTTGAAGGGTCATTTCTTTCCTGAGATGGCTTTTTGCCACCAGACAGAATTGTTTCTTCTGATTTCACGGACCTTGCTGAAGCATTTGGCACTGATAGTCACTTTCTTTGCCTTCTGAAGCTCCCTCTCTCTCCCTGCTTTTGTGAATGTTCCTTTGTTGTCCCATCCTGTAGAAGTAGGTTAGCAACCTCTCACTAATCCCAGCAGATAAGCGGGTTCTCAGCTTTCTCCTCCCTCCACACTCGTCTGACCTCTGAGCATCTCTCTGTGTTGTCTTAATCTGGTTTCTCCTCTTCCTCAAATACCAGCTGAATTGAGGAAACAAGTTGGCACCTCAGGGACTGTGGTATCCTTTCAAACTTATGTTTAAGTATTTACTCAGCATCTGTTTCATGGAGGGTGGAGTGAAACCACTTTTCTATGAATACAAATGTAGTATGCCTCTATAGTTATAACTTATTTGTTATTTGGCCTTTTTTTCCTTTTCAAATTCCCTTAAAATAAAAATGCACTTGTCTAAGTTCACCAATAAGCAATGTAGAATTTAATAAAAATTCTATAAGAGTGATCAGGGAGGATGTTTACATCTTGATGTACATAGCATTTCCAGAAATTCCCATTGGGTATCTCATTTCTTATCATTCATTCTTTTCTCTACCCCACAGCCTTATATATTCTTCTTTCTCTTTCTCCCCTACCTCCAGCAATTGGTAGTTCTGATTTGCTTTTTCTAAATCTTCCCCTGTCCCTCTCTTTTTTTTTTTATTTTGCGGTACGCGGGCCTCACACTGTTGTGGCCCCTCCGGTTGCGGAGCGCAGGCTCTGGACGCGCAGGCTCAGCGGCCATGGCTCACGGGCCCAACCGCTCCGCGGCATGTGGGATCCTCCCGGACCGGGGCACGAACCCATGTCCCCTGCATCGGCAGGAGGGCTCTCAACCACTGCGTCACCAGGGAAGCCCTCTGTCACTCTTTTTATTCACAGCATTTTTTCTCTTGCTGGCTTCTATCTCCCAGCTTTTATGCCACCACCCACAACTTAATACTATCTTCAAGTTTAATGCCTTGATAGTCATTGAAAGAAGGATGAAGATTTTAATTGTTCTCAGGAAAAAAAAAGGGTCCTCCTGCTACCAAATTCCATCCCCCTGTGAACATTCCAGGAAATTACATATAACAAATACTATTGAACTGTTAAAATTCAAAATACATGCTTTTTTTTTTTTTTTTGCGGTACGCGGGCCTCTCACTGCTGTGGCCTCTCCCGTTGCGGAGCACAGGCTCCGGACGCGCAGGCTCAGCGGCCATGGCTCACGGGCCCAGCCGCTCTGTGGCATGTGGGATCTTCCCAGACCAGGGCACGAACCCGTGTCCCCTGCATCGGCAGGTGGACTCTCAACCACTGCGCCACCAGGGAAACCCACATGCATGTTTTAATGCATATGTGAGTTAGAGCCATTTACATTTTGCCAACCGAGTATGGAATTATGTCCCATGTTTTCATAGACATGTTTTAGCCTTTAGAGTTCATTGCCTGGTGCAGCTGAGCAGATGGTCTGCTGTGTAATCTGGTTCTACTACACCTTCTCTTCTTCTAATGGAGGGAGAAAGTGTAGCTGCTGCAGGGGTGGGGGGGCATGGGGCTGAGGGGCATTAAAAGGGGTGAACACACTTTTTACACGTTCACCTCCACACGTTGGTAATATGATCGCTTCATTGAACACGCTTCCATTAACAACCACACTGTGAGTTAAGTATTATTATCCCCATTTTATAGATGAGGAAAGTGAGGACCAGAATGGTTAACTATGTTCTGGGCAAAGGTGGCCATGGCTTGACGGGGCGTGTTCCTGCCAGCGTGCCACACAATGTCCACGGAACACCACAGAATACCACTAAACACCAGCCAGCTCAGGGCCATTTGCTGGTTTTCAGCCTCAAAAAGAAAATTGCTTTTGTTCTTTCTTTTTTGAGTTGCTTATTTTAGACTCCCTTCGCTGGGTAGGAGAGCTAAACTTTCCATGTTTAGAGACTAAAGATCTGCCTGAAGTATGGGCAGCTGAATAGAGGAGAGGGCTCTAAATGTGTTTTTACAGATTGGGAGTCTGCCTTAGTTGACTGGCGTGGCTTCCCAAACCTGCCATTTTGGGAATTTGCAAAATTGTGTTTGTGCCATTTGGGACAAACCTATCTTACCCCTAACCTCATGATTTAGCAGCGGACATATTTTTAATTAGGCCTCAGGCTATTTGGGAGAAGGCACGTATACAGTTCTGTAGATAAATCTCAAACAGCCACCCTGCGAGGACATGAACCCTGGCAGACGCGTTTACCGCATTCTGTCCAAGATGCTACAACATTTGTCCTCAAGTGAACTTTGAAAACTACTACATTATCCCAATGATTCTGAGAGCACATCAAGCTCTCTGTATAAGGAGGTCAATTTCTATTTCCATTCTATATTATTCTGTCTCTGAGCTGGACCCTCTTCAGTACTCCATGGATGCTTTCTGATTCCTAATGTTAGTATCCAGGAAGCACCTCATGGGGCAAATTCTGTCAATCACAAAAATGTAGGAATAGAATATAAGATAGCAAGATACTAACGACTAAGGATTCATTCAGTCATTCATTTTCCTGTTAAATAAGAATAACATCTCCAAATTAAGGTGCCCGAGGCAGCGATGGCAATAAATATTTATTGCTTTCTGCTTTTCTTTTCCCTCCTCTCTGGTACTTGGAAGCAGGAATGTGTATCTGGCGGTTAAATAGTATTTCACAAATCAGGACTGACACTCAAAGAGGCAAACTTCTTGGGATGGTGCAACCAGAGGCAACTTTTGCAACTCCTGGGCACTGAGGTCTCCTCAGTCACGATTGTTCTGTTCTTTTTTTCAGAGGTCTCATCGTTTAGATCATTCAGTTACGATGACTCCCTTTTCACTTCAACTTCAAGTCTTTTAATATTTGTAAAGCTACTCTGCTGGAGATGTAAAGGATGCAGACCAAATATGACATTTTCCTTAATTTTAAGAGTTTTGTAATCCAGGGAGAGTGATAATGTAAGTAACTATAAGGCAAGGTAGACTACAGTAAGGACAGGTCCATTAATGGTGTAGACATAGCCCATTCGGAAAACCAGGGAAAGAAATATTGATGCCCCCTGCAGAAACTCTGGGGCGGAGAAGATGAAATCTGAGTCAGTCTTCATAGTATGTGTAAGGCATCTTGCGGTACAGAGGAGGGAGAGAGGGGAACGTTTAGGGCAGAGATGCAATCAGATGATCAAAGGCAAGGGAGTGAGAATTGTACAGTCTTCAATTGTATAGTTGGAGATAAGTTTGGATAGAAATCTAGGATTGTTAAAAGTATTACATAAACAAAAAATAATACTAGACTCCAATAAGAGACACTTTTCAGAGTTGCATTTTCTGATTTTTGAGAATCTGGTTATTAACTTTTTACTCCAGTGTTTTCAAAATAGTTCTTTAGTAACAGATTTTACATCCTAATACATTTTGTTTTTATTATTTTTTTCTACATTTCCCCCTAATTTATGCCCAGATAGGGCGCTATCAGTTCCCACTTTTCCTTTTGAAATACACTGTAATTGGCTTCCTTGATTGCATTTTTGCCCTCTTGCCTACTTTCCACACAGTAGTTTCAGAGATCGCTTAAAAATGTAAACCAGAGTCTTTTAATCTTCAGCTTGAAAGCCTTCAATGGATTCCCAGTACCCTTTTAAAAAATAGTTTAATGAACATCTTGAAGACTTTAAGTAGAAAATAAGCTATTTGTGATATATAAGGAAAAAGAATCATGACACTTCTGAAAAAACCTTTCTTTGGACAGAGTTCAGCAGAGCAAGGCTTTCTACCAAGGGTTCAGATGTATAATATGTAATAATAGCTCACTGTTGCCGGGCACTGTTCCAAGGATGCACATACACACACTTAATCTTTACAACTATGGTGTGCAGAAGGTACAGTTATTATCTCTATATTATAGATGAGAAATCAAAGGCACAGAGAATTTTGTATTTAAAAACTCAGCCCAACAAACCTCAATCATTGTCTAATTTGATGGTACCCCAGATACTGGACGGCAAGTCAGTGGTGTCCGTAACACATTTTCCACTTGTCATTGTTTCTTCTTATTCTTTTCTACTAGATGCAATTTTCTTTTTATTTAATTCTATCCATAGCGAGGATCAGTGGTTGGTAACTTAATCTTTGTCTAAAAATGTCTTTGTTTACATTTTTGAATGATGATTTAATAGAATATGGAGTTCTAGACTGAAATTGTCTCTTAGCACATTGAAATATTATTCCTTTGGATACTAGCTTCTGTTGTTGCAGTTAAAAAATTGGTTGGCATTCTAACTGCCCTCCTTGTTTTTCCTCTCTGTTTGCTTTTATTTATCTAAAATAATTTTATCAATGTATAAAATACACATAGGAAGTGCACAAATCATAAGTGTACAACTTTGTTGCGTTTTATATAAATCTACACTCATTTAACTATCATCCAGATCAAAATGTAAAACCTTTCCAGCAACCAGAATGTTCTTACATGCCACTTCCAAGTCTGTATTCACCCTTTTACCCCCTAGCACCTGGGACTCTCCCTTTATTTATCCTAAGTTCAGAGCTGCACTTAGTTTTTGAAAAAAAATTTTTGCCATTTTATCCAGCGTTTCTAGGTGTTTGTAGCTGGAAGTTTTTCATTTATCCTCGTTTACACGTGGCCTTAATTGGGAGTCATAGGAAAAGGTTATTCCCCAGTTACACCTAAAATAAAATTCTGAGTCCCTAGACCTGGTGCACGTTGCTCTGTACGCACTGGCTCTGGTGCACCTTTGAACCTTACCTCCCTCCCTCAAGCCTCTCTGGCCTCCTTTTGTTGCAGAGAGCAAGGCAGGCCCTCTCCGGACTCCAGGCTGTTGCTCGGCTTGGAATTTTTTTTCTGTTCTTTTGTATCGCTGGTTTATCCTTCAGGTCACGGCTTCAATGTCAGCTCCTCAGACGCTTCTTCAAGCCGCCTCTCTGTTATTCTTCGACATCACTCTGTATATTTCTTTCCTAGCGCTTATCACGGTCCATAGATGATCTTCATTTTCAATTTGTTTTGTTTTGCTTCTTTTTATTACTGTTGTTGTTCCTGACTAGCCTCTCCATAGTAAGCACTATTATGTCTTAGTTGCTATTTTAGATATTGGCGATAAATCCTCATTTCCGATAGAATTTTACATTCTACTGGAACTAAAAATTCAACAAAACACATCAATAAATTAGATGGCATATTATGATAAGTATTATCGAGTAAAATAAAGGAGGGGAGAAGTAGAGGATGTTCAAGGGTAGAGGCCTGCAATTTAAAATGGGGTGGTTTGGGAAAGCTACAGCGAGAAGATCATATTTAAAAAAAAAGTTTTATTGAAATACGGTTGATTTACAATGTATTAATTTTAGGTGTACAGCACAGTGATTCAGTTATACCTACATATATATGTATTTTAGATTCTGTTTTATTATAGTTTATTACAAGATATTAAATATAGGGGCTTCCCTGGTGGTCCAGTGGTTAAGACTCCATGCTCCCAATGCAGGGGGCATGGGTTTGATGCCTAGTCAGAAAACTGAGATCCTACATGCTGCAAGGCATGGCCAAAAAAAAAAAAAAAGGTGTTAAATATAGCTCCCTGTGCTATATAGTAGGACCTTGTTTATCTATTTTATATATAGTAGTGTGTATATGTTAATACCAAACTTCTAATTTATCCCTCCCCTGCCCCACTTTGGCAACCATAAGTTTTCTATGTCTGTGAATCTGTTTCCGTTTTGTAAATAAGTTCATTTGTATCACATTTTAGATTCCACATATAAGTAATATCACATTATAGTTGTCTTTCTGTCTGACTGACTTCACTTAGTATGATAATCTCCAGGTCCATCCATGTTGCTGCAAATGGCATTATTTCATTCTTCTTTTATGGCTGAGTAATAGTCCATTGTGTATATGTACCACATCTTCTTTATCCAGAGAAGATCATATTTGAGCAAAGACTTGAGTGAGGATACAAGTGATGTGGATATCACAAGAGTTTATGGGTTAGGGGAAAATATAAGATTAAGTGTATCATGTGTATTAGTTTCTAAACTCTAAATTCATTTCAAGATGAGCATGTATCCTTTCAATAAGTAACCAGTCTTAAAATCACCATCAGTACTCTAGAATCAGCCTGCCTCACAGCACATGGGTCTGCTCTGCTAAGCCTTCCCCATCCTATTCTCACATCCAGTTGAGGTGAATTTCTGGCTGAACAGATGGGCTGTTAAGCAGCTTGAGTCCTATTGTGCCATTGGAATGCTCATTATCTAGGCAGTATTAGATGTGTCACAGGTGAGTCATGGACTGGATGAGGCAGGTGGCACCTGTCTCTCATGACACTTGGATTAGGCAGCATCTTATGCACACATATAGAAGAGCAGACAGTCAGTGCAGGTGGGTGAGAGGAAACCAACTCTCCGAAGAATTTCCACTGGGAGTCTTCTCTCATGGCAGAAAACTGAAGACTGGACGCCTGTATCTCTTACCTCTTTCTAAAAAGAATCCCCAGAGTTCTACAACCTAAGAAACGTGCTTTGAGAAGTAACTGCTTCAAAAAACATTTCCCTAAAAAAGAAATTTTTTGTGCTCTTTTGTTTAGGTGTAAGTTTACTATGACTTTTGAAATTTCTACTGAATTCTGCTCTTTTCTCTGCTGTACAGAAAAGAGCAGGCCTTCCTGATTATGAGATTGGGGTACAATTTCATTGAATGCTACCCAAAGGTGTTCTCTGTCCTTCAGCCTATGGAATATATTGTCAGTTTCAATCTGGCCATCTCACATGTCCCGCGTGCAGGTGGCTGCAGACACCCGAGTGTACTTTGACAGCCACGTGGTTTGGAGCTGTAGCTGAGGTTGTGGGTTGTGTCCAGTTCACAATTGTCTCCCAGGAGCTCAGTGCCCAGAAGAGGGTACATGCTCAATAAATATTTGTTAAATGGATGAAGGTTCCATTCAGAGAAAGGATTTTAAAGCGAGTTAAGAACTTCTTACTTTTGCAAATAATTGTGTTCAGGGACAGCCTTAAGCCTAAAGAAAAGAGTAAGGGTTTAGCTTCCATTGCAGTTATAGAAGAGGCCTCCACTCCTGATTTCTGGAAACTGTAAGTCTGCAAGTGAAAAAAATTTCTTACTGTATAAACCTGCGGTGATTTATATCCTCATGAATAAAGCGAGTGTGAGATTCTGGGGTGAGCTGAGCCGCCCAGAGGGAGGGCAGGTCCCAGGCAGCCATGTCCACTAGTGACCATCAGCAACAGGCGGGATTCAGGGACCCAGGCCACACGGCGGGCTAGAGAGAGAGGGTTCCACCTGCGCTTCTCAAAACTCCTGCCGAGGAAGTGAAAACTGAGTGTTTATAAAATGTTTACATGTCAGGTAAAAATTTTTTAATATACTTGCTCAAAATTGCTAATATAAAGATAGTCTCTGCCCCTACTGAAAACAGATGAATAATAAAAGAAGATATATGTTCTACTTTTTAAATAAATTAATTAATTTGGCCATATCTGAAGGTGAGACTAAGGAAAGAAGTTGGTATTTTAAGGAGTTAACTTTAATATGTTATTTATTCTTGCTACATGTATGTGATTAACGAATGAGAATATGTTCCACGTTAGTCATAGGATCCAATTATTCTCAACAAATTCAATTGATGTAACTAGAAGTCAAGTTTCTTTTCTGTAAAATGTTAGGAAAGAGTGTTATATTTTGTGATATCTAACTAGAAACACTTTGGCTAGAAGAAAACATGATTATGTCACTATTGGTGAGTGAAATTGCAGTAAACTATCAACAAGGATGGAGGAGAAATCAACATTTGTTGAACACCTTTTTGCATTGAGTGTTTCACACATGTGATCATTTAAACTTTCTAAAAGTCCCACGAGGAAGGCATTATCCCCAGTTGAATGTTAGGAGAGTTTAAGAAACTTGCCCGAGGTCACTCACCAAGAAAGTAGTGGAGCCTGAATTGAATCCAGGTCTGCCTAACTCAAAACCTTCTCCCATCACATTACTCGCCCTCCTCATGGATGGTGGTTCCTGACTTTGGCATTCATAACATTAGTCACTTGTTTTATATATTTTGTTGTCTCTCTAGCAGACAATAAATATTAGGTGCAATTGATTAAAACAGTATAGCATAAAAAACAATATTAACTTTCTGTATTAGTTATCTATTGATTTGTAAAAATGATCCCCAAACTTAATTACCCCCAAATGTAGAAGATGAAGACAATAAACATTTCTATCACACAGTTTCTGAGAGTTGGGAATCTGAGAGTGACTTAGCTGGCTGATTCTGGCTCCGGATCTTTCACGAGGTTACAGTCAAGCTGTTGACTGGGGCTGCAGGCATCTGAGGGCTTGTCTGGGGTGGGATGATCTGCTAACAAGACGGCTGCTAGCAAGAGTCCCAGTTCCTTAAGAGCCTGTCCCTAGGGTTTCTCATGAGAGGGCAGCTGGTTTCCCCCAGACTGTGTGATACAAGAAAGAGAGTGACCAAGCTGGAAGCCATGATGTCTTTTACAATCTAATGTTGGAGGCGATACACCATCACTTCTGCTGTGTTCTGTTGGTCGATGTGGGAAGGAGCTATACAGCAGTGGGAATACCAGGAGGCTATCTGGGAGGCTGGCTATCACACTTTCCACAACTTAATTCTTTTTTGCTGAGAACTGGGAAAAGTCTTCCATGAATTGATTTGTTTGTGGTGTTTGCCTGCTCTTTTTATGATAATATTTAAAGGTTATATAATTTGACCATTCTCTCATTAGCTTTCTATCAAACACATGTGCTGGGAAGAAACATGATTATTACTTTTGTAGGGCTACTCAGGCCTTATACACTTATACTCTTTATAGAAAGAGGGACAGAATTCTGAATTCTGTATCTTATTTTTAACCTGAACCTTAACTCCACACCTTGGCATTGTGTGCCTGCAAATGGTCTCAGTAATAGTTAGAAAAATCCAATAATAGCTGATAAAATCCAGGGCCACCTTGCTATTCTAAAGTAACTTTTCTATTATTCTTTGACAGTGGTAATTTTTTTTTTTTTTATCTGTCTCAGAGTTGAAGCTGGGAAGGGCAGAGTCTGTATTCTTCTCCAGTGCAAAACTTTCTGCTGTTTAAACTGTACATATTTGGTTTTATGTAAATTCTCAGCAAACGAGCACTTGAGTTGACTGTCTCTGAATTTGAGCTCTATTTTCCCAGCACATCCAGGGCTCAAAGCTGTAGCTTCTCCCTTCCCACATGTTCCTGCACCTGTTCAAATGCAGGTTTGTATATTTTAGTTCTTTCCCACTCAGGGTGACCCTGAAGGTGACTATTCATTCAAAGTAGCCTCCACATGACCAACTTTTTAGCCTATTATATCTCCAACATAATTCAACATAATCTTTGGGGTGGAAACACTTGTTTAAAATGCAGATTTCTGGACCCTCTGCAGATATGAATCAGAAACTCTGTAATTAAGGCCTAGAATGTACTGTTTTCGATTTAAGTGATCTATTAAAAAATAATTCTTAGACCATAAAACTCACCCTTTTAAAGTACACAGTTGTAGCATAAATCAGTACTTTATTTCTTTTTATTGCCCAATAATAATCCACTGTGTGGATATACGCTATCCATTTGTCAGCTGAGGGACATTTGGTTTGCTTCC
The DNA here is from genome assembly GCF_003031525.2 of Neophocaena asiaeorientalis asiaeorientalis. NCBI lineage: Eukaryota > Metazoa > Chordata > Mammalia > Artiodactyla > Phocoenidae > Neophocaena > Neophocaena asiaeorientalis. The sequence goes on along the minus strand of NW_020175532.1, from coordinate 2,258,949 downwards.
ACTTTTGGCTACTGTGAACATTCAAATACAGGTTTTGTGTAGACATGTGTTCTATTCTTATTTGTGTCTCCACCAAATTCGTATGTTGAAGCTCTAACCCCCAGTGTTTCATAATGTGACTGTGCTTGTAGATCAGGCCTTTAAAGAGGTGATTGAGTTAAAATAGGCCTTTAGGGTGGGCCCTAATCCAATCTGACCAGTGTCCTTATAAGAAAAGGAGATTAGAGGGGGGTGTGTGCACAGAGGGACAACCATGTGAAGAGGCAGTAAGAGGGCAGCCATCTGCAAGCCAGTGACAGAGGTCTCAGGAGAATCCAGCCCTGCTGGTACCTTGGTCTTGAACTTCCAGAACAGTGAGAAAACAAATTTCCGTTCTTTATGCCACCCAGTCTGAAGTATTTTGTTATGGCAGCCCTGGGAGACAAACACAGGTATATAGCTAAGAATGGAATTGCTTGGTCATATGGTAACTCTGTACTTAAGATTTTGAGGAGCTGCCACACTGTTGTCCAGTGTGGCTTACACCATTTCACAATCCAGTTTCTCCACATACTTGCCAACACTTGGTATTGTCTGTTGTTTTGATTTTAGCCATCCTAGTGAGTATGAAGTGGTAAACCTCTCACTGAGGTTTTGATTTGCATTTTCCTAATCTACATGATGAGCATTTTTTCTTGTGCACTTGTGCTTTAAAAACAAGATTCGTGGGCTTCCCTGGTGGCGCAGTGGTTGAGAGTCCGCCTGCTGATGCAGGGGACACGGGTTCGTGCCCCGGTCCGGGAAGATCCCACATGCCGTGGAGCGGCTGGGCCCGTGAGCCATGGCCGCTGAGCCTGCGCGTCCAGAGCCTGTGCTCCGCAACGGGAGAGGCCACAACAGTGAGAGGCCTGTGTACCACAAAAAAAAACACCCCAAAACCAAAAAAACCCACCAAGATTCGTAAGTAATTTTCATTCATACTAAAGTTTGAGAAGGGTTGTAGATGTATTATAATTCAAAGTTCTTAGCTTAAACCCTTGGTTTGGGACCTTAGTTATCTGCATTAAACTCGCCTGTGCCAAAATATCATAACTTATGATTAGGCCAACAGTCTTTACAAGTATATATGATCTCAGAAACTCCCACTAGCCTGTTTCCTTGCCTGTGAGTCTGACATGTCCAAAGGCTGAAAGCAGCTAAGTGGCAAAGATAGCTTTGTCTTCGGAGCTACTAGGTGAAAAAGAGAAAAATTCTGCATTTGATATCCTGGGTGTGCCCCTTGGAACCGCTGGAGACCCGGGCTATCACTCTGCTGCCCCCTCCTGGATTAGCTGGGGCACAGCTCGGCCTCAGAGATGTTGAGCTTCCTCTGGTTTGGACCTACTGTCTTACCTCGGCTCAGGTCCTGCTTTTGGCCTCATTCACCCTCTGAATTTGCCTCCCTTTTGATCCATTCCTGAGAAATGTGGGTGTTTTCAGATTCACACTTGCCAGGTGTGACTGAGTGTTGACCTCATCTGGCTCCAAATATGTTGGACAGCTGATGGAAAGTTTGGCAATCTTTCTGAGGACATGTTGGGAGTGAGTTTTTATTTGGGGTTCTATAATTAGAAGTAGGCAAGAACGTTCCTTTAAGCACCATGCAAGGAAAGGGGGTGAAATCTGTCACATTGCTTCATACCATTGCTAGGTGGGGATGGCATTAATCTGCATATTGGGACCTTGAAATGCTGAGAGGAGAGATCACATTCTGCTTTCTCTCCCTGAGCTTTCTCAGGAGGCTGTGCCAGTGTTAGTGCCAGCAACCTGAAACCCCCTGAAAGGTGCAACATGATTAGATGTTTGAAACGTCAAGATGTGGTTTTAAAGACAGTTAACAAATGTTGGCAATTTCTACACACTTTTGTTATCTGCATTGTTGTTATTTCTCGTTCCTGCTATTTGAGATGAGGGTAGTTAGTAAAAGGAGGATGTTAAATCTTTGCATTTCAGAACTGGCTTAACGAAACTGGTGAAGCTCCACAAAAGCATGGGAGGGAACCAGTCTGGCAGCTTTCAGCGAAACGTGTCCCCCTTTTATGATACATCTTGGTGATTACTTACGGTTTCACTGTAAAGCAGTCCTTGGTATCGCCTGAGAATAGTTGAGTTTTACTTCTGTTTTGCAGCAATGAAAATAAAATAGGACATAAAAATCTGATACATGGTGGAGGGGTTAGATTGCCATTCTCCATCCTCCTTTCTATTTGTGGGGAATTCTCCATTCTCCCACCATTCTCCCCCTAAAGAGGCTGTAATGGTCAGTTCTGCCTTCTTCCCACACCCTGGCATCCTGCATAAGCTAGGTCCCAAGACTCCACTGCTACCCTCCCTCCCTAGGAGCTGGCCCACGATGTTTGGACATAATAGGTTTGAGGAGCTTAAAGGACCTCCAAGGGGGAGATATCTAACGAGCAGTTGGACACATGGACAACACATACTTGACAGAGTTGGACAATGAAAGCAATCTAACTCAAAGTTTCTGTTTTAGTAGCAAAATATTTGTAAGCATTATGTCATAAAATATGAAAGAATATAGAAGTAACCTTATTGCTAATCTGTGCATAATGTCCCAGTAACGTCTAAAGCAAGTGGTAACATCAATCCGAATTATGGAATTGCCATAATGGTTTGGTTATATGGAAAAGACTCTGTTAACATTTCATTCGTCACCACTGATGAGATCTTATTAGATTTATGTTTAACAGTGATTAAGTGCGATGTGGCGGCAGCAGAATAGAATAAGCGCTCAGAAATTGTTTCCCCCCAGTGATCTTAGAATCTTGCCTTATGCACATAAATTTTCTTCTTTATTTCTTTGGTATAAACTGAGAAGAGTTTGCATTATTATTGCTCCTAAATTCTGCCCAGGTGAGATTAGTTTTATAGATGTAGGATCAATAATACTTGAACACATTTGCAGCTCTGTACTGCCCAATACTGCTCATTAATGGCTTTAAAAGAATCAGTGCGTTTTGCTAGAAGCAAAGATAATGAGCCATTGATTATCCCTGCACAGCACAATTTACGGCCTATTTTATTTTTAATGCCACGTTAAATTAATTTGTAAAAGATCAGAAGCATTGCTTTATTTCCAAGCTGTGATTAAACAGTTATTGAACTTTTTGTAGAGAGCATTAATCAATGCTCATCTCTTCTGATCTCCCAGAGTGCTTTGGAAATAAAGATAAATAGCTTGTGATCACCTGCACTACTTGTGAGGCAGCAAACCCAGAGGAGAAAACATCCTTACAGGGCTTAGCTCTATGGGATGGGATATGTCAGGAAGTGTCCTAATCCATGCTATTTTTCTCAAGATCAAATTGTGGGTATACTCTGGATCAATGAGTGGGGATAGAAATTTTACTAGATTTGCCTATATGAAAGCACCTTGAAGAGAGTAAAGATACATAGAATGTAAGGTATACGTGATTTATGTGGATTTGCTTTGGATGGGTGTGGTGTTTATTCTCACCTAGCCCTATACTTCTGAGTAACTTTTTGAATAAACCTTTAAGATCACTTTTAAAAAATGAACAAATCTTGTTATCTTTACATACCCCTTCTTTACCACTTCTTAGCAATCTTCTATTATTGACCAAGGCTAGCTGAATTTGGTAGGAATGGTCCATACGGCCTACCATCATTGTGGCCAAATGCCCAGACCACTGGAATAATCTCCCGACTCACTGATTTCAGAAGAATAGGACTGATTCCCATTCTCAGTAACGTACTCCGTAGTAGAGCGCTTGGAATACCATAGGAAAATGAGATGAACAGAGTGGAGGAGAAGATGCTATATAGAGTCTTATGTCATGATCTTTGTTTATATGGTAGCGGAACCCTGATAGGGAAGACAAGACTGTTCTCTCTGGAACTAGCAGGATGTAGCACTTCCTTAACTACCGTGAGAGGGACATGTAGAGGGACCAAGAACCAGAAGCAGATTTACCTGTTAAGTGAAGGGCAAGTTCTGGAATGATTGGAGTAAGAAGCTACCTTTTAGGGATTAGAAGTTCCAAACAGAACTTAGTATCTAAAGGGTAGTATGAAGCAGGTAAGAAGTTGCATTAGGGGTTCAGAGAGAAGCAATGGGGGTCCAAAAAGCTGAGCAAAGTCCAGGAATTGAGATTCCAAGGATAAGTCACTCTCAGAAGTCCAGCGGAACAGTTAGGCATGGGTAGGATGACCCTAGGATTCTAGTCTCCCTATCAGGACTTAGTAGCAGTCCCGTTTAAAGTTAGAGTGAATGTGACGGTATTTTCTACACATGCTTCTGAAGGTCTGACTTGTTGAGTTCAGTAACAGGGACATAGAAGTAAGGACCTAGAGGTGGGCTCTGGTGAAATGCCTTCAAACGATGCTGACAGGGAGCACTGATACGAGTTTGCCGAGGCTGGTCCAGTAAGGAGGTGGGTTGGCAGTCATCTGGCGATGTGGTTCGATAACTTATGGAAAGCTTGTTGGCCCCCAGATGGCTTCTGGACTGACCTCTGCTGTTTTATTTGGTATTTTCAGACCTGCTTTCTTTCCTTTTTCCCCTTCCTAATGGGTTATTTACTGCTTAGATGATTTCCTGTATCCTACAGATATTTTGCTTGGATAAAAAGTCTTACTCATTTGATGTTGACATGTTTTAGTTTATCAGAGCCCAAGGCACAGAGAGACTAGGACACAGAACAGATCTGCTTTGTGTAGAGTAGGTAGGAGGAAGAGAAAGACAAGGATCAAGGACTCAGGTTGATACCTTCAGACTGTAGGCCTGGGTTAACAGTCATGACAGTGCTGGATAGCTGGGGAATTGTGAAGGTTGTTGGCACTTTGGGGAAGTGGGAAGAATTCATATAAGGGAAAGCGGGATTTGGTAAAAGCCAAAAGCAGCTACTTCAAGATGTTACCCAAGACCAGTTCTGTACAATAATAATCCATCAGGTTAAGTAAGTTTCACTAATGAAAGATGAATCATGACTCTCTGTGTGTGTGACTCTATGTGGTGGTATGGTACATGGCAAATGCATAAATGATGAAATCAGATTGAAATCTACAAATAGCAGGGTATAATGAACAGTGAGGTGACCTAAGGGGAGAATGAGGACCGTTGGGGTAGAAGTGTTGTGAGTCATACACCTGCAGAGCCTTAAAGAAAGCAGAGGCATAATTAGACATAAAAAGGGAAATGAGAGGGAAACGTAAGAGGCTTCGTATGTTCAAAGGATGTAACGGGGTGTTCATAGCAGGTGCTCAGTAAGTGTTAGAGGCCTGCTCCACACATGCCCCAGCTGTCCACTTTGCTGGAGAGTATACAGCAGAGCTGTCTTAAGGACAGGCTCCTTTCTGCAACAATAGGTCCTTTCTAAAAATATAGTTCACTTCTTTTTAACATATGCCATCCATCTAAGCATTTCTGTGGGCTGCAAAGGGGTCATAAAATTCTTGATTCTGACATACTTCCAGCTATCCTTTGGAATCCGAGATTATTGTTTGAACTACTACAGAGCTTTGCATAGGAATCTGATGTATTTGTCTTCTACCTTAACTGAAATAAACTTGGTATTAGACTTCTGCTTAAGTTAGCCGAAATAATTCTGCTTTAATTCAAGTTCATCTCTGCAGTGGAGAATGACAGGCCTTATTGAGTTCTGTTACACATTTAATAAGGAATGTATACTTCTCATCTTTGCGGGAGCAATTCAACACACCGCAGAGCCTGTCAAAATTCAATTCAAGGTTGAATGACTGATGCATAAAAGTCAATTCCATACTCCATCAGAGATGAAGCCAGTTATTTCTTTATATCACGTAGATGGGGACGCTATTTGGATCTCTGCTTGCAAAGGCTTGAAACATCAGGCTTTGCAAAGTTAGAGATGTGAGTATATGGAAAACTGGGGCGTTTCAGGAGTGGAGTCTGCCTTAAATGAATCGGCAGAGGGAGTTTGACTTGGTCATTTTGTCCCTTACGCAGGTGCGATTTCCATAGCCTTTGAATTAAGGCGTGAACAGTGAAAAACCGAGCCAGAGGAAAGTGGGAGGTTTTTGAAGGCTCTTAGTCTTCAATCGATGCTGCTGTAATCCCAAGCATGTGCACGCTTGACTATGGGCGTGCGTACGCGGGTGCGTGCACGTAAATGTGTGTGCAAGTACATAAGTGTAGGCACCGCAGGCAACCTCTATGCAGCCATTTATTGAGCTCCCACCGTACATTGTTCTGGATGCTGCCGGTATAGGAGTGGAGAAAACACACACAAATCCCTGCCCTATGGAACTTACATTTTAGCGGAGGAAGGCAGTAAATAATAAAAATAATAAAAAGTTACGTTGCAATTCTGACGTTGGCAAGTGCTCTATGGAAAAATAGGGGCAGAGGGAGAGGAATATTGGGGGAGGTACAACTTCATTAAATAGAACGAGCACAGAAGGTCAGAGTCACTCACGTTGAAGTGAGTAAGTTGGGAGAAGAGCATTTTAAGCAGGGGGAACGGCGATGACGGAAGCCTTGAGGCTGGGTGTGCTGGCAGAACACCAAAGGGTCAGGGTGATTGGAGCAGAGTGAGTGAGGGGGAGTTGTAGGAGATGAGATTAGAGAAATAATAGGGGTCAGGGTCCTGTAAGACCTTGGAGGTGATTGTAAGGACTCGGTGTGGTGTCTTGAGTGAGATGGAGCCACTGAGAGGTTTTGAGCAGGAGAGAAGTGATCTACCTTCTGTTTTATCCCTTGGCTGCTGTGTTCACGGCACACCGTGTAGGAGCCAAAGGGGAAGAAGAGAGACCAACGAAGAGGCTACCATGGGGCTGTGGAGTGGCGTTTGTTGGCGATGGCAGTGCTGAGGGATGGCCTTGGGAGTGAGTGGCAGAGCAGGTGAAGGACAAGATAACTGGAGGAGAGGAGGCCAGGTTATCAGCAGGATTATCTACGGATCTGAGGCTGCATTACCTACGGAGGAGACTGGCTGCGTGAGACCTGAGGTTATCTTCGTGCTGAAATTGAATGCCTGCTGCCACTGTGCCCACAGAAACCATTGAGGGCACTCGTGAAAAAGACTAGGGCAGGCTGCCTGGCATGTCAACTTCGTTGATTTGTGCCTGCAGTCCTGGTTAGCCATTTAGCCAGGTAACAGCACCTACAGTGAAAATGGATACAACGCCTATGCATTTATTATGAGCTGTCCTCTTTCATCAGTATTCTCCACTTCCTGTCGTGAGCATTTGACTCACTAAATACATTTCTAGTTCTCTTGGCATTGTGTTCTTATTTCTTTTGGTGGAAAATCTATTGTTTGAAGAGAGAAAGTGAGCCTTCAGTAGGCATATTTTATGTCATTTATCCAACCATGTGCCTTTAAAATTTTTTGTATTATACAAAATGTTCTTATATAATAAACATAGCAGCATTTCTTTCATTAGTCAGTAAGTCAAAGCATTTAATTAATTTCTCTGTGTGGGCAGCAGCTCTATCTAGCATCTCAGGGAAAGGTGCAAAAATGTAAAATCCTTTTTTCTTTACCAAACGTGCAGAATATTCTAGCATATACAAGTAAATCAGCGGAGCAATAATTTTCAAAGCAGCCCACCAAATAGTCATCTAGCCAGCTTCCTCGTAGAGGTGTGAACAGAATTATCCAGGCTTAAACACGGAAGCCGTTTTAGAAAGATGGGCGTTGATTGAGCCAGATTTTGCATGGTTGGGCTTTTAAACTGATTTTTAGAGGTAAAGAGACAGAGGAAATTCCAGAGGGGGGGAATGACACGAGGTCCGTTCAGGAGATGGTAAAGTCGGTATGCTTGGAATGGAAGGTGAATGGAAGAGAAAGTTTAGAAATTAACTGAGTTTTTACTGTGCCATTTTGGGGGGAGTTGATATGGGGAACAAAGTCCTCTGGATCAACAGTGTGATATAATGAAAAATGGTGTTGTGGCGGTCTGGGTGTGGGCTGAGCAGGCGTGGTCTCGCACGGTGTTTGAGGAATGGGAAAGGTGTGAAATGCAGTGGATGAAAGTTAGAAGCCATGGTGTGGAACCAGATGTGGTGGGACGCAGCCTGGTAGCATTGATGGGGAGAACAGGGAAGTTCAGGACGTGTGGTGAGCGAAGAAAACAAGGAATAGAGAAGACAAGGTTCAAAAGGCAGAGTAGGACCAGAAACCTCACCCTCACTACTGACTCCTGCCTTTCCGTTGTACTTTGCATCCAACCATTTACAAGTCATATGGAATCCATGCTCAGAAATCATTTAGAAACTAACCGCTTCTCATCACCTCTACCGGCTGGTCCAAGCCATACTCTCTCATCTGGTCTGCATGGAACTGATTGATTTTGCTGCTTGTTTTCTCCCCGGTCCACCCTACGTTCCGTTTATGATGCAGCCCGGTTCTTCTCAACCTAGGCACCTTGTTAACATTTGGAGCCCCATCATTCTTTGTTGCAGGGAGTTGGAGGGTGCTTGGCAGCATCTTTCCTCACTGGATGTCTGTAACACCTCCCTGCCCTAAGTCACGCAATCAAAAATGTTCCCAGACATTGCAAAACAACCCCTGACCGGTGGTGGTGGGGGGAATTGCCCCCATTTGAGAACCACCGGGTGAGAGGGATTCTTTAAAAATGTAAGTCATTGCAAGTTGCTTCATGGCTCAAACCTTTCAATGTCTTTTCATCTGGCCTAGAGGAAAAGCCCAAGGTCTTATGATAATTTATAAGGCCTTACCTAGTGTGGGCCTCTCCAGCCAGCCAGTTATCTATTTTCACCTCATCTTTCTTCTTCCTCACTTCCTTGCTGTTCCCCAACTTTCCAGGCACACTCTCATGGAAGGGCTCACCCCCTTGCTGTTTGCATCACCTGGAACATTCTTCCTCTCACATATCTTCAGGCTTGCTCCATCACCTCCTTCAGATCTTCACTCAGAGGTCACCTTCTCAGGGAGGACTTTCCTGACCATAAAATTGAACCCCTTCCCTCTTTTATTTTCTTCACATACTTATCACCATCAAACATGGTCTAAATTAACTGTTTTCTAATTTCTTATTTTACACATCATTTTAGTAGGATGTCAGCTCCAGGAGGCAGGGTTTTCATTGGTTTTAGTCTTTTCTAGTACCCAGAACATTATCTGCACATAGTGTAAGCTCATCGAACACCTGCTGGATGGATGGATGGACGAGAAAGGCAGACCAACAAGGGGAAGACAGTTAAGCCGTAGGCTTGGTCTGCAGTTGAGCCCCCCCCGAACTTTCAGAATCTGGGGGCCTTCTCTAACAGCCCCTTGATACTGCCCTCCACTGTAGAGCACACCTGTGCCGTTGTAGGTATCAAGCAGTGCCAGTAAGCAAACACCCATGCTGGGGCACTTGCCAAACGCAACAAATGCAGTTTAGAAACAGAAGAGCCTCTAATGGAGACATCAGCCATTTGTTAAACCATTAGTTTGGTGGCAGAAGCTGCACATGGGATGAATCTAGTAATTGACACATCATTATTGGACATTAGTTAATTTTTAGGAAACACTGGGGAAGCCTCTATTACAAAGGAGATTGTTATCTCAGCCCTTAATAATTATGGGGCTTATATTTGAGAGTGAATGATTGTGTCCTACATCTTCCTAGTGGTCCATTGCTACTTCCAGAATTGTTTCTGAGTTTTCATTTTTAAATAAAAGTTATACGTACATGCTGGATATTTAAATGGAACAGAAAGAAAAAATCAGGCTTAGTTTCTCTACCTAAAGTCACCCTCCAGATGCATTTTTAGGCTTTATCTAAAAATATTAATAGTACATATTCCAGCTATATATATTAACCATACATATATATAGTCATATCTATATATCTATATTTATATACTATTGATAGTATATCTATTTATATAGTAGGTATTTAATGTGTATATACTATAGATTATATTCAGGTAGTAATATATGTACTATGTATAGAGTATACTGCATACTATAGTATGTATCTGTAGTTTGTCTAGCTTTTATTTATTTATTTTTAGGTATTATACAGATAACAAGATGAATATGCCCAGAAATATACCGTGACATAATTTTGTGTGTATATCTGTAAGGCAGATTCCTAATAGAGGAACTGCTGGGAAAAGGAATATTTGTATCTAAAAATATGAAGCTGCCATACTTACACTCTGAACAGAAGGATATGAGAGTGCCTATGTCCCTTCACTTTTTCTACCTTTTACAGTTTAAAACTTTTTGATCTGTGCCAATCTGAAGGTTAAAGAAATTATGTCTAATTTTTTAAACTTGCATTTCTTTAATTCTGATTAAGGTTGAACATGTATTTTTCCATATACCGATCAGTCTTGTATTCGTGCATGTGTGTGAACGGGAGGTCAACCTGTCACTCAAAAGCTGTGCCTTTTTAAAGACTGTGGTTGGATTTTCCTGATAGTTATATTTCTCTAGGTAGGACTTACTGCAGTCTATCCTTTTCATCCATTACCTTATGACTCCATAATGAAAGGACTATCCCGTATGTATCTAACCATTCCTGTTATTTATCCCACAGTTTGATAGATGGTTTTTTTTAGGTATATGGATATTGTGAAGGCAATTGGTGTAGTCAGGACCTGGGATAGTAAAGCTAAAGGACAAAACAACAAAATATTGGATATAATGGTTAACATTTGGATAGGGAAATTATAAAGGAAATTAAAAAGTTTTAAGGATATTTGGAGCTGGTTAAAACAGGCAATTTGCTAAAAACTCAATGCAGATAAATAATCACATTTGTACATTTTTGGACGCTGCATATGACACTTTGACTTTACTTTGTGATACTTATAGTAAAATAATGAATGTTTTTAATACCTGTTATTTGAGATTTGTTATTTTTTTGGTTATTATTACTCTACCAATGTTGATATTTTCTTTGTAAAGAGTTAGCTCAAGTGTGAGATAAAAAAACCCAAAAATATCCCGGAGCTTATTTTTTTTCCTCCCTTGGAGCGAATATTTTATGAAAAGTAGAATCAGAATAATAGAAATTATGTAGAAAAGAGAAAAACAGAAATTATTTACTAGAATTTCACTTAATTTGCTGGGGGAATGTTTTTAAAATATGAAGCGGTACAATCCTTAAATTGGGTAAACTTAATATTTAGGATAATACTTCAGGTCAAATATTCCTTGGAATTAAGTATATTGTACATATCAGATATTAAAGTCTGCTTTTCAAGCAATGAAAAACTTTAAGCATTGCTGATATCATTTAAATTAATATGTGTATTTCATTTTTATCTCCGTCTTAAAAGTACCTGAAAAATTGTTAGGCTCCATGACCAACTGTTGTAAAATTGTGATTGCTCCCATTTTTGTTCGTAGTTTTTTTTTTTTTTTTTTTTTT